>NC_090244.1:1022500-1352500 GCF_024489055.1 Chanodichthys erythropterus | reverse complement strand
ATTTTATTTTATTTTATTTTATTTTATTTTATTTTATTTTATTTTAATTTAATTTAATTTAATATTTTATTTATTTTAATTTTATTTTTTTATTTTATTTTATTTTATTTTATTTTTTTATTTTATTTTATTTTATTTTATTTTATTTTATTTTATTTTATTTTATTTTATTTTATTTTATTTTATTTTATTTTATATTATATTATATTATATTATATTATATTTTATTTTATTTTATTTTATTTTATTTTATTTTATTTTATTTATTTTATTTTATTTTATTTTATCCACCTCTGAAAAACCTATAAAACCTTTACTTAACTTGAGATTTATATACCATAATCCTGGTCTGATTTCTGGTAATGGGCAGCTAATACTGATATCTACAGAGCATGTGATAAAATACAATGTAATGAGCACCAATGAGACATTTACCCTTATTTTACACAATATTTACTCTCAAGAATGTGCATTATTCATTATGAAGCTGACATGGTTATGAGCTTTCAAAATGGCCGAGTATCATCCGATCATGAGTCTCTATCACTAATACTGTAAATCTGCATCACCCTAAAGCTAAAAAAAGGTGCATGTGTTTTTATTTCATGTACATGTGGTTTATCAGTGACTGAACTGGACTGTAGAGTGTCGTGTGTGTGTGTGTGTGTGTGTGTGTGTGTGTGTTCGGGTCTCTCTTGTGCTGTAAACCAGATCACCATAAGATAAACACATTTCACACAGTTGTTCTGGCCCGTCATTGTCCGGTTATTTAGTGCTGGCGTTCACAGACTGCAGCTCTGCTGGCTTTCGTTGTTTGTCTCAGTGGATGGATGATGTTGCCAATCCAAATGTATGCTCTTAAAATGCTTTCCAAAAATGCCATGCTGCAAAAACGATTTGTAATTGTTTTAGTTTTAGTTAACAAGTTCCTCCAGAATCACTGACGGTTTTTGTCTCTCCGCAGGTGGAATGTCGTGAATGCAGCGCGGGACTCTTGTGTTGGTGGTGCGTCTCGTGCTGATGGGAGCTGCTGCACCATCATGAGTTGCCATGACGCCGGAGGGCGTCGCCGTTACGAGGACTCGGAGTTCACGTTGCGCGTGTATCCCGGAGCGCTGTCCGAGGGCACCATCTACTGCCCCGTCACTGCGCGAAAGGTCACGTCGGCGGCGGAGGTCATCGAGCAGCTCATCGAGCGGCTGCAGCTGGACCGGTCGCGGCTCTACGTGCTCGCCGAGGTCAAGGAGTTCGGAGGGGAGGAATGGATCCTGAACCCGTGCGACTGTCCCGTGCAGCGCATGATGTTGTGGCCGCGCATGGCACTGGAGAACCGGCTCGGCGGCGAGGATTACCGCTTCCTCCTGCGGGAGAAGAACCTGGATGGATCCATCCACTACGGAAGCCTGCAGATGTGGTTGCGGGTGACGGAGGAGCGGAGACGGATGGTGGAGCGCGGTCTTCTCCCGCAGCCTCCCGCCGGACAGTACGTGGCCGACCTCTGTGCCCTTCCGGATCTAAACGAGCGGTCTCTGCTTGAGAACCTGCGCGGACGCTTTCGGCAGGAGAAGATTTACACCTACGTCGGCGGGATCCTGATCGTCGTCAATCCCTTCAAGTTCCTGCCCATTTACAACCCGAAATACGTCAAAATGTACGATAAGCATCAGCTGGGGAAGCTGGAGCCTCATATTTACGCGGTGGCGGACGCGGCGTATCACGCGATGCTCCAGAGGAAGAAGAACCAGTGCATCGTGATCTCTGGAGAGAGCGGATCAGGAAAGACCCAGAGCACCAACTTCCTGATCCATCACCTGACGGCGCTCAGCCAGAAGGGCTTCGCCAGCGGCGTGGAGCAGATCATACTCGGAGCCGGACCGGTTCTGGAGGTAAGGATGGACTTTATTCTTGATAGCGGATGATTCTGATCTGAGAATCCCCATTTTATACTGTCTGCTAATAGTGGGTTGGAGTGGAATGAGGGAGTTGAAATGACAAAGTCTGGTAAGCGATTGAGGTGTTTTGTTGTTGGAAGTAATAGTCTTCATTTACTCCCGTCTTCAGAGCCGCTGAAGACTAGTGGATTAGTTTTGTTTGTGAAGGTAATACACCCCCATATACTTAAATTAATTTATGTCTGCGGAAATCATTGTACAAAGGGACAATACAAAACAGGTTTTGCTCAAAAGTTGTTACTTAAGGATGGATCAGTACCAACTGTTCGTGATCCAGCTTATAGTCTCTGGAGCGAGACTGGTTTTGGCCATCATTCAGATGGAGTCTACTTCAACAGGCTTGTACTAATAGTGGATAAAAGCAAGATGACAACATAAGTTATAAATGTAATTAAACTGAACTATACCTGTTTTGTCTCCATGCAGCATATATATTCTGGCTCTGTAGGCATCATTGTCCAACTCCGGTTCGAACTGAACGCCGCTACTGACCTTTCCTGACATTTTCAGTGCTTGAGATTGTCCTGTTTTGTTGTTGGCAGTATGCTGGAGCTCTTAAGCCCCGCCCTCTTCTTGAAAGGGGGGGTGGGGAGCACCTGCTCATTTGCATTTAAAGGGACGCCCCCAAAATTTGCAATTTTAACATACTGTAAATAAATTATCTTTGGGGTATTTTGAGCTGAAACTTCACATTCACAATTCAGAGACTTAAATTACATCTTGTAAAAAGGGGCATAATAGTTCCCCTTTAATTACTTTTCCATTGGAAAAAAGTAAAGTAAGGAATTACTTTTCAATTTTGTCATTTAATTAGTTACTTCTGATGTAATCTATAATCTAAATACTGTATAGACTATAGAACAATTATATATAATAGCGGATTTAACATTATAATTTAATGTCTAATGTAAAATATGTATGTTTTTAATGTAACCTTCTCCCTTTAAATACTTTGGTCAGTTCAAGAATAATTAATGCAATTTTATATTATTTATTTGAAAGAATTAAAAGAGCGGCTTCATGTCTATCCTTGTCGAGGTTGATATGGGATTTAGAAAGTAATTCAATACTTTTTCAAGAGGGTAATTAGCACATTAATCTAATTATGCTGTTGAAGATGTAATTGACCGTTGCTATATCTGACAAGCCTTGCCGTTCTCACACAGTGAAAAATACATTGTGGAGTAAAGAGGACATTGACAACGTATCGACAGACAAGACAGAGCAGGTTACTTTTGATATGAAACAAAGTCTCACATTTCAAATTTTGTAATTTTTAAAGAAATTTAAACAATAAATAACATTTTGTGGCTCTGTAATGTGTCGTGACAGATCACTGTAGCACCTCAGATCAAGCGGCTCGTGAACCGATCGTCTCTTCTTACTAGTTAATTTATATCGTCAAATAAATATGAATGAACCATATTTCATCCGCAAAAAGACGTCAGTACAAATCATTTTTCAAGTTCAAGTCCACCAACGTTAATCCACCAACTCCCTTGACTGCTTTGTCGGACAAAATGGAGTTATGATTGGTTAGATCGCCTGTCAATCAAACCCAATGAAGGGTCAAAGCTAGTAATTAATTACTTTTTTAGATTAATTTACTCAACACTGTTTTAATGACCCTGTAAGTTCGATTAAACCATAAAAATAAAGGAAATGAGGAAAATATTTTGATCTTTTTTAAAATATTTTAAATATTAGGGAAGAACCAAACAGTAAACTTGGTTAATGTATTTATCTGACAATATTTTACAAATTTATTACTACAGCTACAGGTTTTATTTTACTATGCAAAAAATGCATAGAAAAACAAAAAAGCTCATAGGAAAAAGCAAACATTACAACATAATCGGTTATATACATACAGATATAATCCATATATATAGTTATTATTAAAATAAAATGCATTAAAAATCTATTTCAAAATAGCAACTGTAATGTTTTTCACTAAATTAACAAAAGGAAGAGTAAATATATTTTCATTTATATGTACCAGTAAAACAGTACATAATAATTTATATTTTCCATAACATGTTAAAATATTAAACTTGAAAAAAAATCTAATATTTTTGAGTGACTCAAATTATTGAATTCTGAAATGAATAAATTCAAATTCATTCAAATATAAAAAAAAACTGCATAAAAATGTTTGCAAAATTCGCAGTGTTTCCTATTTTTTTTCCAGTGAGATTCTCACAAACATATTGTCAATATTCAATAAAGATGCTACGTGCCTGAAAGTGTTTGTCCCGTTTTGGCTGATTTGCACAGAAACTGTATTTGCTTGTCTTACCCTGAAATTCAACTCGCCCCGGTGATCCATCAAACGTCTTGTTTTGGTTTTCTTCCCTTCTCTGGTGTCGTGGCTTCACTCTCTTCAGCCTGAGGGTGATAATGACACACTATCATCTGCCTCCCTCTGATTATGGCACTTTCTCACTGTGAAAACTGACACTTGTGCAGAATTCGCTCCATATACTGTATCTAAACGCACAAACCCTGAGAATGAGCGTCACTGACCTGAACGCCACAGAGTTTGAATCTAAAGTTAGTGTTAGATTGAGCTGAATAGCCTCTCAACAGAGTGACATCCACAGTAAACCCGTCTGCCATTGTTTAGACAGACTAGTGTGTTTTGTGCAAAATGTTCCTCGTCCAAGTGTGCTTGTACGAAATGCAGAAGTGTTTGTTGGATCCTTCTGTTTGCAAAGAGTAAAAATGACTCTGCGTCTATGTTTATGGACCATGTCGCTTCCACCACGGAAATAGAAACATTCGCTCTTCGTTCAGTTATGACAACTATTTCTGCACACAGATGGGAACAGTTTTGTTTGTGTGTGTGATGTCACACTATGTGTGTGTGTGAGTATGTGTGATATTTTAACACACCAGACGGACATTGTAACTTGGATTCTTCTTGACTTGCCAATAGCGGACGGTATTTGTCAGACACGCATGTCGACAGTGACAATCTCAGATTTAACACAGATACGGTGTGTTTTGCTCACACACATTATATACATAACATTTACACTAACATGTGTGGGTTTAGTGTATATAATAAGCAAAAAATTACCATAGTAACTAGTTTTTGAAAAAAAAAAAATGCCATAGTTACTGCAGCAAACAGGCAAGCTTAGTATCAGTGTTGTTTTAGTAGTTGGTGTTGGTGTTGAAAACTAATGTAGTCATCGTTATCGTTCTTGGTGCGAATGCTAATATAGTTATCGTTCTTGGTGTGAACGCTAATGTAGTTGTCATTATCGTTCTCGCGTGGACGCTAATATAGTTATTGTTCTCGGTGTGGACACTAATATAGTTGTCGTTATCGTTCTTGGTGCGAACGCTAATATAGTTATCGTTCTTGGTGTGAACGCTAATGTAGTTGTCATTATCGTTCTCGCGTGGACGCTAATATAGTTATTGTTCTCGGTGTGGACACTAATATAGTTGTCGTTATCGTTCTTGGTGCGAACGCTAATATAGTTTTCGTTTGTCGGTGTGGACGCTAATATAGTTATTGTTCTCGGTGTGGACGCTAATATAGTTATCGTTCTCGGTGTGGACGCTAATATAGTTGTCGTTATCATTCTTGGTGCGAACCCTAATATAGTTTTCGTTTGTCGGTGTGGACGCTAATATAGTTGCCGTTATCGTTCTTGGTGTGAACGCTAATGTAGTTGTCATTATCGTTCTCGTGTGAACACTAATATAGTTATTGTTCTCGGTGTGGACGCTAATATAGTTATCGTTCTCGGTGTGGACGCTAATATAGTTGTCGTTATCGTTCTTGGTGCGAACGCTAATATAGTTTTCGTTTGTCGGTGTGGACGCTAATATAGTTGTCGTTATCGTTCTTGGTGCGAACGCTAATATAGTTTTCGTTTGTCGGTGTGGACGCTAATATAGTTGCCGTTATCGTTCTTGGTGTGAATGCTAATATAGTTGCCGTTATCGTTCTTGGTGTGGATGTTAATATAGTTGCCGTTATCGTTCTTGGTGTGGATGCTAATATAGTTGCCGTTATCGTTCTTGGTGTGGATGCTAATATAGTTGCCGTTATCGTTCTTGGTGTGGATGCTAATATAATTATCGTTCTCGCGTGAACGCTAATGTAGTTGTCATTATCGTTCTCGTGTGGACGTTAATATAGTTGTCGTTATCGTTATCGGTGTGGACGCTAATATAGTTGCCGTTATCGTTCTTGGTGCGAATGCTAATATAGTTATCGTTCTATGTGTAGACGCTAATATAGTTGCCGTTATCGTTCTTGGTGTGGATGCTAATATAATTATCGTTCTCGGTGTGGACGCTAATATAATTGCCGTTATCGTTCTTGGTATGGATGCTAATATAATTATCCTTCTCGGCGTGTAAACGCTAATTTAGATGTCGTTATTGTTCTTGGTGTGAACGCTAATGTAGTTGTCGTTATCGTTCTTGGTGCGAATGCTAATATAGTTATCGTTATCGTTCTTGGTGTGAATGCTAATTTAGATGTCGTTATTGTTATTGGTGAGAACGCTAATTTAGATGTCATTATTGTTATTTGTGTGAACGCTAATGTAGTTGTCGTTATCGTTCTTGGTGCGAATGCTAATATAGTTATCGTTCTTGGTGTGAATGCTAATTTAGATGTCGTTATTGTTATTGGTGTGAACGTTAATTTAGATGTCGTTATTGTTATTGGTGAGAACGCTAACGTAGTTGTCATTATCGTTCTTGGTGCGAACGCTAATTTAGATGTCGTTATTGTTATTTGTGTGAACGCTAATGTAGTTGATGTTATCGTTCTTGGTGCGAACGATAATGTAGTTGTAGTTATCTTCCTCGGCGTGAACGCTAATGTAGTTGTCGCTATCGTTCTTGGTGTGGATGTTAATATAGTTGTCGTTATATTTATTGTTCATGACATGAACAGGCTTTCACTCTATTTCTCCAGAAGCTAGAAAGCAGCATGATGTGATCGTTATGAAGCTGATTAGCAGAGTTAATGTAAAGAGCGTGTTAATGTACGCGCTCCAAGCGTTTCTGATGTTGGGTCGACCTGACGCGTGCACTGACACTTCACTCATGAGAGGACAATGTGCCTGCAGACGCACCTCTCACAGTCCACGTCAGTTTAGATTAACATGCCGTCATATTTTTACCGTTATACGGGGGTGTTAGTCATCCAGTGTGCTAGCTTCAGTAACTCAGGGCTAAAACTCACTCACACACACACACACATGGCCTGAAGTATACTATACGCAAGTATGCATACTCCACACTGCATCTTTCATGCATCTTTGCATTCTGAAAGTGCAGTTAATAACACATTAGCAATATATACAGATGCCTTTTAAAGTTTAGGACAGAGGTTTCTCACATGAGAATCAGATTTGGCATCTAAAAGATTGATGAAGAAAAAGCTGCTGCACAAAAGAAAAACACGAACACGTTTATCTAAACGAGGACGTTTGTAGTGCTTTAAAGCTCATCGTAATGAGACACACTCGACATTACATCATCATGACAGTGCTTATTTAATTCATCTGATCATTATTTTCCATTAAAGCGCTTTAATACGGGCCGCAGGGGCATTAATGATGCTGGTGTGTAATCTGAGATCAGCGCCTGTGTTTACAGGAACATTCGATCAGCTTTTACAGGAATCGTCCTGATCTTTGTCAACCGCAGCTGTTGTTTTGACCTGCGAGTTTGTTCGAATGATTCATTAAAAGAATCGGTTCATTCTGAATCTGATTGCACTGTTTGTGTGAATATTTCCAGAACAGCGCCTGACTTCAGTGTTTTCAGCTCTTGTTAATGTAAATCTTGTTTTTTGGATTGTGAGGTGTTGATTTTGAGGGAATGCATGTGGGATTCTCCAGATGTGTATGTGTTAAATCAGGCGGTTAAAACGTTAGCAGTAGCTGAAAGCATCATTAAATGAGCTGAAATGTTTAATAAACGAACACGCACGGGTCGGGGAATGTGCAGACGTTTATAAATGACTCTGCTCCAATTCTGGAAGTTTCAGCAGAGCTCAGCTCGGATTCCTGATATCTTATCAGCCTGTAAAGACGGCTGGATTATGTTTACACAGTTAACTTCTCATCAGAATGCCGTGGACTGTATGCACCGGACTTAACATGATGACATGTGGGTTATTTTTTGGTAATATTGGGGTAATTCTTTGAGGTAACAGGGTATAGTGCCATGTAAATATCATAATATATTCTCTACCATTACTTTTATCCACACATTTCAGAGAATATTTGAGCGGGAAAAAAAATAATTATACAGTTTGACTTGATCTATTACAGGATGTTTGGCCTTTATTTCAAAATCACAGATCAGAGTATATATTTTTAATCAGTGCATAGTAATTGATGATAATGCATTTATTTTTTAGTTATTATTATTATTTACATATTTTGTGGTTAGTTTCCGTGAGGACCTCTGGTCTCTCTGGGGCCGGCAGATGCTTTTAATCCCTCTGTTAACAGGCCGTCCTGTCGCTGCTACAGAAATAGAGAGCCCTATATCTCGTTAACAGGTCTATCTGAACCCGTCTGTGCAGCCTGTTCACTCATTGGAAAGAAATAAGTGGACTGAAGTGCTGAAGGTCTCCAGCTTCTCAGATGTTTCTCCTGAGAATATGAGCTCAAGCACTTCATCTGAGCTGCTGCTCATTCATCATACAGCTCTGGACTCTTAGAAATGCTGGAGAGAAACAACTGAGAGCTGTAACCTTTGAGCGGTGAGGTCTGTGACTGTATCGAGTCGAGTTTGGCATCTTGTGGTTTAATGTGTGTGAAGACGCTGGTGGATGTTGACGTCTCTGCTCTGCACATTATTTCTAGGTCCCTGCATGTCACGTGTGTGTGTGTGTGTGTGTGTGTGTGTGTAAAAGCCCATCATAACAGGTTAACATCAAACCACAGTAGTGCTGACATGTTTACAGGCTCGAGTCCTGATGCTTGATGGCTTGAAATGTCCTGTAAGACATTCGAAAGCTTGTCACCACCCCGCTGTCCCTGAAGACAGAGGACTGTGATGAATTAGACACCACTCAGAACACTTTAGCAACTGCATAGCAACAGAGTAACCACTCAGAACACCTTAGCAACTGCATAGCAACGCGATAACCACTAAGAACACCTCAGCAACTCCATAGCAACAGAGTAACCACTCAGAACACCTTAGCAACTGCATAGCAACACGATAACTACTCAGAACACCTCATCAACTCCGTAGCAATGCGATAATCGCTCAGAACACCTTAGCAACTCCATATCAACACGATAACCACTCAGAACACCTTAGCAACTCCATAGCAACGCGATAACCACTCAGAACACCTTAGCAACTCCATAGCTACGTGATAACCACTCAGGACACCTTAGCAACCCCATAGCAACACGATAACCACTCAGAACACCTTAGCAACTCCATAGCAATGCGATTACCACTCAGAACACCTTAGCAACTCCATAGCAACACGATAACCACTCAGAACACCTTAGCAACTCCATAGCAACACGATAACCACTCAGAACACCTTAGCAACTCCATAGCAACACGATAACCACTCAGAACACCTTAGCAACCCCATAGCAACACGATAACCACTCAGAACACCTTAGCAACTCCATAGCAACACGATAACCACTCAGAACACCTTAGCAACTCCATAGCAACACGATAACCACTCAGAACACCTTAGCAACTGCATAGCAACACGATAACCACTCAGAACACCTTAGCAACTGCATAGCAACACGATAACTGCTCAGAACACCTTAGCAACAGCATAGCAACACGATAACCACTCAGAACACCTTAACAACTGCATAGCAACACGATAACCGCTCAGAACACCTTAGCAACTACATATCAATGCAATAAGTGCATAGCAACGCAATAACCACCCAGAACACCTTAGAAACTCCATAGCAACACGATAACTGCTCAGAACACCTTAGCAACTACATAGCAACACGATAACCGCTCAGAACACCTTAGCAACTACATATCAATGCAATAAGTGCATAGCAACGCAATAACCACCCAGAACAACTTAGAAACTCCATAGAAACACGATAACCACTCAGAACACCTTAGCAACTCCATAGCAACACGATAACCACTCAGAACACCTTAGAAACTCCATAGCAACACGATAACCGCTCAGAACACCTTAACAACTGCATAGCAACACGATAACCGCTCAGAACACCTTAGCAACTACATATCAATGCAATATGGGCATAGCAACGCAATAACCACCCAGAACACCTTAGAAACTCCATAGCAACACGATAACCACTCAGAACACCTTAACAACTGCATAGCAACACGATAATCGCTCAGAACACCTTAGCGACTCCATAGCAATGCGATAATTGCTCAGAACACCTTAGCAACTCCATAGCAACGTGATAATCGCTCAGAACACCTTAGAAACTCCATAGCAACACGATAACCGCTCAGAACACCTTAGCAACTACATAGCAATGTGATAACAGCTCAGAACACCTTAGCAACTCCATAGCAACGTGATAATCGCTCAGAACACCTTAGCGACTCCATAGCAATGCGATAATTGCTCAGAACACCTTAGCAACTCCATAGCAACATGATAACCGCTTGGAACACCTTAGTAACTCCATAGCAACACAATAACATCTCAGAAGACCATAGGAACTTCATAGCAATGCAGTAACCACTCAGAACAGCCTAGTAACTGCATAGAAACCACACAGAATACCTTTGAATCTGCACAGCAACACTGTAAGACCTTGAAACACCTTAGCAACTCCATAGTGACCACTCCAAACACCCTTAAAACGTCACAGCAACACAATAACACCTCAGAACACCTTAACAACTCCATAACAACCAGACAACTAGACTACTAGAACACCGTAGAAACTGCATATCAATGGAATAACCACTAAAGACACCCTAGAAACTGCACAGCAATGCAGTAACCACTCAGAACACCCAAGTTACTGGGTGTTAAGAATACCTTAGCAGCTCCATAGCAACCACCCCATACACCCTACAACTGCATAGCAATGTAATAACAACTACTCAGAACACCCTAGCAACTGCATAGCAACACATTAACCACCCAGTACTCCCTAGCAACTGCATAGTAACACGTTAAACAATCAGAACGCCATAGCAGCTGCATAGCAACCACCCAGAACACCCTAGAAACTACATAGCAATGCAATAACCACTCAGAACACCTTAGCAACTCCATAGTAACCACTCTGAATAACCTACAACTGCATAGCAACCATGCAGAATACCCAGGAAACAGCATAGCAATGCACTAAAACAAATCCGAGCCCATTAGCAACACATGCAGCTGTAACTGCCGCACTCACTCTCACATATTTGTGTTTTGTTGTTGTTCAGATGGTGTGGAGAACATCAGACTTGACTGAACCTGAACACTGTAATCTTGTGTTAGATAAGACGCGTTCCTCTTCACGGTTCCCTCTGGGTTTCAACAGAACATCTGTTATCTGTATCACACCCACATCTCTCTCTCTCTCCATCTGCACATGCTGTACGGAGCAGAAGTCAGTATTATTACTGAGCTCTCAGGCACTCAATGGCCTTTTATTTCTGTCTGTCTTTAGCTTCGTCCTGAGTCTCACCGGCTGCAGCGACAGGAAGCTGAAGTCAACAGCACTTCCTGTCTGAACTCTATTGCCATGCTTTGATTTGAGAGAGAAAAAACAAAACAAAACCGGGACATTTGCAACACATTCAATTTCCAAAATATTATCATTTTTATTTTATTACTTTACATATTTTTACATATATTTTATGTATTATTATACTTTATATTTTTATTACTTTTTATATTTTTATTGCATAATATTTTATATTTTATTATAGTACTTTTTGTATTGTAATATTATGATTTGTATTGATTTTTATTTTTGTTGTAAATTTTTTTATATATATATATTTTTACTTTTTAAAATAAATTTATATATTGTTTTTATATCTTATGCGTTATACCTTGTATTTTTATTACTTTTTTATATTTTATGTATTATTATTCCTTATATTTTGTTAATTTTGTAGTTTTACTTTAGTGCTTTGTTTGCATACATTTTATATTACTTTTTATATTTTTATTGCATAGTACTTATATTTTATTATAATACTTTTTATATTTTAATATTTTATAATTTGTATTAATTTTTAATATATATATATTATACTTTTAAAAAATAATTTAGATTTTTATATTTATAATTTATGTATTATACCTTATTTTTTTAATTATTTATTTTTTTAAATAATATTTTAGTCACACATTTCATGTTTTTCATGATGTCATTTCCTTCCATCTGTACTTCTGGGTGTTTGTGTGACTGAAGTCCTTTGCATACATTTTATATTACTTTTTATGTTTTAATATTTTATAATTATTAAATTAATATTAATATAATATTAATTTTTATTTTTTGTTTTCTATATTAGGGCTGTTCTTCAGAAGAGGATTAGGGCCAAGCAATACAAAAATAAAACCATCTCGAGATTAAAGTTGTTAAATTTCGAGAAAAAAATCGAAATAAAATGTTGAGAATAAAGTCATTAAATTATGAGAAAAAAAGTTGTTAAATTACGAGAACAAGTTCATTTTATCTCAACTTTTTTCTCGTAATTTAATGAGTTTATTACGTATATTACGTAAACACAGACTCTTATTTTGTACACGATAACCACGGTTATCGTTGAACAGCCCTAATATATATATATAATATATTATTTTTATTTTATTTTATTTTTTTAATAATAGTTTAGTCACACATTTCATGATGTTTTTCATAATGATGTCACTTCCTCTCATCTGTACTTCGGGGTGTTTGCGTGACTGAAGTCCTCCACAGACGGGTAGTTAAAGTTTGTCAGAAATGATGGATGATGGTTTGGAGCCGGTTCATCTTCTCTGAGCTGAGTCTGTCCGTCAGCAGCTGAACACACAGTGACACGCTACAATCAATACTGCACACTTCAGTACTAAAGGCCCTGGCAGCACACACACTCACTGCCGTCGTCCCGCTGCGCTTCACCTGGAATCAGGTCGCTCTCTTTGACGGGACCTTCGGGGTCGTGTGGAGTCAGTGTTTCTGCTTCACGCTCACATGAACCTCCACAAAGACAGTGTTTGTTACTCACATCAACACACACAGTTACAACATGACTGAACGTTTAAACCTTTTCTGACATATTTGATGCTTAATATTCGGAGCAGTGGACCAATGAGATTTCACAGTGGGCGGAGCTATTCAGAATGACATTAGGAAACATTAGGTTCATGTGGTCAGGACATGATGAAGTGATTGAAATACGGTGATATAATCTCGTCGTTACCGTTGGTCCTGAGGGAGTGTTGAGTGTGTGATCGAGTTTCATCCGCACAAATGAGATCAGAATTTTTAATGATCTTACAAATTGCTGCGATTGAATGTCATCATCATCATTGACCACATTTGCAGTGCTCACACACACACACACACACACACTCTCTGACTGTTGTTGAATTTCAGCTCAGTGTTTCTATTCGTCGCTCATTTGGGAATCGTCAGGTCTGTCTGTCGGAGACTCCCGCTAGCGCACAGTCAGTTTCCTGAGTGGATCTGATCCAGATGCTGCCGTCTCGCTCCTCTCATCACATACTGTATAAAAGCCTCGTCGAGTTTGACCTTCGGCTGTTTTAAACTCTGTTTACGACATACTAGACCCTTGACGGATTACTGCGGCTCTTCTGCACTCAGAGACACTTCAATACTGGGATTTAGAGTTTAGACCGGGATTAAATCTCAAGAGGGTTCGTTTACTCTCATGGTTTATCCTTCAGGATCATTTCACTTCACTAACTTGATAAACTTGACTGTCATTTTATGAGCTGAAGAACACAAAGTTCCTGGAATAAAAACTGCATATTATTCTAAAGAAAATAACATTTTGATTTCCCTGAAAGTTATTCATTTTACAAGATTATGAAAGCTAAAGCTAGAATAGTTGTAAAGAAAAGTTTTGTTTTATGTTTGTAAAATGTAATGTGAACATTAATTTTTAATAATTTATTTATTGAATACATTATTTAATTTAATACATATTAGAATTAATTTTATTTCTTTAATTTCTTTATTTTCTTTTATTAATATTATTATTTATTTATTTATTTATTTTTTAAACATGGTCCTGGATGACAGTAGTTTTGTTTTATTTTATTTTATTTTATTTTATTTTATTTTATTTTATTTTATTTTATTTTATTTTATTTTATTTTATTTTATTTTATTTTATTTTATTTTATTATTTTAATAAAAAATTATTCCATTTTCTAGTTATTTTATTTTATTTATTTTATTTAATTGTGCTTATAATTTTATACATTATTTTTTCATACATATATTTGTTTTTTACACTGCCTCAAAAATATTATTTACATTTTTAAATAATTGTAAATATATTTCTAAATATATATTTTTTAAAAATATGACAAAAATGTAATATTTAGAATATTTTTATATATTTTTCAAATTATAATTTATCAATATAAATATATATACATTTAAAAATATTATATAAATACATTCAACATTTTTAATATTTTGAATGTTTTAAAAATATTATTATTATTATTTAATTACTACATAAACAATATTTTAAATACATTTTTAAATATTTATATTTTAAATATCATTTCAATTTAAGCCATTAGCCATTTTCATGTACCATTATATTAATTTAATTTAATTTAATTTAAATATTTATTTTATAATTTTTCTACATTATTTTTATATACTTTTTTAGTTTAATGTCTATAATTGCTGTGAGGGTCATTGACTGCCCTGCGCTGATCTGAGATCAGTATTGTGATGGTGTTCTGACCCCGGGTCAGTATAAAGGTGGTCTGTAGCCTGCAGCTGATTGGACGGTGAGGGTGTTGCAGCAGTGTGTGTGTGTGTGTGTGTGTGTGTCTGCAGGCGTGGGTCGGATCATGTATCTTCAGTCCTACGCTCTTGCTGTTTAATTAGGCAGCTAACGTGATTATCATGAGTCGCACTGCCTCAGGACACACAGAATAAACAGAATAAACCTGACGAGTGTTCAGAGGAGTTTGTGTCGAGTACGGAGGGAAGAGGAGAGTGGGCGGCTAATAAAGAGACGTGGAGAGACGTCGTGACCCGTGACCGCGTAATTAACCAGTCATCATCCGTCCCGTCGTTTAACCAGCGCGGGAGCAGGATCCTCCCTGTCCGGCAGAGAGGGTGTGAAATTGTGCTTCTCTTGTGATGGTGAACAGGAAGTGACAGTGGAAACGGCCCGGGGTCCTGCTGCAGAGAACTTACTGAGGAATACACTGTCAGATCACATGACCTAAGACGAAAATCATTACAGCCTGATTACTTCTCAATTATATTTGAAATAGATATTTATTTTTTTAATATATAATTTAAATTGTTTTATTTTTTTGAATATTTTTATATAAATTAATCTTTATTCATCATATTTATGCATTTATATATGATATAATTATAACATAATTTTAAGTTTTTATTTTTTTTAATATTTCATATTTTAATTATATTTTGAATATTATTAAATTAATAATTGTAAATATATTTCTAAATATTTTTAATTATGACTTAATGTAATTTATTTAATTTTAATACATATTTTTAATTATTTTAAACATTTTTAAAAATGTATTTTTTAATATTTTAATCATATTTTGATTATATATTTTTAATATATAGTTATATTTTAAAATATTTAAATATTTTTAAAGTACATTTCTAATATTTTTTTAATGTTTAATGACATTTGGAATATTTCCATATATATTTTTAATTCTTTTAAATATGTTTAATGATGTCTTTATTTTACTAAATATAGTTATATTTAAAAAATATTACATAAATATTTTTAAACTACATTTCTAATATTTTATTAATGTTTAATGATATTTTGATTATTTCCATATATATATATTTAATTATTTTAAATATGTTTATAAATGTATTTATTATTTTAAATATATTAATGATTTTTTTTTAATTTTACTAAGTATAGTTATATTTAAAAAATAATACATAAATATTTTCAAACTACATTTTAAATATTTTTTCAATATGTTTAATGATATTTTGAAATTTTTAATATATATTTTGAATTATTTAAAAAAATGTTTAAATATCTATTTATTATTTTAAATATGTTAATGATATTTTATTTTATTAAATATAGTTATATTTTAAAAAATACATCTAAAATATTGTTACTTGTAATATAATATTTTAAATACATTTTTATATCATTAATATGATTTTAATTTAAGCCATTAGCCATGTTCATGTATGATTCTGTGTTATTCTGAGGCTCTTCAGAGCGTATCATTGTCCAGAAACATCAAGGTGAAGTGTGTTTGTGAGGTTTGAAGCGCAGCCCGGTTCAGTGCGGTGTATCCGGGTGGTCTCAGCGCGCCTCCGGATCTTCTAACACCTCCCAGCGGAGCCGTAGCGCTCGAAGGTTCTGGAGAGTTCAAGCCTGTTTATGATCCCTTCATCATGTTCACACGTTTCTCAGCATTAATCAGACCTGAAGCCTCCCGTCACACACACACACACACACACACACACACACACACACACACACACACACACAAACTTGTCCCAAGGCGTAATGGTTTTTATACTGTACAAACCGTATTTTCTATCCCCCTACACTACCCCTACCCCTAAACCTAACCATCACAGGAAACTGTGCACACTTTTACTTTCTCACAAAAACTCATTCTGTGTGATTTATAAGCCTTTTGAAAAGTGGGGACATGCTGAATGTCCTCATATTTCACCTCTTTTTGTAATACCCATGTCATACCCATGTCATTATACACATTTGTGTCCTGATATTTCACAAAAACAAGTACACACACACACACACTCACACTCACACACACTCGGTCTGTGTTTATTTAAGCTTCACCCCTCCTGATCGACCCGCTGCCCCGCGTACGGCCCGTCCCGCAGGGGGAGGGGCTTATGATGTCATAAAGAGGGCAGCTTTAGTACTTCCAAATGTGAAGTTTCCTGCAGAGGTTTTTATTTGGTCCAATCACATTTCAGTTCATCTCTACTTCACGTTAGTGCTTAAAAGCTATACGTTTGCATATTTATATGAACATAATATTTATTAAACGTTTATATCTGCAAGAATACACTTTTATTTGTTACTACTTACTGTTGTTCAGATAATATTGCGTATATTTTAAATATTTTTATTATATATTTTGTGAATATTTGTATGTTTAATTAAACATATTTTAAAGGATTTTACATAGATTTTAAAATGTATTTTTTAATATTATTGAAATATTATATTTTTAAATGAGTACTAGAATCTAAATATTCTGAGGGGAATATGTTGATTTATTTAAAATATATATTTTTTAATGTTTTAAATGTTTATATATATTTTAAATTTATCTTTCAAGGGGCATTTGTATGTTTATATTAACATTTATTAAACTCAAGTCATATCATAGTTTATAAATATATATATTTTTTTACTTTTATCAAAAGATTTCATAATAAAACACTTTTATTTGTTATTTTTAACTGTTTAGCTAATATATATATATATATATATATATATAATATATAATATATTATATATAATATATATATATATATATATATATATATATATATATATATATATATATATAATATATTATATATATATATATATATATATATATATATATATATATATATATATATATATATATATAATATATTTCTAAATTATTTTAAATATTTTAAAAACATTTAAATATGTACTTTTAAGTGTAATTTAATACAATATTTTTTAAATGAGTGTGAGAATTTAAATATTTTTAGGGGAATATGTAGTCAATGTTTAAAGTAATATGTTTTTATCAACATAATATATATAAAATATTTTTTTTTATTTATTTAAAATATATTTTTAAATGTGTTTTAAATATTTGTTTTATTTTATAATATTTTGAATCATCTTTTGAGGAGCATTTGTCTGTTTATATTAGCATATTTATTAAAACTAAGTCATTTCAGAGTTTATACATATTTTTTAATTTTATCAAAAGATATTAATATTATAATAATTATCAATATTTATTATTTACAATAATAATTTATTGCTTTTAACTGTTGTTCAGCTATTATAATGTATATTTTAAATAAATCTTTCTAAATTATTTTAAATATTTTTAAATGTTTTAAATAAACATGTATTTTTAAGTATTATTTAAATATAATATTTTCAAATATTTTGAGGTGCAATTCAATGTTATAAATAAGGCAGTTTTTGGAAAAAAGTCTTTGGAAACCATATCTAAAAGTAAAAACCTGAAAGCAATATGGAAATGTATGCAGTTGTTTAAATACACTTCTGCTTGTTGTCCAGCTGTTATTATTATTAATAATAACAGTCAGTTCTCTTGCGTTGAGTTAAACTGGATCAGATGTAGTCTGAGTCACATGACTGAAGCCCGTGTCGGTGAGCGTCTCTCAGGGTCCGTCAGACGTCTGCGGCGCTGACACACGGCCGTGACTGAGAGCGTCTCTCGGCCCGTCCTCACGTCCTGCTCCAGTTATGAGACATGAATCAGTCTGTTCATCATCCAGATGTTGATCTGTAGAATATCTACGTGCTTCTCCTCCGCTATAGTTGTGTTTCTGTTTCTTAATGTGCTTTTGTTTTTCTTCTTCAGGCTTTTGGAAACGCCAAAACAGCCCATAATAATAATTCCAGCCGCTTCGGCAAGTTCATTCAAGTCAACTATCAGGAGAGCGGGACCGTCAGAGGGTGAGACGCTTCTCTGATCAAACATAAACTGTTTCAAGCATTCAAACACACATTAGATTTTACAGATATATTAACTTTTTTAAGCATTTAAATTGTTTTAATAATTATTTGATTATTTTTAATGTTTATTGTATTTATAGATTTTTAATATATATTTATATTTTAAAAATGCTAACTATTTTAATTTTTTTTCAATATATTTTTAAATATTATTTAAATATAGTTTAAAGTAATTGTAAATATATTTCTAAATATGTATTCATTTTTTAAATATTTAAGTTTTTTAAAAATATTGAAAGTTTATTGAATGTATTTATTTTTATATATATTTCTATTATATAACTATTTAAAACTATTTTTAAACTAATAATTTTAACTGTATTTTAAATATAATTTTAAGTGAAGTATTTAAATATTTTAATAATATTTGAATATTTTTAATTATTATTATATTATTATTATTATTATTATATATCTATATATTTAAAAATTCAGAAAAATAATAAAATGTAATAAATATATATATATATATATATATATATATATATATATATATATATATATATATATTTTGCAATTTATTATTATTATTGTTTTTATTTTAATGTATTTTCATTTAAAATATGAACAGATCTGTAAAATATAATACACTATAATAACAAATATATACAAAATATTTATCTATTTTTTAATTACTATTATTATTTCACTATATTTACTCAGAATATTTTGTACTTATTTTAAAATTATTTTCATTAGAAATATTATTTTAATATAATTAAGTGTTTTTATTTTTTTAAATATTTACATTTTTAATAATATTTGAATATTTTTTATTTAAATATATATTTCTATTCATTTGTATTATTTTTAAAAAATATTATTTAATGTTTTTAAAAATTTGAATATGCAGTTATTTTTTAATATTTATATTTTAAACAATTTACAATTATTTAATAACTTTTTATTGTATTATATTTAATTATATTTCTAAATATATATACATGCATTTTTTTAAATATTATTTTATATTCTTTTAAATATGTAATTATTTTTAAATATTTTATAAATATTTTTAAACTACGTTTTAAATATATTTTAAATACTTTTAATGATATTTAGATTTTTGAATGCATCTAAAATATTTTTTAATTATTAATGAGAGCAAGAGATGCTTTTTTCTGCTCAGAGCGAGTGAACTGCTGTCTAAATAGGGCACTTCCTGTGAAGGACATTAGTGACTGATCTGAAGTGCTCTAGGCAGAAACACAAATATGTGCTGAACTTTTATCATTCGTGTTGTTTCTGTGGGAAGTCATTTTAACTTCTACAATAATTGTTTCCACTGTTGATTTCAGAGCGTATGTGGAGAAATATCTTCTGGAAAAATCCCGGCTGGTTTATCAGGAGCACAATGAGAGGCACGTCACGTCACATGACGCATTTATGATTGGTGTGTTGAGATGATTTAAAGCACATTCATGTAACTCCTATCGTCTCGCAGGAACTATCACGTGTTTTATTACCTGCTGGCTGGAGCGAGCGAAGAAGAGAGAAAATCATTCCATCTTCTGCAGCCGGAGGAGTATCATTACCTGAACCAGGTACAGCGGATTCATGACTGGAATATGCCATCGTATCTTCTGAGCTGCAGAACATGCCCCATAATCCCCGGCAACACAAAGAGCTGGATGATGCTGAGGCTGTTGCTGGGTGCCGCTGTTGCCATGGTGACAGTCGTCAGCATCCGTAGCAGAGCTGGTCACGTGCAGAAGCACATTTATGACTCCAGTCTATTAACACACACACACACACACACACCTGAATGATTGTGCCAGCTTTGTGCCGAGGATGTGAGGAATATGTGTGTAATATTCAGCATAAATGTTTCTAGAAGGAAATCTGAATGTGTGTGTGTGTGTGTGTTTCATCTCAAGTGTCTTTACTAGAGGTGTAAAGATGCATCAAACTCAGAATGAAAATTAATTTAGTGTTCGAGCAACATTTCTAGAAAGTTGATATAGTGATGAAACATATTATACAGTTTAATGATAAATAATATGTACACAAAATATTTTACTATTTTAAATTATTTTACAATTATTACAATTATTTAAAAATGTATTATAATTATTTCATTATTATATAATCAATATATTTACTCTAAATATTTTATACTTATTTTAAAATTGTTGTATTATTATTTATTATTATTATTTCAGTATATTTACTCAAAATTCAGAAAAATATAAGTAAAAACTCTACTAAAAAAGTACTTTTTTACAATTTTATTATTTATTATTTTATTATTTACAGTTTTATTATATTATAATCATTAATCATTATTATCATATAATCATTATTATTTCATTGTAATATATATCAATATATTTACTCAAAATATTTTAAACTTATTTTAAAATTGTTTTAATGTTGTTATTATTATTATTTCAGTATATTTACTCAAAATTCAGAAAAATATAAGTAAAAACTCTACTAAAAAAGTACTTTTTTACAATTTTATTATTTATTATTTTATTATTTACAGTTTTATTATATTATAATCATTAATCATTATTATCATATAATCATTATTATTTCATTGTAATATATATCAATATATTTACTCAAAATATTTTAAACTTATTTTAAAATTGTTTTAATGTTGTTATTATTATTATTATTTCAGTATATTTACTCAAAATTCAGAAAAATATAAGTAAAAAAATACAATTAATAAAAATGAATAATAAAAAAAATATATTAAAACAATTGCACTTTCTACAATTACTCTTATTATTTCATTACATTATAATCAATATATTTACTCAAAATATTTTACACTTATTTTAAATGTTTTATTATTATTATTATATCAATATATTAAAAAAATCAGAAAAAATATTGACAGATTTGCTGAAAGATATAATAAAATGTAATAACAAATAATATATACTAAAATTTTGCACTCACTAATTTTAAAATTATTATTTTTATAATGTATTTACTCAAAATTCAGAACAAATTATTCACCGATTAAAAAATATAATACAATGTTTACAATATTTAGCATTTTTTTTAGAACTACTATTATTATTTAATTATATCTGCTCAAATATTTTGTACTTATTTTAAAATTTGTATTAGTAATATTATTTTAATATATTTAATAATACAATATAATAAACATTAAAAAGTACTAGTATTATTTCAATATATTTACTCAAAATATTTTTTACTTATTTTAAAATTGTTATTATTATTAATAATATATTTTTAATATATTTACTCAAAAATCTGAAAAAATATGGACAGATTTGCTGAAAAAATAATACAATTTAAGGATAACAAAATGTTATACTTGTTTTAAAATGAGTAGTAGTTAGTAGTATTACTATTATTATTTATATTATATTATGGACTGTTGACATATTTACAATTGTTTTTTACAAATAAATAATTTATCATATTTAATGATAAAAACAATAGTTACGCTTATTATTATTAAAATATATTTACTCAAAATTCAAAATCATTGACTGATTTATTTTCCTTCAGTGTTTAACAGTCACACAATACTGTTAGAAAATAAAACAAATATTTCATTTCAAACTCAAACTCTTTCATGCATCTTTCTTTACAATAAAGACACTTTGATATTTAATCTATTGATCAGATCATGAGCAGATTCAGTTCAATAAAGTGTTGTAATCAGATCTCTTTTGGAGTGAGAGTGTTTACACCCGGGTCCAGTAACTGCACGTTTCATTGATTGTGTGTCTAACATTCGTGTGTGTGTGTGTGTGTGTGTGTGTGTGTGACAGATGACCCTGTCTGCCGCTCCTAACCGTCTGTCTGCCTTCCAGATAACAAAGACAGTCCACAGACAGCACTGGGGGAATTACTATGAGACGGAGCTGGTCAGTACCGAGTGTGTGTGTGTGTGTGTGTTTCTTCACATCTTCATTTGTTTTATTTGTGTCGGTGTCTCTCTGTGTTCTGGTAAACGACCAAACCTGATTAGCAGCATTTAATAAAGCGTTTAATGGAGGACAGTCGCTTTGAGACGCTCGTTTACTCGTGGATCTTGAACTGAGACACACAGTGTCTGGATTTGAACACAAACCTTTGTTTAATTTGCTGCTTGCTTTTTATTTTAATTCTATTTAATTTTATTTATTTTATTATATCTTATTGTTTTTTATTTTACTTTATTTAATTTTTTTCACTACTTTATTTTTTATTTTATTTAATTGTTTTATTTTTTATTTTATCTTATTTTTTTATTTTATTTCACTATTTTATTTAATTTTTTTCTAATTTAGTTTTTTGTTTTTGTTTTTATGTTTCGTCAAGAGCTTGATGGATTTTTTGTTTTCATTTATTTCATTTATTTATTTTGTTTGTGGGTTTTGTGTGTCTGTGTTGCTTCAGTGTGCAGTTTTACTCCATTGTAAGCAGTCAGGTTGGTAATATTTAAGATTTATTTATTTGTCCTCGTTTTGTTTCATATATTTATTTGTTTGAATTGATGTTTGTCTGCACAGATTTTAACAAAAACCTTTAAAGTTTAATTTGCTGCTCAATTTATTTTTTCTTTTCTTTTTTTTTAAACTTTTTTATGTTTATTTATGATTTATATTCATTTTAATTTATTTTTATCTTTATTTAACTATTTTATATTATGTTTTCTTTTTATATTTTTTCTTTTATTTTTTTATTTTAATTTATATATATATATATATATATATATATATATATATATATATATATATATATATATATATAAATTAAAAGAAAAAAATAAAATAAAAATATAATAAGAAAACATAATATATATATATATTTATTTATTTATGTATTTATTTATTTATTATTTTATTGGATTTTATTTATTTTATTATTTCTTTTCTAGTTTTATTTTTTAAATATTATTATTATTATTTTTTATTTTATTTTGTTTTAATATTTTATATTAGTTTTTTTTCTTCATTTTATTTTTATTTTTTTGTTTGTTTATTTTATTTCAGTTTAATTTATTGTATTTTATTTTTCATTTTATTTTACTTTAATTTTTAGTTTTTATTCTATTTTTCTGTTTTATGTTATTTATTTATTTACTTTTTTTTTTTTTATAGTAGTTTTCACCAGAGAAACCTTGCTGATTTGTCAGTTTTTCTTGCTTTTAATTAGTTTTCTACATCATCAGTGTCAAAAGCAGTCATTCGTGCTCCTCTTCGGCTCTTTAAACCGGTTTAATCCGGATCAACACTGGAGCTGGTTTGACTGTCACAGATCGATCGTGAGAAAACGCCTCAGAAATCCTGAGATCCGCGTCTTAAAACAATCTGCCAGCACAAAACGCTCATCTGAGACAGACACGATTTGTAATGATCCAGAGACGTGTAGCTCGCTCAGGGCTGTTATTGGGGTCAACAGGAAGTCCTGTCTCTCTCACCGCCTCACTTCCTCTGCATGCTTGTGTTTCAGACCCTCCTCACAGAGCTTAATTGAACGGCTCAGTGTGTCTGATAATGTTTAGTCAAGCCTCAGTTTTAGTGTGTATCTGTCATTGACGCTCAGATTGTTGTTTGGCGCAGGACTGTTTCACGGTGGAAGGAGAGGATCTGAAGCATGACTTTGAGCGGCTCCAGCTGGCCATGGAGATGGTGGGATTCCTCCCGGCCACCAGAAAACAGTGAGTTTAACTCTGCCTGTCAATCATTGGCTGGTTTTGCATCACATGCTGTTGTGAGTTTCTGCCGTCTTTACTGTGACGTTTGACTCATTCAGAGATGTGTTGGTCTCCGCAGAATCTTCTCTTTACTGTCTGCGATCCTTCACCTGGGGAATATCCGGTACAAGAAGAAGACGTACCGGGACGACTCCATCGACATCTGCAACCCGGAGGTGCTTCCTATCGTCTCCGAACTCCTGGAGGTCAGTCCGTACGAATCCTGCTGGTCATGTGGTTTCTGTTGTTGTTGTGTTGTAGCTCCTCCCACAGTGAAATCTCATTGGTCTTTCTCTTTCATCAAGGATAAATCATTATTTGATGTTTTATGACACTCTGATCAGTTTCCTCCTGCTTCATTATTACAACGCATCACTTTACTATATATATACGCATCTTATTTTAGGATTATTTATGTACTATTAGTGTTTATAAATATTTTAAATTGACTTTTATTTTTATAATTTCAGTTTTTATTTTTCAGTTTGCAATTTTGTTACGTGCTTATGTCAGTCTTATTATTTTTAAAAAAAGATTTTGTAAATAATTAGCTTTAATTTTTTTCATAGATTTATTTCAGTTTTTGTAATTTTAGTATTTCAACAAACTTTATTTCAGTTAGTTGCTAATGGCAACATTCATTTTTTCTTTTAAGTTTTAATCTCATATTTTATTATTTTTTATTTATTTATTAATAAAACGGCCTCATGCCAAAGCAACATTTCTATTTTTCATTTAAGTTTTTCATGTAATATTTTATTTTATTTTATTTTAAAATATTTAGCTTTAATTTATTTTTCAGTTTTAGTTTGTCATTTTAGTACTTCAACTTCAACTTATTAATTTTTGCCAAGTCAACATTTTTCCTTTTCATTTAAGTGTTTAATTTAATTTAATTTAATTTAATTTAATTTAATTTAATTTAATTTAATTTAATTTAATTTAATTTAATTTTGTTTTGTTTTGTTTTGTTTTGTTTTGTTTTATTTTATTTTGTTTTAGCTGCTATGTGTTGATTTATCTTAGTCAACTTAGTCTGTTGAGGGTTGTCCAACGCTTTCTTTTTATTATTTTTTTAAATATATTTTTTATTTATTATTTTATTTTATTTTATTTTAAACTGCCGTGTGTTTGTTTTATTTTATTTTATTTATTTTAATTTTTTTTTATTTTAATTTTTTTAAACTGCCGTGTGTTAATTTAATTTAATTTAATTTAATTTAATTTAATTTAATTTAATTTAATTTAATTTAATTTAATTTAATTTAATTATTTTAAACTGCTGTGTGTTGATGAACTCCGTGTGTTGATGGTCGTCCAACATCTTACTGTTTGAACACATTTCACGATAACAGCTTTGATTTACTTTGGCTGCACAAGCCTTTTCCTGAAGTTGAGTTTATTGACAAGGTTTTTCTATTTTATGAGCTTTAGTTTCCTCATTTGTATTTTCTTTTTACAGTGTTTTAGTCTTTCGTAATACTAATATTGGTGGAAAGGGTTTTGCCCACCACAGAGAACACTAATACACACACACACAAAGCACTAAAACACACGAGTCTGTGATTTAACAGCATAAAATGGACGTTTATATGAATTCGAGGGTTTAATAAGGAAACACTTGCACGCTAAGGAAAGCAAACGTGTCTGTTTTTTAATGAAATTTCCCAGTGTTTATGTTGTACATCCCAACATTTTATTCACATGCTGTCCAAACACAGACTGATTTGCAGAGTAAAACGGTTTTTGAGTAGCTGTAGCTGTAAAACTGTGCATAAGCATCTGAATTAGTAATAGATGTGTGCATTTCTCCTGGTTTCTGAGTGCTTGTTTTGATGCCCAGGTGAAGGAGGAGATGCTTTTCGAGGCTCTGACGACACGAAAGACTGTGACGGTGGGAGAGAGACTGATTGTGCCGTACAAACTAGCAGAGGTGAGAATATAAACCCTCGAGACTGACGTTATAAACCTCACACACCTAAGTTTGGTGGTTTTGGGGGGTTTGTGGTCTGTTTTTCCTGTGAGCTATTTCTTCTCGAATCCTCGTTCATCTTCTCACAGTGTCATTATGCATCATTATCTCTTCCACCCACACAAGAAACTCATTTTCCACTTTTCCAGGACAAACTCAACCAGACCCGGCTTTAACCTTTACTTGTGCTTTCACATTATGAATTCATCATGCACTTCTGTAAATATATGACAATATATATAAATATGTATATAAACAAGATAAATAAGTAAGCTAAAATTCATTAATTAAATAATATATTTATTTGTTTACTTATTTATTACTTTTTGTTTTTAGACTACAGAAAACATATACAAAATATTTCAAAACATTATACAACTTAGAAGAGTTTAACAATTATTTATTTTCATTTTTGTTTTATTTATTTATATTTTTATTTTATTGTATTTTATTATTTTATTTTCACTTCCATGTGTGTTGATAAACTTCATCTGTTGAGGGTCATCTAATGCTTTATTTTTATTATTTTTTAAATATATTTTATTTATTATGAAATATATTTTATTTATTTTATTTTATTCTTTTATTTATTCATATTTTTTATTTTATTTTATTTTTTAATTCATATTTTTTATTTTATTTTATTTTATTTATTTAAACTGCTGTGTGTTGATACATTGTGTCTGTTGAAGGTCATCTAATGCTTTATTTTTATTATTTTTTTAAAAATATATTTTATTTTATTTATTTTATATTTATTCATATATTTATTTTAAATGCCCTGTGTGTTGATAAACTCCATCTGTTGAGGGTCATCCAATGCTTTATTTTTATTATTTTATTAAAACATATATATTTTATATATATATATATATATATATTTTTTTTTTTATCAGTCACAGGCCAATTTAAAACATCCACATGATTATTTTTGCATAAAAGACATTAACATTTGCATTAACATTTACTTTGTGTCTCTGTATGAATCTCAGACTCTCACATTAGTTTATTACTCGGGTTTCGTGTGCCGTGGACGAATCTCTTCATGCTTTACATGTGTGCACAGACTCGTCTCACCTATCTCTTCATCTAATCTCACTTTCTCTTGTGGTCTTATTTTACTCCTGACGTCAAAAGCGTTTCCTCCTTACACTCTGTGTGTGTGTTTATAATAACGTATAAACTCTGTGGTTCATCTGGAAACCTTCCTGTAATATTGTGCATTTCTTTTGTCATCTCCCACCCAGAAACACATGAGATCTTTCCGTCTGACCTGTCGTTATATGCAATAAGTGATATTCCAGTTCTCCTCCACAGTGTCTGAGTTTGTGATCAAAATGTCTCTCAACCTTTAAATGTTAAAATGTTGTGAATAATGAATCATGCAGGGGGTGTTTTATATAATGTTTCGTCCCTCCTCCAGAATTTGGCTAAAAATAAAAAGACAAATCAATAATGCAGCAGTTTCTTCTGCAACACTGAGCATGAGGTTGAGTTATATTATGAAGACAGTTTGAATCCATAAACTTCTGGCTTGAACGTCCTTGAGTCCTTCAACAGCCAATCAGCTTCGCTCTATCCCAGCAGGCCCGGCGACACACGGCAAGTTTCTCATTTAGCTTTTCTTACAGGACGTCAGAGCACCTTTCATCGGCGTTAAGCGGGGAGAGTGTTTTATGTGTTTTGGCTCGTGCGGGTTCAATAAGCAGCATTCTTATTTATGGGCTTCACACATGCTGAAGGAGATTTGTGCACCGCTGGATGTTTAAATCTGTTAAATCAGAGAGACTCCAAGAGTCCGCTACAAGAGATTTCAGAGAGATTCAGAGAGATTCAGAGAGACTCAGAGAGACTCAGAGAGACTCAGGGAGACAGAGAGAGACACAGGGAGATTCAGAGAGACTCAAAGAGACTTAGATAGACTCTGGGAGGCTCCAGGATACTCAGAGAGAGATTTTGAGATAGACAGATAGACTCAGGGATACTCCAAGAGACACAGAGACTCCAAGAGACACAGTGAGATTCAGGGAGACTCCAAGAGACACGGAGAGATTCAGGGAGACTCCAAGAGACACAGAGAGATTCAGGGAGACTCCAAGAGACACAGAGATTCAGGGAGACTCCAAGAGACACAGAGATTCAGGGAGACTCCAAGAGACACAGAGACTCCAAGAGACACAGTGAGATTCAGGGAGACTCCAAGAGACACAGAGACTCCAAGAGACACCGTGAGATTCAGGGAGACTCCAAGAGACACAGAGATTCAGGGAGACTCCAAGAGACACAGAGACTCCAAGAGACACAGGGAGACTCCAAGAGACACAGAGATTCAGGGAGACTCCAAGAGACACAGAGACTCCAAGAGACACAGGGAGACTCCAAGAGACACAGAGATTCAGGGAGACTCCAAGAGACACAGAGACTCCAAGAGACACAGGGAGACTCCAAGAGACACAGAGATTCAGGGAGACTCCAAGAGACACAGAGACTCCAAGAGACACAGAGATTCAGGGAGACTCCAAGAGACACAGGGAGATTCAGGGAGACTCCAAGAGACACAGAGACACAGAGATTCAGGGAGACTCCAAGAGACACAGAGAGATTCAGGGAAACTCCAAGAGACACAGAGATTCAGGGAGACTCCAAGAGACACAGAGACTCCAAGAGACACAGAGACACAGAGATTCAGGGAGACTCCAAGAGACACAGGGAGATTCAGGGAGACTCCAAGAGACACAGAGACACAGAGATTCAGGGAGACTCCAAGAGACACAGGGAGATTCAGGGAGACTCCAAGAGACACAGAGACTCCAAGAGACACAGAGACACAGAGATTCAGGGAGACTCCAAGAGACACAGGGAGATTCAGGGAGACTCCAAGAGACACAGAGACTCCAAGAGACACAGAGACACAGAGATTCAGGGAGACTCCAAGAGACACAGGGAGATTCAGGGAGACTCCAAGAGACACAGAGACACAGAGATTCAGGGAGACTCCAAGAGACACAGGGAGATTCAGGGAGACTCCAAGAGACACAGAGACACAGAGATTCAGGGAGACTCCAAGAGACACAGGGAGATTCAGGGAGACTCCAAGAGACACAGAGACACAGAGATTCAGGGAGACTCCAAGAGACACAGAGACTCCAAGAGACACAGAGACACAGAGATTCAGGGAGACTCCAAGAGACACAGGGAGATTCAGGGAGACTCCAAGAGACACAGAGACTCCAAGAGACACAGAGACACAGAGATTCAGGGAGACTCCAAGAGACACAGGGAGATTCAGGGAGACTCCAAGAGACACAGAGACACAGAGATTCAGGGAGACTCCAAGAGACACAGGGAGATTCAGGGAGACTCCAAGAGACACAGAGACACAGAGATTCAGGGAGACTCCAAGAGACACAGGGAGATTCAGGGAGACTCCAAGAGACACAGAGATTCAGGGAGACTCCAAGAGACACAGAGACACAGGGAGACACAGAGAGACAGAGAGTTTTAAATATATACATAATATTGTGATTGTGTGTGCAAAACAAAACAAAACAAAACAAAACAAAACAAAACAAAACAAAACAAAACAAAATTAAATTAAATTAAATTAAATTAAATTAAATTAAATTAAATTAAATTAAATTAAATTAAATTAAATTAAATTAAATTAAATTAAATTAAATTAAATTAAAGGAAAAATGTTGACTTGGCAAAAATTAATAAGTTGAAGTTGAAGTACTAAAATGACAAACTAAAACTGTGTCTCTCTCTCTCTCTCTCTCTCTCTCTCTCTCTCTCTCTCACACACTCTCACACACACACACACACACACACACACACACACACACACACACACACACACACACACACACACACACACACACACACACACACACACACACACACACACACACACACACACACACACACACACACACACACACACACACACATAAATATATGTATCTCCACTGATTTTATTGCCCTTTTTGATCTTTATTTTTCATTAAACTTTGGGTCAGCTCTGAAAGTAAACGCTGCTGTTGTTTACAGGCGGGGACGGTGAGGGACTCAATGGCGAAGTCTCTGTACGGAGCTCTGTTTGACTGGATCGTCTTCCGCACCAATCACGCGCTGCTCTACAACAAAGACCTGGAGGATGCGGCCAAGGTACAAACACACACATCAGCTGCTCGGAGAGTGTTTCCTGACCTTGTGTGTGTTTATTTGTTCACACAAGCACACAATAATCTTCGGATACATATTTTCTCCCATTTTTGGCGGCAGTTTCTAGCCAGACTTGCATAAGCCGTCCTGAAAGTCACAATGTGGTGAACTCGCGTGCTCACGCTGGTTTCGTGTTCTCCGTTCTCGTGCTGAGATATTTCTAACCCTAATCACTGATGTTGATGTGAAATGTGTCCGTGTTTCAGATCCTGTCCATCGGGGTGCTGGACATCTTTGGCTTTGAGGACTACGAGAACAACAGCTTTGAGCAGTTCTGCATCAACTTTGCCAACGAGACGCTGCAGCATTACTTCAACCAGCACATCTTCAAACTAGAGCAGGTAAAACTCGTGTTTGAAGGTGTTATTGAGATCATTAGTGATGTTTGCTGAGGCGTAACTCCTTTGTTTTGCTCAGGCAAACATTGCTCACATGTTCTTCAGAAAGTCATTATTAATTACACTTCATTAAACACTGGAGTTTGATAACACAAGCAAACCTGAAGGACTCGGTGTGTTTAGATCTTTAAGGGTTTAGAACTTTAAGGGTTGATTTTGGTTTGTTTTTTTGTGGCATAAAGCAAAAGTTCATGCAAAAATGTTTTCAGTGAACTACTCTTTTAAAGGTTAAACATCGATTCACTTCCTCACTTCAAGTATTTAGTTTAATTTATTACGTTTAAACTCTGATATTTATCGATTCACATAATATGCTTTATGAAACGTACTTCCTTAAAGTGAAATAACCTTAAAGTGAATCCATGGTGCTTTTTGATACTTTTTTTTGTTAAAGAAAATTATTCTTGTGTTGATGGTGTCTGTGATGTTTTGGCTCTCTCAGGAGGAGTATCGGTCGGAGGGCATCAGCTGGCACATGATCGACTATATCGACAACACAGCCTGCATCAACCTCATCAGTAAGAAACCCACGGCGCTGCTCCACCTGCTGGACGAAGAGTGCAAGTGCGTCTCAACCACATCACAGAAAGCACATGATATTTGACTGTTTCATTCTGGTCTGTTATGGGTTTCGGTTTCAGGAAGTCACATTGCAGTTATGCGGTTATCATATATTATTCATGTATCCTTGTTTTAGATTTCACAGAAATGTTTATTAAAAAAATATTAAGCTGGAAGCCAATTCTGTTGGATTTTATCGCACTTTATTTAATATGTTTATTCTGTTACAGCATTTATTAGTCTTAATGTTAATTTCAGCATTTACTAATAAATTTTTAAGATCAAAAGTTGTATCTGTTAATGAACTTACATGAAGGTTTAACATTAACAAAGATTAATAAATGCTGAGAAATATATTGCTCATTGATAGTTAATGCATTAGCTAATGTTAACAATGTTAAGTACTACCCATTTTTAAATTAGCTATATAATTTTTATATTGTTACATTATTATTGTTATTATAAACTTTTGTAAAATTTTGATCAAATATTTAGGACTGGTCTAAGTTTCAAACCTTTCTAATAATGTCTGTTTTGAATGGTAAGCTTTACATTTGTCTTGTTGTTGGTTTGTAGTTTTCCGCAGGCGTCTAATCAAACTCTGCTGGACAAGTTTAAGCGTCAACACGAGGGAAGCGGCTACATTGAGTTTCCTGCCGTCATGGAGCCGGCGTTCATCATCCGCCACTACGCCGGGAAGGTGAAATACGGCGTCAAGGTGAGAATGAATGTTTTAGAGAATCTGAATATTGTTGAAGCATGTGCACGTGGAAGCTTGTTTCTGCCACGGAATAAAAAAATAAATAACTTTTTATCTTGCAATTCTGAATTTATAAATCAAAATTGGGAGTTTATATCTCTCAGTTCTGAGAAAAAAGTCAGAATTACAAGATATAAACACACAATTGAAAAATGTCAGAATTATGAGATACAAATTTGCAATTGCTAGAAAAAGTTGGAAATGTTAGATAAAAAGTCGTAATTGTGAGATTAAAAACTCAGTTTCAAAAAAAGACGTAATTGTGAGATTAAAAACTCGCAGTTACAAAAAAGTCGTAATTGTGAGATTAAAAACCTGCAGTTACAAAAAAAGTTGTAATTGTGAGATTAAAAACTCAGTTTCAAAAAAAGACGTAATTGTGAGATTAAAAACTCGCAGTTACAAAAAATTCGTAATTGTGAGATTAAAAACTGTTTCAAAAAAAGTCGTAATTGTGAGATTAAAAACTCAGTTTCAAAAAAAGACGTAATTGTCAGATTAAAAACTTGCAGTTACAAAAAAGTCGTAATTGTGAGATTAAAAACTCGCAGTTACAAAAAAAGTCGTAATTGTGAGATTAAAAACTCAGTTTCAAAAAAAGACGTAATTGTGAGATTAAAAACTTGCAGTTACAAAAAGTCGTAATTGTGAGATTAAAAACTCAGTTTCAAAAAAGACGTAATTGTGAGATTAAAAACTCGCAGTTACAAAAAAGTCGTAATTGTGAGATTAAAAACTCAGTTTCAAAAAGAGACGTAATTGTGAGATTAAAAACTCGCAGATACAAAAAATTCGTAATTGTGAGATTAAAAACTCAGTTTCAAAAAAAGACGTAATTGTGAGATTAAAAACTCGCAGTTACAAAAAAGTCGTAATTGTGAGATTAAAAACTCAGTTTCAAAAAAAGACGTAATTGTGAGATTAAAAACTTGCAGTTACAAAAAGTCGTAATTGTGAGATTAAAAACTCAGTTTCAAAAAAAGACGTAATTGTGAGATTAAAAACTCGCAGTTACAAAAAAGTCGTAATTGTGAGATTAAAAACTCAGTTTCAAAAAAAGTCGTAATTGTGAGATTAAAAAATCAGTTTCAAAAAAAGACGTAATTGTCAGATTAAAAACTCGCAGTTACAAAAAGTCGTAATTGTGAGATTAAAAACTCAGTTTCAAAAAAGACGTAATTGTGAGATTAAAAACTCGCAGTTACAAAAAAGTCAGAATTACAAGATATAAACACACAATTGAAAAATGTCAGAATTATGAGATACAAATTTGCAATTGCTAGAAAAAGTTGGAAATGTTAGATAAAAAGTCTTAATTGTGAGATTAAAAACTCAGTTTCAAAAAAAGACGTAATTGTGAGATTAAAAACTCAGTTTCAAAAAAAGACGTAATTGTCAGATTAAAAACTCGCAGTTACAAAAAAGTCGTAATTGTGAGATTAAAAACTCGCAGTTACAAAAAAAGTCGTAATTGTGAGATTAAAAACTCAGTTTCAAAAAAAGACTTGCAGTTTTTAATCTCACAATTACGACTTTTTTGTAACTGCAAGTTTTTAATCTCACAATTACGACTTTTTTGTAACTGCGAGTTTTTAATCTCACAATTATGACTTTTTTGTAACTGCAAGTTTTTAATCTCACAATTACGACTTTTTCTGTAACTGCTAGTTTTTAATCTCACAATTACGACTTTTTTGTTACAGTTATCTCACAATTACGACTTTTTTGTTACAGTTATCTCACAATTACGACTTTTTTGTAACTGCGAGTTTTTAATCTGACAATTACGTCTTTTTTTGAAACTGATTTTTTAATCTCACAATTACGACTTTTTGTAACTGCGAGTTTTTAATCTGACAATTACGTCTTTTTTTGAAACTGATTTTTTAATCTCACAATTACGTCTTTTTTTGAAACTGAGTTTTTAATCTCACAATTACGACTTTTTTGTAACTGCGAGTTTTTAATCTCACAATTACGTCTTTTTTTGAAACTGAGTTTTTAATCTCACAATTACAACTTTTTTTGTAACTGCGGGTTTTTAATCTCACAATTACGACTTTTTTGTAACTGCGAGTTTTTAATCTGACAATTACGTCTTTTTTGAAACTGAGTTTTTAATCTCACAATTACGACTTTTTTGTAACTGCGAGTTTTTAATCTCACAATTACGTCTTTTTTTGAAACTGAGTTTTTAATCTCACAATTACGAATTTTTTGTATCTGCGAGTTTTTAATCTCACAATTACGTCTCTTTTTGAAACTGAGTTTTTAATCTCACAATTACGACTTTTTCTGTAACTGCGAGTTTTTAATCTCACAATTACGACTTTTTTTGAAACTGAGTTTTTAATCTCACAATTATGACTTTTTTGTAACTGCGAGTTTTTAATCTCACAATTACGTCTTTTTTGAAACTGAGTTTTTAATCTCACAATTACGACTTTTTGTAACTCGCAGTTACAAAAAAGTCGTAATTGTGAGATTAAAAACTCGCAGTTACAAAAAAAGTCGTAGTTGTGAGATAAAAACTTTTGTGAATTTATATTGATATAAATTTTAAAAAGATTCAGAATTGCAAGTTTATATTTCAATTATGACTTTTTTCTCAGTATCGTGAGATCTAAACTTGCAATTACGTGTTATTTTTTTAATTCTGTGGTGGAATCAAGCTTCAATATCTCTGTGTGTGTGTGTGCGCGCGTGTGAGATTAAGTGATCATTTGCATATGTACACACACACTCTCTCTCTCACACACACACACACACCACTTCCAGTGACCTAATTCTGCGATTTAATCTGATTGGTTGGATTGGCCCGTCGGCTAAGAGTGTATCTGGAGCACATGTTTGGCAGAGAGGGTTAAATCTACACGCTACACACTCACACACACATGCAAAAGCGTTGTTGTCTGTATGTTTATTTAGTGTTTACTGGAAAGCGTTTGGAGCAGATGCGACGGTATCAGGGTTGATCATGAGAACAGCTGCTTCACATCAACCATCTTCATTTTGAAATGTGTTAAAATGTTATTTTAGTATCATTGAGATACTATAATAACAGTTTTAGTTTCAGTCATAGTTTTTTGTTTATCCTGGTTTAAAATGGCATACTCATCTTAAATTTTTCATTATGCATGACAAAAATGGTAAAAGACAAAAAACAAATTATCCCTTAAACACTGATTAAAGCTGAAAAATATGAAATGTAATTCCTTGTCCATACTGCTGGGCTGTATTTGAGAGTCACTCGTGTGTCGGATGTGTCCTGCAGGATTTCAGGGAGAAGAACACGGATCACATGCGTCCGGATATCGTGGCTCTGCTGAAGAGCAGCCGCAACGCTTTCATCTGCAGCCTGATGGGAATCGATCCCGTGGCCACCTTCCGCTGGGCCGTGATCCGGGCGTATTTCAGAGCTCTCGTCGCCTTTCGAGAGGCTGGGAAACGCCACACGGAGAAGAAGAGCTCGACGGGTGAGATTATATCACATTAGTACACAAAACACAGATGTCGTTCTAAACCCGTATCATGTGATGCTGATGGACTAAAACAGATCTGTAATGCAGATGTGAGACTCAAACACTCTCACAAACGTTTCTCACTATTACATGAGCGTGAGTGAACATCCCATGATGCAACTGTGCTGTATTATTCATCACCGCAGAAACGCTGCGAATGCTCATACTGAAATATTAAAATATGCGAAGAGTGGAAATGATGCATTTTAGATGCGAACACAGTTTCCCCTGTGAATTTACTCACAGTTTTTAAAGTGATTTTGTTTACATGTTTTACACATTATAATATTGCCAAAGCGTTATGACAAAACAATGACAGAAAAAACTATGTGAGTAATGCTAATAAAAATGTAATAAAGTAAATGATATTAAAATATAAAATATACATTTATTTATAAATATTATATTCTGCTTTTATATATATATATATATATATATATATATATATATATATACATATATACATATATACATATATATATATATATATAGTAGTTTATTTTTTACATTATTAGTTTTATATATATATATATATATATATATATATATATATATATATATATATATGTGTATATATATATATATATATGTGTATATATGTATATATATATATATATATATATATATATATATATATATATATATATATATATATATATATATATATATATATATATATGTATGTATGTATGTATGTATTTTTATATATTAGCATTAACATTTAAGAACAAAGATATAATTATATTGTTATAAGGTATAATATAATTTTTTCACAGAATTTGTTCATTTTCATGTTCGTATTATATATGTTTATAAATAACATTTTATGCATAGTTTTTTATATAAACATTATATATAAACATTAAAATATACGCACAAAGATATTTACTTTTTATTATTTACTTAATTAACACAAGAAAAAATATATATATATAATAAGCAAGTAGAAACAAATATAAATAATCACAAGAATATTTACTTACTTTAATTTGCACATCAGCTATTAAAACATAATGAATATGATGAACTAATATTGATTTATAATAATAATAATTTATTGTTTTCTGGAGTTGCACGTGTCTTTAGATGCTTGCAAATAAATTCAGTTTGTTATAACAAATTTAAAAAAGTAAGTAATATTAAAATATAATTAAACAATAACATTTATTTATATATTTTGCATTGTTTTTATATATTTTTTATGTATTGTAATTTTAATTGTAATTTTAACATTATTTATGGCAAACTTTGTGTTCATTTTATAAACATTTACAAACATAACATTTATTGTTTCCTCTTTATATATATATATATATATATATATATATATATATATATATATATATATATATATATATATATATAATTAAATAGAAACATATATACTGTTTATTATTTACTTTATAAAATAAGCATTTTTATTTGCTTTTTCATATATAATATACAAGTAAACATTTTAAAATCTCTCTCTCTATATATAAAATCAATATAGTACTAAAGTGTTGGTTTCTGGAGTTGAATGTCAGATGTTTGCAAACGGCTCCTCAACAGTTGATCAGATGTGTTTGTGATCATGTGCTTTGTTATTTTATTGAAGTGTTTGTTGTTGCAGAGCCTCAAACAGTCTGAGCGAGAACAACAGGAGACACTTCTGAAACATTTATGAGTCACTCACAGCTTCACTGTGTTTGTTTTCTCTCTCTCTCCAGGCTCTGACGGTCCAGTTCAGCATCAGAAGAGTGTGGACAGCTTCAGTTTCCTGCATCATCCTGTTCACCAGCGGAGCCTTGAGATCCTGCAGCGATGCAAAGATGACAAATACAGTAAGGCTGCAAAGCCCACAGTCCTATTTCCTGTTTCAGCAGAAAAACAGTACAGTGATCCAAACCCGTGTTATTCTTGATAACCAAAACTGAGACCATAAAAACATCTTCGTTGATAAGAAGAGTTCCATCAAAATGACATAATGAAATGATCACAGATCAGAGTTTTGTTGTGAGCGCCTGTGTCTTATCTAACAGTTCCCTGGATATCTTCTTCTCTTGACATTAACTGATGACTGTAAACAGCTGGTAAACGGATGTAGTTTTAAATGGTCACAGAACGTTTTGGACGGGGTTCACACCTGTAGATCTGTGTACCTGTGATTGGATCATCTATATATACTCATTCTCTCTCTGTCTTGTGAACGACAGATTCGTGCGTCAGCAGAAGGAACCCGCGGACGCCGCTATCGGACCTGCAGGGCACAAACACGCTCAGCCAGAAACTGACCAGGTACGGAAGCCCGAAGGGGCCGGAAAACACTGTGGATTAAAGCAGCGATTCCTAAACTTTTTGTCAGCCAAACCCCTTTAACATAAAATATTAACTTGACGTAAATGTTAATAATTTAGCAATGTCATGTTCACAGTTCTCTGATGTTGGTTAATGGTCATATGAGGGAAATTGTGATATTGTAGATAAAATTGCAGATTTTACTGCAATAATTTTTTGTTGTTGTTGTTTATTTATCAAAAATATATAAATGTATTTAAAAATATTAATTAACATTTTTATATATATATATATATATATTATAGCAGGTAAACAAACAAATAAATTAATTTATTTAAAAAATATTAATTAACATTTTAAAATATCTAAATAAAAAACATAAATTATTTTTCAAATATAAATGTCTATTAAAAAATATTGAGATTTTTATTTTAAATTTTTAAAAAGTATACATTTTGAAATATCTAAATCAATTATTTGAAAAATATATTTTGTATAATGTATGAAATATTATATTATAGCAGGTAAGCAAATAAAACACCACAATTTGTCATAATGTGGATACATTAGTAGATTTTACTGCAATTAAAAAAAAATGTAGTCACTTTAATGCACAACTATAATTTATTAAATTTATAAAATGGCAGTATGATAAAAATACATCAATGTTCAATAATTATTAATAATTATAATAAATTTACAAATGTTTTTTAAAAAATATTCATCAAAATATTAATTTATTCATCTATCAAAAATTAATTTAAAAATATTTATTTAAAAAGTATGCATTTTAAATTAATTAGCTAAAAAAAAAAAAAAAAAAAAATATATATATATATATATATATATATATATATATATATATATATATATATATATATTTAAATATATGTATAAAATAATTAAAATTATATTATCGCAGGTTAAAAAACAAAACATTTAATTATTTAGCAAAAATAAAATGTTATTTTTTAATATTACAATTTTAATGCTTCAATTAATTATTAGGTTTCCATCAATCTAGTGAATTAAAGAAGCATTTCATCCAAACTTATACAGTATGACTCTGTTTTGTGTGAAAAGCAAAAGAAGAGGTTTTGTTTAATGTACACTCATATTTTCCATAAAACAGCAGTTGAGTTTGAGTTTATTTGATTTGTGGTTTCAGGGACGGGTTCTCAGGCTGTAACGTCCGTGGCTCGAGGTCCGAGCGCGTCTCCTCGTTCTCCTCCCATGAGGAGGAGGGAATCTTCGTGAACTCGGTGAACAACAAGCTTCTGGAGCGAGCGCAGGGCATACTGATGTGAGTGAGAACACTTCCCGCCGGATCAGCATCAGTTCCGTTCATTCTTATTCACTCTGTCTCAAACTTTCTCTCTTTTCTGAAGGCGAAACAAGAACTACAAGATGAAGCCGAGTCTCCCGAAGGTAAACGTCCCACTCTCGCTTTATATAAGGCAGTTTTATGTGTCTTGTAATTAATTAATTCACTGTTTTTAGCATGTTAACAGATGCATTCAAGCTCAGTCACATGATCAGTCATTTCATCTTGTGTCATGAATGTGTTTTTGTGTCCTCAGCACCTGCTGGACGTAAAATCCCTGAAGTATCTGAGCTGCCTGACGCTTCACGACCGCATAACCAAATCCCTGCTACACCTGCACAAGAAGAAGAAGCCGCCCAGCATCAGCGCTCAGTTCAACGTGAGGATCTGACTCGTTTAACACTTACTCAGTGTGTCGTATCTGGAGCACGAGAACTGAATCAGTGTTGTGTCTGTGATGCAGGTGTCTCTGAACAAGCTGATGGAGACGCTGGGACAGTCGGAGCCATACTTTGTGAAATGCATCCGGTCGAATGCGGAAAAGGTGCGTTTTGTGTCTTATTTCTGTTGCTGCGTCACTAGATTTAGATGCACAGTTTGATTTTCCTTGTTCTTTCGTAGCTTCCTCTGCGCTTCAACGACGCACTGGTGTTGAGACAGCTGCGGTACACTGGGATGCTGGAGACGGTGAGGATACGGCAGTCCGGATACAGCGTCAAATACAGCTTTCAGGTGAGAAATCACTCGTGAACACGTTTCTGTAGCGCTTTATACAAGACTGAGTGTGTCAGAGCAGCGTTGCTGTGATAAACAGGAAGATGATGCAATTTCATCAGTAATGATACATTGAAGCAGATCTAAAAACAAAACAGTGATTCAGTTCAGTAACAGCGTCAATGTTGAAAATTTCATCAATTATGAAAAATTCAGTTCAGTTCAATGTTGATTCAATTCAGTTCAATAAGGGTGTCAATGTTGAAAATTTCATCAATTATGAAACCAATTCAATTCAGTTCAAAGTTGATTCGATTCAGTTCAATAACAGCGTCAATTTTGCAAATTTCATCAATTATGAAACAAACTGAATTCAGTTGATGTTGATTCGATTCAGTTCAATAACAGCGTCAATTTTGCAAATTTCATCAATTATGAAACAAACTGAATTCAGTTGATGTTGATTCGATTCAGTTCAATAACAGCGTCAATTTTGCAAAGTTCATCAATTATGAAGCAATTTCAATTCAGTTCAAAGTTGATTCAATTCAGTTCAATAACCGTCAATTTTGCAAATTTCATCAATTATGAAACAAACTGAATTCAGTTCGATGTTGATTCGATTCAGTTCAATAACAGTGTCAGTTTTGCAAAATTCATCAATTATGAAACAATTTCAATTCAGTTCAATGTTGATTCGATTCAGTTCAAAACAGCGTCAATGTTGAAAATTTCATCAATTATGAAACAAACTGAATTCAGTTCGATGTTGATTCGATTCAGTTCAATAAGTGTCAATTTTGCAAAGTTCATCAATTATGAAACAAACTGAATTCAGTTCAATGTTGATTCAATTCAGTTCAATAACAGCGTCAATGTTGAAAATTTAATCAATTATGAAACAATTTCAATTCAGTTCAATGTTGATTCGATTCAGTTCAAAACAGCGTCAATGTTGAAAATTTCATCAATTATGAAACAAACTGAATTCAGTTCAATGTTGATTCAATTCAGTTCAATAACAGCGTCAATGTTGAAAATTTCATCAATTATGAAAAATTGAATTCAGTTCAAAGTTGATTCAGTTCAAGGACAGCGTCAATTTAGCAAATTTCATCAATTATGAAATGAATTGAATAAAACTATAAAGCAGTTCTAAACAGAAAATAATGATTCAACTCAATTCAGTTCAATGTTGATTTAATTCAGTTAAATAACAGCGTCAATGTTGCAAATTTCATCAACTATGAAATGAATTGAATGAAACTATAAAGCAGTTCTAAAATGAAGATTAAAATCAATTCAGTTCAATGTTGATTTATTTCTTTTCAATAACAGCATTGATGTTGCAAAGTTCAATTATGAAACAAATTCAATTCAGTTCAGTGTTGATTCAGTTCAATTCAATATCAGCGCCAGTGTTACAAATTTAATCAATTATGAAATGAATTGAACGAAACTATAAGGCAGTTTTAAAAAGAACATAATGATTCAACTCAATTCAGTTCAATAACAGTTTAAATGTTGCAAAGTTCTTCAATTCTGAAACAATTTTAATTCAGTTCAGTTCAATAACAGCGTTGATGTTGCGAAGTTCAATTATGAAACAAATTTAGTTCAGTTCAATGTTGATTCAGTTCAGTTAAATGTTGATTTTAATTCAGTTCAATAACAGTGTCAATGTTGCATAGTTCAATTATTAAATAAATTGAATTAACTAAAGCAGTTTGAAAAAGAAAATAATAATTCAATGGTTATTATATATAATTTAATGGTTTAATGGTTACTTAATTCAGTTCACTAACGGCATCGATGTTGCAAAGTTCAATTATGAAACAAATTCAATTCAGTTCAATTTTGATTGTTCAGTTCAATAACAATGTTGTAAATTTCATCAATTATGAAATGAATTGAATGAAACTATAATGAGGTTATAAAAAGAAAAATAATAAAATAATAAAAAGAAAATAATAAAATAATAATTCAACTCAATACCGGTCAGTGGTGATTTAATTCAGTTCAATAACATCGTTGATCTTGCAAAGTTCATCAATTATGAAATGAATTGAATAAAAATATAAAGCAGTTCTAAAAAGAAAATAATAATTCAACTCAGTTCTGTTCAGTGGTGATTTAATTCAGTTCAATAACAGCATCGATGTTGCAAAGTTCAATTATGAAACAAATTAAATTCAGTTCAATTTGGATTGTTCAGTTCAATAACAGTGTCAATGTTGTAAATTTCATCAATTATGAAAAGAATTGAATGAAACTAAAGAAGTTCTAAAAAGAAAATAATAATTCAACTCAATTCCGTTCAGTGGTAATTTAATTCAGTTCAATAAGTGTCAATGTTGCAAAGTTAATCAATTATGAAACAGTTTCAATTAAGTTCAATGTTGATTCAATTCAGTTCAATAACAGCGTTGATGCTGCAAATTTAATCAATTATGAAACAAATTCAACTAAGTTCTGTTTGATTCAATTAAATTCCAAAACAGTATTGCTGTTGCAAAGTTTTTCAGTTATGAAACAGATCTGATTCAGCTGTAAAGCAGCTCTACAGAACAGAATAGGTCATGTTACCCATGAATCGCTTCACGGAGCTCGTTGTTTGTCTCTCCAGGATTTTGCTCATCATTTCCATGTGATGTTACCGGCTGGATTTCACGCCACTCAAGCGGCCATCAGACAGTTCCTGCAGAACTCAGACCTCGATCCCAGCGGGTATCAAGTGGGCAGAAACATGGTAACAAACGCGTCCGCATTCACACTGCTGGTTACGATCGATCGGGTCGTGACACTGACAGCGGTGTTTGTCTTTCTCCAGGTGTTTTTGCGCGAGCAGCTGCGTCAGAGGCTGCAGGACGAGCTTCATCAGGAGGTGTTGAGGAGAATCGTGTGTTTGCAGAGGCGCTTCAGGACGCTGCAGGAGAGAAAACACTTCTGCCGTCAGAGACGAGCCGCCCGTGTCATTCAGGTATATGTTGGAAATATATGTCACTGATAAAATGAAGTTATTATCCATGAGAGAATGCCTCGCTGTGAATTTACCACAATTAAAAACAAAACATGGTAAAATCACTGTAATGGACCAACCTTAAATGGCCTATTGGTTTTATAAAATGGTGGCAGGGTCACATAAACTCAATATATATATATATATATATATATATATATATATATATATATATATATATATATATATATATATATATATATATATATATATATATATATATATATATATAATGTTACATATACAATTATTTAAAAATATATGATTTTAAAAATGTGTGTATGTATGTGTATATATATATATATATATATATATATATATATATATATATATATATATATATATATATATATATATATATTTATATATAATGTTACATATACAATTATTTAAAAATATATGATTTTAAAAATGTGTGTATGTATGTGTATATATATATATATATATATATATATATAATATATATATATATAATATTATTTATACATATATATGTATATATAGATATATATATATATATATATATACACGTTATGTAATTTTTTAAAAAGATGTATAAATTGTTTTTCAAAATATGTAAATTGTTGAAAAAATATAAAAAAAATTAAAATACATATTTTAAAAATATATAAATGTAAAAAATGTCCTTTTGAAATGTATACAAAATTTTCAAAAATTATATAAATTTAAAATATATAGTTTAAGAAGTATATACATTTAATATAAAAAATTAAATTTTACAAAATATAAATGAATATTTATTTTAATATTTATGTATATATTTTAACTATTAAAATGTATTATACATTTTTAAATAATTACATTTAATAATAAAATAATCACAATAAACAATTCCACCATATAATCATTCTATAACCAAATTATTGGTGCATTTAATATACATTTTAAACTATTATGGATGCAAATATAAACTATTTTACAGTGGCTTCAAAAAGGCAGAATAAACTGGAATTGAAATAGAACTAAATGTAGAATTTGTGCTAGAAGTTAAACGAATCTCAAAGAGGAGAATGTTAATGTTTTTAGAAGAATCATCAGGGCGTGAAGAGCGTCACCGTTTGAGAGGCTGAACGTTCCCGTCTTTGACCCGCTGCACTATAGAAGTTTGTCCTTCCTGTTCCTGATCAAATAAACCATCCCGAGAATTTGCGTAAACCAGAGATACACTTTCAGCAGACACATGTGTGGACAACGAGTTTCTAGCCTCAGACCTCCAGATTCATATTGCACACAAACCTGGGAAGCACATTCACAAGCTGGCAAACTCTAATCTGATCGGCTGATTTTATGAAATTTCACAGACAGGTTTATATCCGTCTGCCTGATAACAAAGTCATGTTTACAATGTTTGAGGTTTGATAAGGTGAACGCTTTTGAGGAATAACTGATAACAGGATTCATTCGTGAAATCGTCAAACACATTTGTTTTCTCGGCTCATACGATGTTTTGAAGTGTTTTAAGGCAGAGAACGTTCTCAAACGATACTGATATTGTTTGTTTGATTTAGTGGAGCACAAAGGGAAGATCTGTGAAGGTTTTTCTCAAGTCATCTGTTTTATTGTGCTGCCAAAACTAGTTTTCAGCATGTGCCGAAGGTTTAGCAGCCGCGATGTGCCTTTCAAAACAAAGAGCCGCTTTCATGTCAGAGAGACTTTTAAAATTTATTTTCACAAACATGTGGCGCTTGACAAACAAGATGTTACGCAAAAGCGCAGAGGTTTGATAAGATGCATGTGTGCGGCATTTCATGTTGTCACTTTCTATCACATAATATTGAAAACAAAGTATTGGATTGTTCTATACAGAATAACAAGCGCTCAGATAATAAACCTATTCAACACAAGATAAAATATTGCATTGATTTACAAAACTCCCAAAAATTACATGCAATAAAGCAGTAAAAGAAAATAAAGGTATTAAAATGAAATGAAAACAAACTAATACATAATAACACAATAACTGTGATTTTACCACAATTTAAAAAACATGGTAAAGGTACTTTAATGATCAACCTTTTGATTTTATGAAATGGTGGCATGATAAAATACACAAATATTCAATAAATAATTACATTTTTAAAATAATTATTTAATAACTACATGCATAAACTATTTAGATATTTCTTTAAAAAAATATACAATTATTTAGATTATATACATTTGAAACATATATAAATTATTTTTAAAAAAAATTAAACATATGCCATAATTGATTTTAAAGTATTTTTTAAATATAAAATATATTCATTTTAGAAATATGTAAATATATCCTTTTGACATTTATACTATATATATATATATAATATGTGTAAAAAAATATATTAAAAGTGTGTGTGTGTATATATATATATATATATATATATATATATATATATATATTATAATATATTCAAATATATATTATAATAATTGTATAATATTATAAGTATATTATTATAATCAAATATATAAAATAACTATTAGATATCAAACTCAATTCAAATGTTATTATTCCAATCAACAAAACCCCAACCAATTACATGCAATAAAGCAGTAAAATAAAATAAAATTAGAACAAAATATAACACGAGCACAAAAAAAAAAATTAAAGTTAAAAAAGTAAGCTCAGCTTAACTGTCTGTGTATAGAGTAACATAACATAATTTATAATGCACATGCTACTTTTAATAAATAGGCAGCATTCAGTATATACTGGATGGTGAGCTAATGTTCTCATATCCATTCTCTCATGTCTCTTTCTCACCGCAGCACTGGTGGCGTGACTGCTTGACTCGTGCAGACGAGGGTGCACGTGACTCTGAGCTCCAGCAGGGGGCAGCAGTGTGTCTTCAGGCGGCCTGGAGAAGCTACAGAGAGAGACGTCAGTACCTGCAGCAGAAGAGAGCGGTGCAGCTCATCCAAAGACGATGGAGGAGATTCCTCCAGAGGCGCGAGAGAGCGGCAGGCCTTATACAGGCCGTCTGGAGGACGCACAGACAGAGACACAGATTCCTGCAGCAGCGCAGGGCCGCCGTCACGCTACAGGCCGCCTGCAGGGGGTGCCAGGCTCGTCAGCGGTAACTACATTTGCATTTATGTATTTGCCAGATGTTTTTATCCAAAGCCACTTGCGTTGCATTCAGGGGAAAGATTTGTATTCATGATTTCCCTGGGAATTGAACCCATGACTTTGGCCATGAGCTAAACCGGAATGATGCCCTAATTATTCATTTATGATACATGGACTAAATAAATATCCATTTATATTTATTCAATGGATTCATCTATGATGAATTATTGAATAATCACATTACCACCTCGGGTGTCTAATAATTCAATGGTCATCAATCGTTCCTTCACATATTAAATATCTTTTAAAGATTCATGTTTTAAGATGCTGTATTGTTCCCAAGGTGCCACACTCTGCGAGAGCTGCGACAAGGAGAGAAAACCCTCAATGATGAAGAGCATCCAAACACTGTGACCAAAAGTTTGCACATCCCTCAAAACACAACCGTACAGCTGTCAGAGAAGTCTGAGGAGGTACAGGAAAACCAATCCACTGAACCTCCTAGAATCGTTGACGACAGCACACTAAAGAGCCGATCCAAGCGAGAAAGCAGGAGGCAACGGGAACTCGAGCAGGCTACCTTCAGTTTAGAGCTGCTCAAAGTCCGCTCCAGTTCTGCGTCAATCTCGGAGCCATCTCAAATAATGGACTCCTCGCTTCCTGCTCAAATCCCTCTCTCCAAACATCTTACTTCCTCTCCTCAGGCCTCCACAGATAGCCAGGAAAGCTTCGAGCTCCTTCACACTGAGTTGGCCACGTCCGAATGTCAAGTTTCCGAACCCGAGCCAATGGATGAGATCCAAACCAGCCCGCCGTCCTTCAAACCCCACTTCTACATCGCCGATGATGACGACAGTTCGCTCAAAAGTGCGCCACAGACGCCGACCCGCACCGAGAAGAAGGAGTCAGTGGTGGTTATCATCAGCATGCAGAAGGAAGATCCTGTAGACCAGAGCAGTCTAGAAGCTCTGGAAAGACTTGAGATGGAAGCGGAGGAGATCCAGCAGGAATCGCTCTCGAATGGAGCTTCCGCTCTGGATCATCCAGATGTCCATTTGACCCGTGAACCTCAAGCCAATCATGGCTTGGTCACTTCAACCCCCTCCAAACCCCTCCAGCTGGACTTGAGGGGAGCAGCGGCAGTGACTTCGGAGCCCATGAAGGATGTTCCGAAGAAGTTTGTTTCTCAAAGCATCAGCATAAGTATGAAAGAGAAAGCTAATCTGGCCTTCTCTCCCAAACGCAGCCGTCTCACCTTCTCCAAGTGAGTTTACGTTCACTCAGACAGTATTTATACAGCTTTTAACTCTTTCCCCACCAGCGTTTTTGAAAAAAGTTGCCAGCCAGTGTATCTGTTGTAGGATCACTCCCCTGATCTCAAGAGGCGCTCTAGCGACTGACACTAGAGACTGTGGTCTTTAGCCTTGTTAGAGCGCCCGACTCAAATACTGGCGGACCCGGGTTTGAGTCCTGCTTAGAGTGAGCATTTAGAACAGGAGGGGTTACATTGGTGCCGTGATCCGGGTAGGAGTGAGTTTTAGGGGGGTGAGTGTAACAAACGTAGGCAGGTAAGAGCTGTGTATATAAACCTCACTGCCCTGATCTCAAAAGGTGCTCTAACGACTGACACTAGAGATTGCGGTCTTTAGCCTCTTTGCTAGAGTGGCTGACTCCAATACTGGCGGACCCGGGTTTGAATCCTGCTTAGAGTGGGCAGTTAGAATAGGAGGGGTTACATTGGTGCCGTGACCCAGATAGGAGTGAGTTTTGTAACAAGCGTTGGCCGGTAAGAACCGTGTATGTAAACCTCACTCCCCTGATTTCAAGGGGCACTCTAGCAGCTGATGCTAGAGACTGTGGTCTTTAGCCTCCTTGTTAGAGCACCCAAACTCCCATGCCAGCGGATCCGGGTTTGAGTCCTGCTTAGAGCGGGCAGTTCAGACGGGAGGGCTTACACCAGTGTTTTAAAGTTTCACAGCCCCCAGAATATTGTGTTGAATATCTGAACATGCAATATATCAAAAGAAAGAACAGAGCCTCTGCTTTTAAAACCCATTTTATTCTAGTTTCTTTGTTTCTTTTTTTATCAACATTTGAATGTTGAAATTCACCATTTTGAGCAAAAAGCCATTTTGTCAATGGCTACTGTCTGGATGGGATTCAGAACGATGATCAAAACAGAGATGGTTTAGATCGAGTCCATCAACACCCCCAAATCTTCACAGTCCAATAGCTTGTCCTGGGTTGACATTTCATTCAGTAACATTAGGCAGTTTTGATTTATATGCGGTTTAATTTTGATGATTGCGTTATTCATATATGCATCTGCTTACATATGCTATTGATTGTTTCTGCTGCTTCTTCGCCTGTGTTTTGATCAGGAGATTCTGTACTCTTTCAGAAGATGTGTAATAGCGCCCCCTACCATATAATGGCGAAAAAGCCTCAAAATTCCGTCGGTGGCGGGGAAAGAGTTAAAAAGATATTCCTGCTTGACATTTAGACATTTTTAGGTGTTCTCAAATGGGACAGATTGTGATCGGTGTGTGGTTTTTTTCAGGTCGGACAAAGACCTGGTGAATCAGGAACGGTCACTGGCGATCCAAAGAGAAGCGGGATTCAGATCACTAAAAAACAGAGAGGTAAGCGCAGACAAAACACAGAGAAATTTCATTTGTTCAGGTACCAAGTAGTGGTGAGATGTCTCTCTTAGGTCCAGGATTATGAGTTCTGACTCTTTCCTGAGATCGTGTCTATCAGTTGATTTGACATCATCAATGTGAACGATCAGGTGACCGGAGCCGGTCGTAAAAAGAAAGCGCGCATGGCCGGGACGCGCTCTGATTTCCTGACCCGTGCCTGTAGCACGGAGGTGGATTCTGATGATGATGAGGATGACGAATACGAGTACACACCTGTGCTCTCTCACACCCTGCCTCACCCAGAATCCCCCAGTTCACCCGACACCGACCCGGCCAGCCACAGCGACTCCGAGATGGTAAAACCGAGCGCGGAAGCGACCGCGGAGCTTTGCACACTGATCCAACCGCACATGATGCGTTCTCTAGCAGAACCCTGTAGAGTGTTCCCCCGATGTGTTCTAGAACATATCAGGGATCATTTTTCAAATGAATATTTTTAAATTCTGGCATTAAATTGCCTTCATGTCGTTCCACACCCATGCGACTTCCATTGTGCTAGCTTAAAGGTTCCTAATATAGTTTTACAGTTCTCCTACGATATGTTTACATGCATACAAGGTCAAAAACACTTCAATTTTCTCATAATAACCATTGCAGCATCAGCTCTTTTCTCACAGAGTCTGAAATGGTTAGATCAAAGATTCGATCTCTCTAAACCCTGCCTTTGCCTGCTCTGATTGGTCAGATGGCCCAGTTCTGATTGGTCTACCATTAACAGTGCGTATAGGAAACCAAATGCTATGACATATCTGAACAGTGTTTAAGGGCGGGTCAAAGTAGACATTGTTCACAGGCAGCCAGTGAAAATCACACATTGGCATTATGCAAATTAGTAACTTCCTTCGAGCAGGAAGACTGGAATTACTGATGACTCTTTTCAGGCAGTTCAGAATTGCTTCTTTCTTTAAGGAGACAATATCTCCATTTATCTGTACTTCAATCTTTGAAACATAAAAATAAATAATTCAAATTATTAATGATGGAAGAAGGAAAGTCAAAGGGATTCGACATGATGGTGAGTAAATGATGACAGAATTTGTGCAAAACTACCTCTTTAATGTTTGGTCAGTGTGCAAACCTGCTAACGCCTCTTGACTGACCACAACCGTTGATCTCTTTCATAACCAAATCTCAGCTGCTTTTCTAGATAGGACTAATCAAATAGAAGACTAATAAACCTGACTGGATGAGGCTGCCATGTTTAGATTAATCATTACTCTATGAAGACTTTCTTTTCGAGAATTTCAGGTCTTGAACACGAGACTTTCTCCTACTGGATCTCATGTGTCATTTTCTGTTCACTTCTGACAACTTTTTTTATTGATGAATATCGAGTTTGCAAGTTAAGAAGCATGTGACTATCATTTAACATGGAAAGGATGGGATTTCTCCATTACTCACTCATTCATTCTCTTTTCTAAAACACCCTCTCTTTCTCTCATACTTTCCCTCATGTGAGTTGGGGTTGGTGTCTTTACACTGTTTAGTGGTTTAAGTGAAACACTCATCAGCCTAAAACGAAACCAGAACCTTGTTCCTGGAGATCTGATAACCATTCAGTTTTGTCTCATGTTTGCAAAGCACTTACGTACGATCTGATTCTGATTCTGCATTTGCTTTCCATCTCAAGTCGTCTCAGAAAGAGCAGAAGAGGATCCAGAAGACCATGTCCTCAGGGGACCTTGGGAAAATGGATTCACTCAGGAAGTCCATGTCGCACACAGATAGCAGGTCAGAGGAGGTTCATTCTCGTGTTCATTTCTTTAATGAAAACTGTAACCAAATATGTTTTGACAACCTTTTTTTCTCATGTCTGAGACAAGATGACGATGAGACCGTATAATTTATCATGAACTGTGATTATATAATCATGCAAAAAGATGAGTAAAATGTAGTTCAAAAAATAAAAATTCTCAGGGTTTTAGTTAACTAACAGAGGACTAAGACCAAAAAAAAAAAAAAAAATTCCTGCAACTAGTCGACATGAAATCAGAATTAACGGTTTATTTTCATGACTTCATGCATCTTTCGACCAAACAACATTGTCCGTAGGGTCAGAGGCAAAATGCGCTTCTGGAGTAAGAGCAAACATGGAGATAAGATGTCCACCAGGGGGCGCTCAGATGACTCAGAGCTCGCCGATGGGAGGAACGGTGTGTGCCATTTTTTTTTTTACTAATACTGAATCTAATTTTTGTTCCAAATGTGCCTTTTCCTAATATGGTTTCTCTCTCCCAGACTCTCCTCCTGGAAGCCCTGAGCATGCTGGTCTATCTGAGCGCGGACGGGACAGCAAGGAGAACCGCGAACCGATAATGGGAATGATGTCGATGAAGAGGAGACGCAGTTTGAAGATCAGCAGTGTTTCTCTAGAACCTGCAGCCTGGCAGAACGACTCCCTGCACATCCTCACCAGCACCGCAGACTATCGTAGCATGAACGACTTCCTCATGAAGAAGGTGTGCGCTTGACTTCTGCGCTACTTGAGTTTTTTATGTGACAATTTTGCGGAATGGATCAAAAGTCAAAATATGATTAAAAAGCCTTGAGCATCATCATATTAGCCAAAGTATTAAATATCTGTTTTCTGATGTTTTGAAGATTGGCGATCTAGAAGCTGAAGATGGTCAGAAGGACACACCTGTGGACGTGGTGTTCAAGAAGGCCCTGAAAGAGTTTCGCCTCAACATCTTCAACTCCTACTCTACTGCTCTGGCTGTGAGTTTCAGAAATCCTGAAAACTTCTTCTCATCCCTAAAATCCCAAGCCTAAATGTGTGTCTTCCTCAGATGGATGATGGCAGGAGCATTCGTTATAAAGATCTCTACGCTCTGTTCGAGCACATTTTGGAGAAAAGCATGCGTCTAGAGCAGAGAGACTGGAGCGAGTCGCCTGTTAAAGTCTGGGTCAACACGTTCAAAGTCTTCCTCGATGAGTTCATGACCGAACACAAGCCAATGGATGGAACCATTAGTAAGGTAAAACGTGTCTCTGGATCCACGAATGAACATCATCCTCAAACACTCTTCTGACAGTCTGTGTATGATGTTTTTCAGGCTCCTAAACCTGAGAGAAAGAAGAGGAGGAAAAAGGAATCAGACACTGTCAGTCCTAATTTTAGATCATTAATCTTGTGTATTATGGATTATGAATCCTTGGTAAGAGTCTATTAACATCTTCAGCATTCTACTGCCCTCTGCAGGTGGAAGAGCACATGGGTCACATCTTTAAATCCACTCAGTACAGCATCCCGACCTACTGCGAGTTCTGTTCTTCTCTCATCTGGATGATGGACAAAGCGTGTGTCTGCAAGCGTGAGTCCTGTTTAACAATTTGTATATTTCAGTCTGGGAAAGTTTTCGCTCGTAACATCGGAATAGCTCAAAACGGGACTCAAGCAAGAGTGTTTTCATAACCTCATAGTCTGGAGTGTCTCTCTCTTTATCTCTTCTCTTTTATTTTGATCTCAGTCACTAAGTGTCTGTCTGCTAGTCTGAGAGCAGCGTAATCAGATTCCTGTAAATTCATCCATTTCTTCTGGACCTGATCAATAACGGCCTCTTGCGTCACTGTCTCATATTCCTGTTGATCTGAAAAGGAAATAGTCCTCAGATCCACTCAGTGCTCGTTTCTTTGTCTTCTTCAGTCTGTCGCTATGCGTGCCACAAGAAGTGCTGTCTGAGGATGACTACCAAATGCAGTAAGAAGGTAAGACCACCTTAAAACAGTGGTTGACCGACATATATATTGGCTATTTGATACCCTACGCTCTAGATAATGGATTTGACCATTAAAAACCCTTATCGGTCAGCCACTGATCTTAAATGCGTATACTCTCTCATTTTCTCTTTTATTTGATAAATGATCTTTCTGTGCCATCTTCAGCTGTATGTGACTCATCTATGTGAATCTTTGTGACTTCATTCCAGTCATATTTTTTCATGTAATTCATTTCTGTACGTCTGTCTGTGTGTGTTTGTGCGCGCCCAGTTTGACCCCGAGCTGTCTTCACGGCAGTTTGGCGTCGAGTTGTCTCGTTTAACGAGCGACGAGAGAGCCGTCCCGCTGGTGGTGGAGAAACTGATCAACTACATCGAGATGCACGGCCTCTACACTGAGGGCATCTACCGGAAGTCTGGATCCACCAATAAAATCAAAGAACTCAAGCAGGGACTGGACACCGGTGAGCTACACGTGAACGCCATCTTCTGATAACATTTATTCAAGTAGAAACTTTCATTGACAGCGTCGCATGTTTGCCTTCAGATGCGAACAGTGTGAGTTTAGATGACTACAACATCCATGTGATCGCAAGTGTCCTGAAACAGTGGCTGCGTGACCTTCCTAACCCCCTCATGACCTTTGAACTTTACGAGGAGTTCCTCAGGGCTATGGGTATGTGCGCTTCGGGCCAGATTCAGACTTATTTTCTTACTTAGTCACCCTGAAATCAAAACGGACATTTGTTTTTTTTCTAGAAAAACTACTCATAATTTGAGCTGATTTACATTGATATAATGGAGTGTGTTTTGTCATGTTGGTCGGTGTAGGTCTGCAGGATAAACGTGAGGTGGTTCAGGGGGTTTATTCAGTCATTGATCAGCTCAGCAGAACTCACCTGAACACACTGGAGAGACTCGTATTCCACCTGGTCCGGTGAGACATTTCAGCCTCATGACAGCCTGGATGGTTTTTGCTACAGCAGTTTTACCATGGTCGACTTACTGTATGTTTCATGACTTACCTCGGTTTGTTTCAGGATCTCATTCCAAGAGGACACAAACCGCATGTCTGCAAACGCGCTGGCCATCGTGTTTGCACCCTGCATACTGCGCTGTCCCGACACCACTGACCCGTTACAGAGCGTCCGGGACATCGGCAAGACCACTGCGTAAGATGCTACCTTCACAAGCATACTATTTTATATATTTGTAAAACAGTTAAATACCGTCCAGTCCAGTTATAACTGAAATGGTGATTTAGCATGTTCAATGCAATTTTGTGTGAAATGTCAGTTTGATCTTTATCTTCTCAGATGTGTGGAGCTGATCATCTGTGAGCAGATGAGGAAATATAAAGCCCGCCTGAAGGACATCAACACGTTGGAGTTTGCTGAGAGCAAAGCCAAGAGTCGCCTGACGCACATCCGCCGCTCGATGGTGAGTGATACGAGGCCTCAGAGCTCCAGACTTGCCCAGGATCTGCACCCGATGCTGCCACACTCATGACTTTCCACATTTTTAGCCCCCTACCCATTTTGTGACATGTCACTTTCCATGCATATGGTACATACTTTTGTGCGCCATGTATTTTAGAGGCACAAATCCCATCTTCCCAATGTGAGAACTGCTGAATAACTTAGATCAAATATTAATGACTTTAATGATGCTTTAACTATTTATATTTGACAGCTTATTTTAGGCTAAATCTGACAAAAAATGTAAGTATCTGTCTATCTATTAGGGGTATAATGGTACACAAACATGATGGTTCAGTATGTACCTCGGTTTTGAAGTCACTGTTTGGTACAGCAGGGGGAGAAAACTAAACATAAAATTGCTTCTTTTTTTATTAAACAGTGGTTAATTGAAAAAAATGTTTTTAATTACTTTTAAATTACTCAGATTCATTTTTTTTAAATTGTGACTATTAAATAATTAAGACTTTACTAACAGGTAAAATAAATATAATGTATATATAAGGTAATATAGTGCATATATTTAGTGAAATGCTGCCCTCGAGATTTAATTTCTCAAGTGAACTAACATGCTGTGGACACTGAATGACTTGCCTGAGGTAAATATAATGCTATGCGAGATAATATTCTTAAGCTATTTTATTGACGTCTTTCTGCGTTTGAAACACTGGTCGAGAGATTACACGTAAACATATCTATGCATAGATTGTCTGTTCTTCTTCTGCGCTTTTTCAACAATTTCAACAAAACATATATACAATACAACGAAATTTGCATTACTGTGCGCCCCCTTCTGGATTGGAGTGTGGATCGCCTGTGACTGTTGGAACCGAGCTGTGTTGTCCATGCCATGGCGGTTTGGGACGAATATATATGTCCATTGGTCATGATTTTGCCAAGTAAAACATGTTCCTGGATCAAAATCTTTGTTGGATTAGGTTTAGGGGTAGGAATAGGTTTAAGACTAAATTTTCAGACTGGAATGTTGTTCCAGGATCAACAAAAATGTTGATTCAGGAACATGTCTGTCTTGGCAAAATGACAGTGACCTGTACCGTTTCACCCCTAATATCTATCTATCTTTCTATATTCTAATTATTTTTATGTTTGTTTAATGTTTACTGATAGATTTAAATCATACAAATCAGTGTTTTAAACTGTATTCAGTCATGTCCCAACTTCTGGGATACAGAGTTGCAAAAATGATCAAATCTAACAAAATAAATTTTAAAATGGCTAATATAATATTGAGTTTAACATTCTCAGGTGGACTATCACTTGCAGCTCCTTTCACTGATCATTTGCTGAAAAAGATAAAAAATAGTCTTATTTTGTACTACATTCATGGAAAGTGCTATACATCTTCACTTCCCCATTCCGTTTCCAGACAGACATTCCACTAATCCTGTTTTCTTCCCTTCACTCCTTCCCTATTCCCTTCTCCCCATCCTCCTCTTCCAGAAACCAGTACTAATTGCGGTTAGGTTTATTGGCATTACAAGAACTGCCACCCTGGTATGTATCCACGCCGAAACATCTGTGACGTCACACGGCTAGTACTTGTCAGTCCGAGTGTCAGTGTAGCATCGTTAGTTGCCATACCCGCCATCCGTGGTTTGATGACATGTTTTTTTGGGCCTGTTGAAGACGTTCAAGCTAACTGTGAAATGCTGTCGTGTGACTGGTTGTGAGAGCTGATCGGAGGAGCGTACGGTCCAAATGATGTGCTCAAATGTCATGTTCTGTTTTATTTATTTTTTTGGTTTGTCTTGTTTTAACCACACATGCAACATGCTGCCATATTACTAACATTTCCTCTTTTATTTCTCCTGCATTTGCTTCTCGCTGCATTATTACACAGCCAAACACAGTTAAAAAGGTAAAGCTCAGTGACTGTGTGTTAGTGTGTGTCTGTCTTTAGGCAGTTGCGTCTCACTGCAGTGCTGTCTCTCTCGTGTAAGGTGTGGTCATGCTAGACTTTGTGTGTTACTCATTCATATGCGAATACAAGTAATGCAATCACATATGTGTAGATATTTTATATAAAGTGTATATAAACATAATTTGTGTGTGTGTATATGTGTATTTTTATCATTATTGTCTATACATGTTTACAAAATTTTAGGCTGCAATTATACATACATTTTATTATTATTTTTTTTTATAAGTTTATAATATTTTGCTGCTTGATTATAACTAAAATCTAAATTAAATAACGTTTACATTCCAATTACTATTTAATTAAATGTAACATTTAAACATTTACATAAACTTTTAAATAAGTTTTTAAAACCTTTAACAAATAATTTCACATTTAATTTAAAAATATTTAACTGTAAATATTAATTCCTACTTACCTGTTTTCTATATGTTGAAGTAATTTCACAAAGTGTAGCGTGACTCCAACTTCAATCATTGATTACTCGCTTCTTATGCTCCGGTCTGCTGTTTTCTTCAGGGCAAGGCCCGTTTACGCAAGAGCGGTCGCCACACGCCCTCGCCACCCTTGAGCCCTCGGATGACGGAAAGGGAGGAGTCGGGCGAGGAAGGGGCGGAGTCTGGGCTGAGTGAGCAGCAGCAAGCGGCCATGCAGCAAGAAGAGAAAGTTTTGACTATGCAGATAGAAAACCTGCAGAAAGAGAAGTTAGTAAACACCTTTTGTGTCATGATTATTGTTTATTTTTCCTGTATGGATTTCTTATGTTCATTATCACTTAATTTTAGGGAAGAACTAACCTATGAGATGTTGGCTTTGGATCCAAGAGCGTCCGATGATGAGATGCTGGAGTCGGAAGCATCTATTGGAACAGCAGACAGCTCGGAAAACCTCATGGAGTCAGAAGGTGCCATGTCCGATCAATGGGGTAACGGTGCTATTTTGTTTGCAAAAGCTTAAAAGCAAGTGGTAGTTTTAAAGAGTTCTGTCATCGTTTACTCACCCGCATGTCATTCCAAACCCGTAAGATTTTGGTTGATCTTTAAAACACAAATTAAAGGATTAATTCACTTTCAAATTAAAATTTCCTGATAATTTACTTAACCCGCATGTCATCCAAGATGTCCATGTCCTTCTCTCTTCAGTCGAAAAGAAATTAAGGGTTTTGATAAAAAAAATTCCATATAGTGGACTTCAGTGGCCTCCAAACGGTTGAAGGTCAAAATTACAGTTTCAGTGCAGCTTCAAAGAGCTCTACATGATCCCAGACGAGGAATAAGGGTCTTATCTGGAGAAACCATCACTCATTTTCTAAAAAATAAATAAAATTTTATAAATTTTAATCATAAATTCTCATCTTGATAAACTAGCTCTCTTCTTCTTCTTCTCTATTAGAATTCCGGCATTTTAGACGCTGCTAAGTTTATTACTGCCCTCCTCAGGTCAAAGTTTGAACTAAATTTGTCATATTCAATATGCTAGTGCAAGTTATATAACCATTAGTTCAAACTTTGACCTGTGGAGGGCAGTAATACACTTAGCAGCACTGCCGGAATTCTAATAGAAGAAGAAGAAGAAGAAAGCTAGTTCAAGATGAGGATTTATGGTTAAAATGTATATCATTTTTAATTTGTTTTAGAAAATGACGGATCGTTTCTCTAGATAAGACTCTTATTCCTTGTCTGGGATCATTTAAAGCCCTTTTAAACTGCACTGAAACTATTATTTTGACCTTCAACCATTTGGAGGCCAGTGAAGTCCACTATAAGGAGAAAAATCCTGAAATATTTTCATCAAAAACCTTAATTTCTTTTCGACTGAAGAAAGAAAGACATGAACATCTTGGATGACATGGGGGTGAGTAAATTATCAGGAAATTTTCATTTGAAATTGAACTAATACTTTAAGGTAAAGAAACCTGAGAGGCTTCTGTCCTAAGCCAAAACTTAGATCCAAAAATGCCATAAAGTCATCATAAAACTAATCCATATGTATCAAGCAGTTTCATCCAAATCTTGTGAAGAGATACGATCACTTTATCTATATATATCGTTTTTTTTGCTTTCAAATATAAAGAATTATCGGTTATCGTATTTTCATATCGGTGCATCCCTACTTGGAAGATCCAAAAAGGTCATAAATGTGTCATGAATCAAGACATTTAATCCAAGTCTTGTGAAGAAATAGAATTGCAATGATAAACAGATTTAATTTAAGCTTATATCTGCATCTAACCACTGTGATGATGCAATGTTCTCTATGTGTGTGTTTATATGTCAATAAAAGCCTAAATTAAATCTGTTCATCATATAAAGCAATTCTATTTCTTCACAAGATTTGATTCATGACACATTTATGACCTTTTTGGATCTTAAAAGTAGGGATGAACCAATATGAACATTTTGGCTGATACCGATAACCGATAATTCTCTATATTTGAAAGCCGATAACTGATATATTGGCATTAATAGCATTAAAAACATATATCTGCCAATACCGATATTGTGGCCGATATATCATGCATCCTTACTAACTTCGTATTGGTTAGCCGGACTTTAAATAGAGGGACAGAAACCACTCAGATTTCATTAAACATATCTTCATTTGTAGATGAGTAAATGATGACAGAATTGTGTTTTTTGCATGAACTAACCCTTTACGTTTTGCACATGATTTGTAGTGTCAAACGTCTCCCTTTTAGAAAAAAACCTCGGCGCAGTGTCGGCAACACGCTGGAGGAAGTCCGAGTCCAAAAGCAGACGTGGTTTACGGCGTCAGCCCGAATCTCTGGACTCTGTGGACTCTGCCGTAGCCTCGCTTTCCTCCGTGTCGTCCACGCCTCACTATCGGTTCCGTTCGTCCTCTTCCGGGCCTCTGTTTTCCTCCACCTCTCCTGGCGGGGACTTGCACATTCTCCCCGACCAGGAGGGCTCAGAACAGGCTTCCCTGACCACCCGATGTGCCTCCAGCTCTGAGAAAAGCCGTCCGCGGCCCAGAGGGAACCGAAGCTGCCCACCAAAGTCCCGCGAGCCGGGGGAAGGTGGCGGCCGCAGGAGAGAGCATGAATTCGGTTCTTCTCAGCCTTTAGTGCTGTACGGGAGTAATGAATTCATGGTGTGACCATGATACTGTCTAATATTAGCTGGAGCTGGTAAAGCAGAGACACCAATAAATAACATTTGAAGTGAAAGAGAAAAGCTTGGAAATCAACCACCACAGCCTTTCACTGCAGAGTCACCCGCCCTTCCAGTGAACAAAATGTAAGGAAGGAAGAATGGTGTAAAAATTAACGCACCCATAATCTACGACCTACTGACTGTAAAGTGGACCTGCTGGACCGGTCCGTTTTTCACCACAGATTCTAAGAAGAGTTGAACAGGGAAAGATTGATTTTTTTTTTTTGATCAACCTGTGATGTCCATTTTCATGTTTACAGAACTGAGCCAATGAGAGGTCACATGACTTCAACTGACTGCATGCCGTATTGCTACCATTTTGTTTTCACTCTATGATTAAAACCTTTGATAAAGTGCTAAATATGTAAAATAATATTATATTATTGATAAGGGTCGAATGAATCGTGTAAATAGCTGAAATCCCTGTGCTGCTGGTTGACCCGTGTGAAAATAACGACTTTTTGTGTTGCAGATCGAAAACTTGTGTGAATCTGGTGTCCGTGTCTGTATGTTGAGTTTCTTATGGGTGAGTCTGACAAAAACGCACATGGTCCAGGTCTTATTTCTTTCCTAAACAGTTCTGTTGCATAAACCAAACAATTTTTGTTTTCTTTATGCAAAATCATTTTGATTGTGGGGTGAAATCTGACCCGGACATGTACTATAGTGAGATTCATCCACGTTTTTCTTTTTTCCCTTTTATTTTGGTTCCAGAAACACATTTTCCCTTCAGATGAAAAATCAAAAGGATGAATAGGGATGAAAAGTCAGATGTGCGTAACCTCAAATGATTCTTTGCTGTAATTTCAATCGCTGTTGTTTGTTTCATCCTTTTTTTCCTCAGTGTTATGTGCAACAAAATCAGGACTTGAAAAATATTATTGTCATTTTTTTTTGTAAATTGCTTTTTTAAAGTATATTGTGTTTTATACATGCTGATATTTTATTGTGAAATTTGAGTATATAAATATATTTTTTGGTGTAATGTTCCACTGTGCCATCCGGAGTCACATATTTAGTTCTCTTGGCCACAACATACTTTTTGGTTAAAACTTTTCATTTTAATTTAGGGCTAGTTTATCACAAACATCTATAACAGGGTCCTCTGCTGTGCTTTTTACCCTTTAATCTGATTAGTTCACTTTCAAATTAAATTTACCTGATAATTTACTCACCCCCATGTCATCCAAAATGTTCATGTCTTTCTTTCTTCATTCGAAAAGAAATGGAGAAATGTTTTTGAGGAAAACATTCCAGGATTATTCTCCATATAGTGGACTTCAGTGGACTCCAAACGGTTGAAGGTCAAAATTATGGTTTCTTTGCAACTTCAAAGCATTCTACGCAATCCCAGAAGAGAAATAAGGGTCTTATCTGGAAAAACCATCACTCATTTTCTAAAAAAAAAAAAAAAATTTATACATTTTAACCATAAATGCTCATCTTGAACTAGCTCTCTTCTTTTTCTCTATTAGAATTCCAGCAGTGTAGACACTGCTAAATGTATTACTGCCCTCCACAGGTCAAAGTTTGAACTAATTGTTATATACTTGCACTAGCATATTGTATATGACAATTTAGTTCAAACTTTGACCTTCGACTGAAGAAAGAAAGATATGAACATCTTGGATGACATGGGGGTGACTAAATTATCATTTCATTTGAAAGGGAACTAATCCTTTAACATGGCCATTTATAGCAGTTAAATTCAAAACAAGGACACATAACAGCAAAAAGCTCAAAGCTTTAATATAAACTATAGTAAGTTTACACAGTGAACATTGCTGTTTATGTGCAGGGAATGTGTCTCCAGAAGCTGTTTACTCCTTTTTGATGTGCTGTTACAGATATCTATGTCTATATTTATGTCATATCATAGCCTGTTGCAAGAAATCATCACCATGGTGCAATGTCACAAAAGACTTAAGCTATGTTTTTTATGTTTTGAGAAGTATACGTAGGTACTATCTTAACCTTAAGTCCACTAATAATCAAAAACTGGCGGGAAGAAGGAAACGGTTGTTTGTTGCGTCCTGCATAAGTGAATGTAATCACTGTAGCATGCCACACTATTGTCAAAGTTTCTCTTTTACAGCCACTGTATTTAAGATCGTGTTTAAGGCCGGAAACATACTCTATGCAAAATACGCAAACCCGAATGCAGTTCCGTACATATTTAACATGTGGCTTTAGTACTTACCTTCAGATGTCTGTCGTGAAACCGGATTTAGATAGCTAGCTATAAACATGTTAACAGTCTAACGTTAACTTAATTATCTTCAAACTGAGGTAAAAAAAAAAAAAAAAAAAAAAAAACCTGACCGTTATGCTCTAAGCGCGCGCTTTTCAGAACGCAAAGGCACGTGACCCTGCGTAGCTAGAAGCATGTGCGCTCACGCACTTGAGTATGTTTCGGGCTGTATGTTTAAAAACAAGGGATGTAATTGAGGGATGTAATATCTCGCGTATGACGATTATTTTATGTTGAATGATCCTGCGCTGTGTGTTTTGATGGACCGAGACAGTCTGCAAATTTGTGCTTTCTAACTTTGTGTTTGTGCTCTCGTGAGCGCAGTTGTAAACGGTGCAATTTGTGTAATATTTCTTTAATGTGTAAATCAATGTGTAAGGATGTAAAAAGAAAATAATCATTGTCTTATTAAAAAAGAAAGAAAATAAACCTGGCATATGTTTTCCTTTTTTCCAGATATATAATGTCTAATAAGAGGTGAATATTTTTCAACCAAAATTTACCATAACATTATTGTCATCATAATTATTATTATTTTAATCATCATAATTATTATCATCATCATATAATTGTCGAAACAAAGTCTACTTGTCTAAAGTGACATATGGACGAGCCTTTCTGTAATCTGTGTGAGTGAAACTCATGTCATTGTCATCATGTTTATTTTAATTACTTTAACTATGTTTTATTTTAAGTAGAACGGATTTACCTTTCTTTTAACACGTTCACACCCACATTTCTGCAATTTTATGTTATTTCCATACTGTAAAATCTAATTAAAATATGATAAACTAAATAACGTTACAGATCTTTTCCCCCCTCAAAGGTTCACTAGAACTTCAGTCACGTGTCAGAACAAAGTGGGCGTGTCTGTTGCTGGGCAGAACAAAGCATTTGATTAAATCATTTGAATCGTTTTACTTGTATTATATAAAACAAACTTCTCCCCGATTGAAATTATGACTCAAAATAATGTTCTGGCACCGTGCTAAACTTTCGGTTTATTATAACAAGGATAGTTTTACTACAGTAAAATCATATTCAGATAATACGGGGTCTCATTTTTTTTTTTTTTTTTTTTAATTAAAAAAAATTTAAAAAGTGTTTTTGTATGATAACGCGATTTTTATTTAAGAAACAACTGTGGTAACATAAACTTACCAACTGTGGTAACACAAACAAACAAACATACAAACTTCAGTTGCCATGGTGAGCGTTACTGACTAGTCTTCGTCCTCCTGAGGGCGCAGCCTCATTCGTCATAAACTCATCATCAGTTCATAATAAAAGCGAATGTGATCGCTGAGGAGAAACGAAACCGATCTGAGACACCAAAATGAAAGAGTCCAAACGCGAGAAATCTGTGCTAAATCAGCCCAAACAGTCATTGATGGGTCTGATCGTGTCCCTGATAAGCTCGATCGCTCGAGTCCTGCTGGGACTGTTCCGGTGGATCGCGAGCGGTGAGTTCCCGTGTTTTCTCTTCACATTTGTTCAATACGTTTCAAACAAAAGCTTTGTTGAAGGGTTAAACATGCTGTTGTTGTGTCGTTTCACTCCTTACAGAGATTCACTGTGCTAAACATAGTTGTGTAAGGGGTAAAAGAGCAGCGTCATGTAATCATGACTTCAACAGTATAAGCATAATACTTTCAGTCTGTTCATTTAACAACAAAAGACTGATTCGTGTTCTCATGATGTCACAGTAATAATAATAACAACAACAACACCTGTGTTTTAGTGTTTTGTGAGATTGTTCTGGTCTGTTTTAACAGATAAAGCCATGATCTGCGATGAAGAGACGCCGGTGTTTTTTGACCTGGAGACCACTGGACTGGGTACAGCTCTCTTATAAACCCTTTAACAAGTCATTTTATTAGTGGTATCATTTAAAGTTTGTTTGTGTGGCATTTTACGACTACAAGTATCACTTTCATACTCTACATTAAAGGGTTAGTTCACCTAAAAATGAAAATGATGTCATTCATTACTCACCTTCATGTCGTTCCACACCTGTCGGAACGCAAATTAAGATATTTTTGATGAAATCCGATGCAATGTCATTTCCTCTCTCAAGATCCATTAATGTACTAAAAACATATTTAAATCAGTTCATGTGAGTACAGTGGTTCAATATTAATATTATAAAGCCACGAGAATATTTTTGGTGCGCAAAAAAAACAAAATATCGACTTATATACTGATGGGCGATTTCAAAACACTGCTTCAGGAAGATTCAGAGTGTTATGAATCGGTGTATCGAATCAGCAGTTCGGAGTGCCAAAGTCACATGATTTCAGCAGTTTGGTGGTTTGACGCGCTTCGAACCGCAGATTCGACAATGAAGAAAATATATTGATGCGATTAATCGATTTAACAGCACTATATATATATATATATATATATATATATATATATATATATATATATATTTATACAACAGTTCTTTCTGGTTCTCGAATCTGATTGGCTGATAGCCATGCAATATTTCAGTGATAACAGCACTCTTACCTTTTCACCATCTGTATCACTCCGCTAGAAGTAACCGTCATGGCAGCCGAGCAAATCCAACCTAATTTTTGCTAATACTACTTGTTGTACCACGAACTGTAGTTTTAAGAGTTTTTTAGGCGAGAATGTAGTTGTTTAGACCTGAATTGTGACTTATATTTAATCATAGCGCCTATTTTAAAATTTGTTTAGACGTTTTCGGAGATACGATCTCCAGGCCGTCAATGGCTGTTCACATAGCTGAAAAATTGTCTCTAATTAGTTTAAAGTATGAAAATCATAGTCACCCAAAATGCTACAGTTAAAAAAAAAAAAAAACAGTATTGTTGAGTATAAAATATATAAAAAAGCCATCCCATAACACCTAAAGAAAATGAATTGGTTAACGCATGTAAATACAATGCATGTAATTCTACAGTAAAATATTGTAAAATGTATTTTATACTTAAATTATTTTACAATATACTGTATACTATTTACTTTTTACTGTATATTTTCCACTTATATTTAACAAACCAATTAATTTTCTTTAGGCATTATGTGGTGGCATTTTTATATATTTTATACACTTTATAACATACATATATGTACATGTATATACATACATATATATATCAAAATGCCATCCCATAATGCCTAAAAAAATGTAATTGGTTAACTATAAGTGTAAACATATTATATTTAAAAACACAATGCATGTAATTCTACAGTAAAATATTGTAAAATAAAAAATATATATATTTTACAATATTTTACTGTACAGTTACAAGTTTTTAAATATAATATTTTCCACTTATTTAACCAACCAATTAGTTTCTTTAGGCATTATGTGATGGCATTTTGATATACTAGTTGTACTTTTTTTTTTTTTCAAAATACCATCCCATAATGTCTAAGTGTAATCGGTTAACTATAAGTGAAAAATAATAGCACAATGCATGTAATTCTACAATAAAATACTGTAAAAATATATTTTTTAATAAGTATAAAATGCCATCCCATAATGCCTGAAACTTTTTTAATTTTTCTAACATCTTTTTCCCCTCTTCTCAGACACGTCTGCATGTGATATCGTGCAGCTGTCGGCCATCAGCGGGGACCGGACGTTCAACGCGTACCTCCTGCCCCGCTGCAGTATGACGGACGGCGCGTCTCGAGTCACGGGTCTGACCGTCGACGGTCAATCTCTGCTCTTCAAACGGCGTCCCGTGCGCACCGTCCCTCACAGACGCGCTCTGACCGACTTCATCTCCTTCCTCAAGACCTTCAACAGACCCTTTCTGGTGGGACACAACAGCAAACGCTTCGACTGGCCCATCCTGACACGCGTCCTGGAGGATTTCTGCCTGCTGGAGGAGTTTGAGCGCGCGGTGTCGGGATGTGTGGACACGCTGGGACTGAGCAGAGAGATGTTTCAGCTGCAGAAATACTCACAGCCCTTCCTCGTCCAGCACTTCCTGCGAGAGTCGTACGGCGCGCACGACGCCACCGAGGACGTGAGGACACTGCAGGATCTCTACTGCGTCTGGAAGCCCTGCGAAGATCTCGTGAGGAAGCACAAAATAAGCCTGTGATGCCACAGATACTCGAGGAAAGCGTTTTTAAAGGAATATAGTTGCACTAAATGTAAAGATTCAATAATATAAACAGTGCCTTTTTATCTTTTTATAATGAAAACGTTACATATTTTGGCTGATCATCTGATGCAAGCAGCCATCCATAACTTATGGTTCATATCATTTTCATCTCATATTTTTAATTGTGTATTACTGAATTTGCAACAATAACTGCAATATGTGCAGTTTTCTTATTTTCCACTGAAAGTATATAAAGTGTTTCATAGGAATGTTTACATTATTTTATGTTCATTGACTAAATCATTTGTAAATTATGGCACAATATTTAAAAAAAAAATTGTATTTGTGTTAAGCTTTTCTTTTTACATTTCGGTTTTAAAAAATTGTTTTGTTTTGGTTTTATTTTTTTATTTTGGATCTAATATCAGGTTCTGGGTTTTGGGATCCAGTTTCACTTCCCTTTCTTTATCTCAGGTGTCAGAATGAATATAACTCTCAGAACTTCATTTCAACAATGTCACATATTGACGTTTAGCTAGTGACTGGAACCATTAAATATGAGCCATTTTATGAAGCTGCTAAATTTGCCTTTACCTGGGTCTAACTGTTACACTGTAAAATGATTACCGTTGGTCTCACTTCATTAAACTTCATATTTATGACTCATGTTTTCTCTCCATATCTAATTTTTCTGTCACTGGTTATACACACACACACACACACACACAAATGGTCATTCTACAGAATTGGTTTAAAGTCAGAGTTGGAAACGTCTTGAAAAAATGTCATTTTCCACAAATTTTGTATGTTTTCAAACTGTATATTATCCAGGGTTCTCATTTCTAGTAATTGTACAGTTAATTCCCATATTGTATTTTCAGAACGTTTTGGAATTGTTTTCCTCTCCCCAAATTTGTCACGACCGAAACACAATAATTTAATAAGAAGTTACATTGATCTACTAACATCTGCCTTGTAAATATATTTTTTGCTATTTTTTTTTTAAAAACTTCACATGTAAATAAACAATACCAATTTTATCAATATTTCAAGTGTAATTTATGAGATTTGTTGTATTTTGAATCAAATCTTTGTAAAAGTTATAAAGTTTATCAAACTGATTTCAAAGTGAAGGATTCATTAGTTTGAATACATTGAACCAAACACTATAATAACATCTTAGTCTTTATTTTTGACAATAAATCCCATGTTTCGGTCGTGACTGCACATTTTCAGTAGTGACAGTAATGTGTTGGTAGTGACCGCATCACATGACATAATTTAACTCTCATACTAAAACACCAACTGATTTGCATAACTGTACTGACATTTTATTTCCCCAAATAAACAATATGTTCTCTTTTGTTACTACCAAACCAATGATGTCACTACTGAAACAGTCATGTGCTGAAGTCTCGGTAGTGACAATTTTAGACACTTTTGAGTTGCTCAGAGATGTTAATCAGCACATGGTTATCTATCACAGTTGTACACACATAAAAACTAAATTTTATCGAATAACCTCCAAAAAGCGATGTCACCACCGAAACTTCACCATGTTTCGGTAGTGACAATTTTCGATACTTTTAAACCTAGCTCAGAGAGGACAATCAGGACATGTTATCTAGCACTGTTTTATACGTAAAAACTACATTTCATGGAATAACACCCAAAAAAGTTTGCTTAATTGCAGAAAAAGGTGTTTGGTAGTGACGTTCCTTAAAGCTCCACACAGATTTTCAGACTTTTGAATTCATTTAACTCAGAATGATGAGTGGGATTCAATAGATACTAGAAGGACACCTCAAATTTGAATAAATGATTATTTTACTGTTCTTTTTAAATGTTTTTGGTTGTGGGACAGTAGTTTACATCAGTTCTGTAGAATGGCCCATATAGATCTATATAGTCTTCATAATTCACATTCATTTAAAGAAACCAAACAATTAGACATTTTTATATGATTATGAATATTGCGAAACAAATGCATTTTTAAGTAAATGTAATTATATTTCATAATCGTATTACTTTTCTTAATTTATTTACTTTCAAGAAAGAAACCTTTGTGCTTTTATAGTCCGGGTACTGAATATACAGTATACACTTTTTTTGCATCACAATGTTTTAAGCCTAATTAAGTTGACAAAATTATGTATATTTTTCAGCTGATAACTATGCATATACAAACATGAAAATTAAATGTTACACTTTCAAACAGATCAAAACCGTATTTGAAGATTTTTATTGGAATTAAGATTTTGCACAAATTCCACCGAGTTCAAGTGTTGTTGATCAGATGTATGGACAGTTATAACACACGACACTTGATGTCCAAAATAATCTTTAGCCACTAGAGTAACAAGAAGGATTTCTGCAGAAGAAACATGCAAATAAGTCCTGTCGACTCCGCCTGGATTCTGATGAATATTCATGTTTATGTAGATCAGGAGTGATGGCACCACTAATTCTCAATATTTCAAAGCAGAAATATTCTGAAAGTCCAAATGTACAGTTTCTTCGCTTCACTGATCCATTTCCACGTCTTCTGCCAGTTTTTGGACCATCTTGTCCTCCAGCTGCTTGGCTTGACCTGAATAGAGACGTCTGACGTGAGAACAGTGTTTTTTGGGATACAGACGTCACATTGTGTGGCACGATTATTAATTATTAATAAAAGATGGCTAGCTCGATTCAAACACCCATCCAAATCTTATTCCTAAATGAGTGATTCAACTCAGTCTATTAAATGTAAAAGTTTATAGTTTTGGATATAAACATTGCTGTCTACAATAATGAACAAAATAGAGCAAATCACCAACTTGACGCTTAAAATAACGATTGTATCAATGACATTGTTACACCAGTAGGTGGCGACACGTGACTGTTAAATAATGTGTCATTGAATCATTCATTCTAGTGATTCACTTAGAAGCGCTGATTCATCCAGCAATGACACAAGTCTTTATGAGTGAGTCATTGAATCATTCAAGCCACCTTTTCATTCAAATGTAACATTTTTAAATAGACTGCCATTTTGAAATGACATGACATTTTGTTTAGTCTATTCAGAATCATGATATCTATCTGATTTGGTTCTCGGTTTATCCAGAATCGCGAGCGTCCGTTACCTGCGTGTGGCGCTTTGATGAGGTGAATGTTTTTCTTGACTTCGCTGATGTCTGCCGCCTTCTCCAGCTCTTTGCCTTTCTTCAACCTGCACAAACATGGAAATGATCATGGAAATTATGCAAATTTCAACCACATGGAGGAATCAAATTACTGACTGAACACTTCACAAACTCAAAACTAAAACAATCCTTGGATTTCTGAGCTCAGAAACACAAACACATGACCCTTTCAAGTCAAGCAAGCTTTATTTCTATAGCAGTTTAAACAACAGAAATAAACAAGAAAATGACAGAATCAATGATGCAAACCATCAAATATGAAAAACCAGCTCTTAAAATGGTTTCCATTCAACATTGTTAATTTAACTTGTGTGAAAATTTTAAATATGGCAAAAATATTTGCGAATAAAGCAGCGTTTCCATCCCATGTGTTCAAGAGAACTAAATCATCACTTCTTGGGAAATTTCTTGCATAAATTATCAGTAATAAAAATGAAAGTGGCTCTTTATTTCCTCCATCATAAATGAATTCGTCTCAGAGCATCAGACAAAACAAGGCATTTCAGAACCCCCAACCCATCTCAGATGCTGTGATGTGATTGGTCTCTCTGCTGGTTAGTCCAGTTATCCAATCACAGCCTCTGCTGAGGCAGTCACCTGAGATTTGTGTTGCGCATTGAGGAATTAATTCGTTAAATGTGTTTCCACCATAATTTATGCGCTTACGAAATAAAGAAATTGTCTGCCTCAATTGCACAATATTAAGAATTTATGCACATTTCCATTCCATTCATTTTTTATGCAATATCCCAAAATGTCCATAAAAATAAGTGGATGGAAACATAACTAGTGTCAATGTTTCAACTAATATTACACACAAAACAAAGGCAAATACAGATGTAAAAATATGTCCAACTCACCTGTTGAAGATAAACCGCGCCTGACGTTTGTTTTTGATGGCCTCGACCTTCTTCATCGCCTCCACTGTTCAACACAAACACACGGTTCAGATTGAGAGTTGATCATTTTAACTTTATTACCGCCACATTGCTGCTCTCGGACTCACCCGTCTTGCTCCAGAGCTCTCTGTTGTATTTGACAGGAATATTTCTGCGCTTCTCGAACTCCAGTGAGTTATCCTGTCAGACACAATCACCATCATTAATATGATTTCAAGAACTGAAACAGAATTAACTAAGAAATAAGACCAAAAACTAAGTCCAAAAAAAGAGTCGGGTCTCTCACCACCGTCAGCTCTTTGCCCGCGGACTTCCTGAACGCTTTGGTCCACCTGGTCTTTCTTGGGTTTCTCTTCCTCTTGAAGTTTCTGTGGCATTTGGACCTGCAGAACCTGAACATCTTCAAAGCCACAAACACACATCTGTCAGGATTCACACTGAGAGTACCATCGTACCGCCAAAATATCGTCTTTTTTGGACATGATAGAATGGTGGCAAAATATTAAAATTATATTTAAAAAAATATTAGTTCATTATAGAAGATTTAAAATTAAATAAATCTACAATGTTCCACAAGGGAAAAAAGTATTATTATTATACAATTATTTTAATTATTTATTATATAAAAATTATATTATATTATAAATATTATATACAATATAAAAACGTTTATAAAAATAAATTTTTTGTAAAAGTAAAAATATTTTATATATACATTTATTATATAAATTACTATAGTAAATTATATATTATATAAAATGATATTATACATTATAAAACATTTATAATAATAAAAATCTAAAGTTTAATACAAGTAAAAATAAATACTTTATTAAATAAAATATATTAAATTATAACAAATATTTTACATTATGAAAACACTTATAAAATATAAATATAAAATTGTATAAAAGAAAAAAGCATGTTTTATTATATAAATTACTATAATAAATAATGTATTATATAAAATGATATTATACATTATAAAAACATTAATAATACAAATCTAAAATGTAATACAAGTAAAAATAAAATAATATTTTATTATGAATTATTAAATTATGTATTCTATTAAATTACATTACACATTAAAAAAACAAATTATATTAATTTATTATATAAGCTATTATTATACATTATAACACATTTTAAAATATAACATTTTATGAAAAGTAAAAATAAAAGTATATTTTACTATATAAATGATATTACATTGCTATGTATTATATAAAATTATATTATAAATTATAACATGGTTTTACCATGTTTTCTCCTTTATATGCATTTTACCATGTATTCTCAACACTTCGACTGTAAATACCACATACACGAATACAGGAACTCATTCAAAAACACATATGTCATTCGTTAATAATAATCAATGTTAGACACTTAAATGCCCATCAGTGACTTCGGTAAAGTTGGTTTTATATTCGCACATTCGGACTTCTGATAAATTCAGACTTTCCAATAAATGTGCAATAAATTAATGTTTGCGAATTTTAAGCAGCGACATGATATTGACAACCAACGATTGTCAATTTACAACATTTTTCACAGTCGATCAAAATAGGCAAGTATTGTTTTAATGGCATATTTACTTGTGAATGTCCAGTGTAGTGTGATTAACAAGGCTATTGAATAAGGATGTCCGAATGTGCGAATATAAAACCAACTTTGTGCGAATATAAAACCAAGTCCATCAGTGTCGGTCTGATATAAACACGATCACACACGACAGGAATAATCCTGATAATGGCGTCGATCGAGTCTTTACCTTACAGTCGTTCCGCACAAACATCATTCCGTGTCCCGGATAAACCGGAGCCGAGCAGAAATAACACTTCTCAATACGCATTTTGATCAATTATTATGATTTAACTCGCACATGTGTCGCGGAGCTGCGAACACAGGCGGAAAAGAGAACGCGTCTTTCCGTTTCCGCAGCATGACGTCATCGCGCAGGCCCTCCGCGTTTACTGCCACCGTGAGGCCCGGAGTTTCATTACCTCACAGTCACAGTCATGGCATTTACACCTTTTGACCAACAGGGGTCACCAGCGTGTGGCGTTTCGAAAGTTTCTAAAGGCTTCCAATCACTGCTCTTCCGTACTTTGAGTTTAACCCTTTCATGTATTCCTATGACAACCGGGAATTTTTCTTATGTGTTTTTATTGTTCTTAGGCAAAGAGATTTTCAGATGTCCACTTGAGTGGACACAAATACATAACTGGAGATATACTGTATTAAACTGAAGTTAGTTCTACTGTGTGTAGTTAACAAACCAAAGATATATAAAATTATGTGAAAACCATAAAATATATACAAATAGTATAATACAGCTTCCATTATTGCAAACATATTTATTTACAGTCTATGTTGCAAACGCAATTGAGTTTGTTTCCATTCAACTAACAGACAGAGAAGAACTTCAAGATGAACTTTGTGTGTCTTTAATATCAGAACATGGGGATGTGATTCTGTCAAAGATCTGGAGGAGGTTCAACTCTGTGGAAACCAACTCAGACTGTGTAGAAAACGCTTAATTGTGATTATGTTCAAAATGGGCAAATTTAGCTCAGACTGAAATCTGCTTGATCTATTAATGTTTCAGACAAAACTAGCAATCAGGTGTTTTCAAATCTCATCTGAAATGAGCAATGTTGGGGGTAATAATGCATTACAAGTAGCATGCATTACATCAGATTACTTTTTTGCTGTAACAATTAAAGCAAAACGTGCATTACATAATCAGATTACTTTTTGATGTAACAAATAAAGTAATGCATTACAAGCACATGCATTTCATAATAAGATTACTTTTATCATGTAACGAGTAACGCATTACAAGTAATGTGCATTACATAATCAGATTACTTTTCTGATGTAACAAATAAAGTAATGCATTACAAGCGCATGCATTTCATAATAAGATTACTTTTAAGATGTAATGAGTAAAGCATTACAAGTAACGTGCATTACATAATCAGATTACTTTTCTGATGTAACGAATAAAGTTACACATTACAAGTAACACATTACATAAACAGATTACTTTTCTGATGTAACGAGTAAAGTTACACATTACAAGTAACACATTACATAATCAAATTACTTTTCTGATGTAACGAATAAAGTTACACATTACAAGTAACACATTACATAATCAGATTACTTTTCTGATGTAACGAGTAACGCATTACAAGTAACGTGCATTACATAATCAGATTACTTTTCTGATGTAACGAGTAAAGTTACACATTACAAGTAACGTGCATTACATAATCAGATTACTTTTCTGATGTAACAAGTAAAGTTACACATTACAAGTAACACATTACATAATCAAATTACTTTTCTGATGTAACGAGTAAAGTTACACATTACAAGTAACACATTACATAATCAAATTACTTTTCTGATGTAACGAATAAAGTTACACATTACAAGTAACACATTACATAATCAAATTACTTTTCTGATGTAACGAATAAAGTTACACATTACAAGTAACACATTACATAATCAGATTACTTTTCTGATGTAACGAGTAACGCATTACAAGTAACGTGCATTACATAAACAGATTACTTTTCTGATGTAACGAGTAAAGTTACACATTACAAGTAATGTGCATTACATAATCAAATTACTTTTCTGATGTAACGAATAAAGTTACACATTACAAGTAACACATTACATAATCAGATTACTTTTCTGATATAACGAGTAACGCATTACAAGTAACGTGCATTACATAATCAGATTACTTTTCTGATGTAACGAGTAAAGTTACACATTACAAGTAACGTGCATTACATAATCAGATTACTTTTCTGATGTAACAAGTAAAGTTACACATTACAAGTAACGTTCATTTCATAATCAGATTACTTTTATGATGTAACGAGTAAAGTTACACATTACAAGTAACATGCATTACGTAATCAGATTACTTTTATGATGTAACGAGTAACGCATTACAAGCAACGTGCATTACATAAACAGATTACTTTTCTGATGTAACGAGTAAAGTTACACATTACAAGTAACGTGCATTACATAATCAGATTACTTTTCTGATGTAACAAGTAAAGTTACACATTACAAGTAACGTTCATTTCATAATCAGATTACTTTTCTGATGTAACGAGTAAAGTTACACATTACAAGTAACATGCATTACGTAATCAGATTACTTTTATGATGTAACGAGTAACGCATTACAAGTAACGTGCATTACATAAACAGATTACTTTTCTGATGTAACGAGTAAAGTTACACATTACAAGTAACGTTCATTTCATAATCAGATTACTTTTATGATGTAACGAGTAACGCATTACAAGCAACGTGCATTTCATAATCAGATTACTTTTCTGATGTAACGAGTAACGCATTACAAGCAACGTGCATTTCATAATCAGATTACTTTTCTGATGTAACGAGTAAAGTTACACATTACAAGTAACATGCATTACGTAATCAGATTACTTTTATGATGTAACGAGTAACGCATTACAAGTAACGTGCATTACATAAACAGATTACTTTTCTGATGTAACGAGTAAAGTTACACATTACAAGTAACGTGCATTACATAAACAGATTACTTTTCTGATGTAACGAGTAAAGTTACACATTACAAGTAACGTGCATTACATAATCAGATTACTTTTCTGATGTAACAAGTAAAGTTACACATTACAAGTAACGTTCATTTCATAATCAGATTACTTTTCTGATGTAACGAGTAAAGTTACACATTACAAGTAACATGCATTACGTAATCAGATTACTTTTATGATGTAACAAGTAACGCATTACAAGTAACGTGCATTACATAAACAGATTACTTTTATGATGTAACGAGTAAAGTTACACATTACAAGTAACGTTCATTTCATAATCAGATTACTTTTATGATGTAACGAGTAACGCATTACAAGCAATGTGCATTTCATAATCAGATTACTTTTCTGATGTAACGAGTAACGCATTACAAGCAACGTGCATTTCATAATCAGATTACTTTTCTGATGTAACAAGTAAAGTTACACATTACAAGTAACGTTCATTTCATAATCAGATTACTTTTATGATGTAACGAGTAAAGTTACACATTACAAGTAACATGCATTACGTAATCAGATTACTTTTATGATGTAACGAGTAACGCATTACAAGTAACGTGCATTACATAAACAGATTACTTTTCTGATGTAACGAGTAAAGTTACACATTACAAGTAACGTTCATTTCATAATCAGATTACTTTTATGATGTAACGAGTAACGCATTACAAGCAACGTGCATTTCATAATCAGATTACTTTTCTGATGTAACGAGTAACGCATTACAAGCAACGTGCATTTCATAATCAGATTACTTTTCTGATGTAACGAGTAAAGTTACACATTACAAGTAACATGCATTACGTAATCAGATTACTTTTATGATGTAACGAGTAACGCATTACAAGTAACGTGCATTACATAAACAGATTACTTTTCTGATGTAACGAGTAAAGTTACACATTACAAGTAACGTGCATTACATAAACAGATTACTTTTCTGATGTAACGAGTAAAGTTACACATTACAAGTAACGTGCATTACATAATCAGATTACTTTTCTGATGTAACAAGTAAAGTTACACATTACAAGTAACGTTCATTTCATAATCAGATTACTTTTCTGATGTAACGAGTAAAGTTACACATTACAAGTAACATGCATTACGTAATCAGATTACTTTTATGATGTAACAAGTAACGCATTACAAGTAACGTGCATTACATAAACAGATTACTTTTATGATGTAACGAGTAAAGTTACACATTACAAGTAACGTTCATTTCATAATCAGATTACTTTTATGATGTAACGAGTAACGCATTACAAGCAACGTGCATTTCATAATCAGATTACTTTTCTGATGTAACAAGTAACGCATTACAAGCAACGTGCATTTCATAATCAGATTACTTTTCTGATGTAACAAGTAAAGTTACACATTACAAGTAACGTTCATTTCATAATCAGATTACTTTTATGATGTAACGAGTAAAGTTACACATTACAAGTAACATGCATTACGTAATCAGATTACTTTTATGATGTAACGAGTAACGCATTACAAGCAACGTGCATTACATAAACAGATTACTTTTCTGATGTAACGAGTAAAGTTACACATTACAAGTAACGTGCATTACATAATCAGATTACTTTTCGGATGTAACAAGTAAAGTTACACATTACAAGTAACGTTCATTTCATAATCAAATTACTTTTCTGATGTAACGAGTAAAGTTACACATTACAAGTAACATGCATTACGTAATCAGATTACTTTTATGATGTAACGAGTAACGCATTACAAGTAACGTGCATTACATAAACAGATTACTTTTCTGATGTAACGAGTAAAGTTACACATTACAAGTAACGTGCATTACATAAACAGATTACTTTTCTGATGTAACGAGTAAAGTTACACATTACAAGTAACGTGCATTACAAGTAACGCGTTACATAATCAATTACTTTTCTAATGTAACGAGCAAAGTTACACATTACAAGCACATGCATTACATAATCAGATTACTTTTCTGATGTAAAAAGTTACACATTACAAATACCGTGCATTACGTAATCAAATTACTTTCTGATGTAACGATAAAAGCATTACAAGTAGCATACATTACATAATCCGATTACTTTTCTGATGTAACAAACTAACTATAAAGAAAATTAATGAGCCAAACAGTTATTTTTGAGAAATATTTTATTATAATGTGCAATGTTCTGACCACTTTTTGGCATGTAATGAAATCAAACTGGTACAACATGCGGGGCTTAAATAATAATACAAATTGTAATAAACCAAAACAAGAAACAGAAACTAAAGTCCATTAAAGTTCCTGACAGATGTTTGAATTAACAGTATAAAATACATTTCTTTGGCTGTTCAGGGACATTCAATGAGCAAAACTGTTCAAAGTGTAAAACATAAAACACATATACACATATGACAAGTTCAAAATCACTCATAAGAATATTTAAAACACTAATGGAAAAATACAGAGTATAATTAAGCATTTACACCCCTAATTCAAAGTTGTTATGATTCATTTTTACATTCAGGAGTAAATTCACATTGTTTGAGATTGGTTGGACACGTTCAATACGTTTAAAACCGGTTTTCTGAAAGTTTACAGATGTGTGATCGTAGCGCTCGTAGTCAAAACAGGATGCAACTTTACAAAAGCAAAAGTCTAATCTACACAGGGGCGACCATATCAATCTTTGGTATAGATTTTATTTGCTTTCTGAAATGATGATTTTGTGTCACCTCAATCTAAAGGGTTGTTCCAAAACTCTATGATTATATTTTTCCCAAGTCACGTTATAAAATATTGTTCGCATAACAGTAATGTAGTTCAGCCACACTTCATACAAACACTCAAAATCACACAATCACAATCATACTTGATGTTGAAATCATAAGTTCAACCCAGTGAAAGAAGCAAACAACTCTTTGGATTCTAGCGTCTGTCACACCCGCGTCACTACGATCTAAAATGGAAGCCAAAGAAAAATACCGCGCTCACCCACAATCCGCGCGCTAGAACTAGCATGAAAATGAACGTAAAGCTGAAATGCGTTTCTTTTGGCACTTTCAAATATACAGAAATATATAGTATCTATCTTTGGAGGTAACAGCATCATCTCACACCTCTGTATAATTTTTTTTATTTCACTCTTTGGATCAGACATCTTTCATATATTGCAAACGATCCTCCCATCATAAGGCCGACGACGTCTTATAAAGCTTTCAGAGTTTGGTGACCGACATCACCAATTTTTTTTTGGTAATTTTTTATACTTGTTCACCACAGAAATCTTAGGAAGACGTACAAAAACAAACCTAAAAAAAATTCAACTCATTCCTTAAACCAACAAAAAATGCATCTGATGATTACAAATGCACCACAAAATGACTAATATAACTTGGTTGCTTACCGTAAATGAAAAATCTGAGGGACAGATTGAATGCATTTTCTGTTGTAATCAAATGCCATCAATACGGTTTCATTTGAATAAACCCAGAATATTTCTTTAACTTTTTCCCCGCCATTGGCGGAATTTTCCATCGTTTATGAGACGTTTTCTCGCCTTTTCTGGCTTTCAGTGTTTTCACTGTTATACGGTAGGGGGCGCTATTATATGGAAGCCTGTTTCCACACTAAATAAAAAATAAAGGTAATTGTGTCTTTTTATTTCACAATTCTGACTTCTTTTCTCAGAATCATGAGATATAAAGTCGCAATTGCGAGTTATAAAGTCCGATTCTGAGGGGGAAAAAGACTTTTCTCAGAATTGTGAGATTATATCACGCAATTCTGACTTTATAAGTCACAATTCTGACAACATTACATCACGCAATTGTGACTTTATATCTCGCAATTCTGAATTTATAACTCACAATTGTGACTATAATATCTTGCAATTCCGAATTTATTATATCTTGCAATTACGATTGTTTTAAATCGCAATTCTGACTATATTATATCATGCAATTCCGACTTTATAACTTGCAATTCTGACTTAAAACTCAATTTTATAACTCGACTTTATCACGCAATTCTGACTATATTATATCATACAATTCCGACTTTATAACTTGCAATTCTGACTTTATAACTTGCAATTCCAACTTTATTATATATCATGCAATTCTGACTTTATAACTCACAAATCTGACTTTATAACTCGCAAATGCGACTTTATATCACGCAATTGTGAGAAAAAAGGTAAGAATTGTGAGAAAAAAAGTCGCAATTACCTTTTTTATTTTTTATTCAGTGGAGAAAAGCATCTTCTGAAAGTTGTGGTTCAAAACAGGCAAAAAAGGAGCAGAAACAAGCAATAAAAGCAGTGATTATGTATGTTTTAGTCTTTGAAAAACATGATTTTCTCAGCTTTTTTAAAAACGTTTTTATAAACATTCATGTGTTGATTAAAAAAATATGCATGAAGCTATAAAACAGCGGCTCTGTTCTTTCTTCTGATATATTGGAGATATATATCTTTTGGCTTGCAAATTTTAAAAAAACACTGGCGGGGAAAGAGTTAAGTAGCAAGAGCTAAATTATATGAGCAACCAAAATGAATAAAAAAAGAATCCTCCATAACGCAAACTGCGCAATATCACAGCGAACTCAACGAACAACATGCTTAAAACCTTAAAATAATGGATCTCGTTTGGCAAACGTAAAATGCTCATACGCTACACGACAATAAACAGGAGGTAGTAAAACACAAGAATGATGAACTGAATTAAATAAACTGAGGTAAGCGGTTCACTGATCCGGATCGATCCGCATCTGAACTCGACGACTTATAAAGCAGCATTCATAACCTGAGGCACCTTAAACGGTTACTTTCATCTTATTTAGTATCTTCAAGTTAAAAATAAATATGTACGGTGAGGTTTAAAAGTCTGAGATCAATGAAATTAGTCAGGTTTGAAAAATTTCTTATAATTAACTAGAAAAGAATGAAAAACTGAATTAAGTATCGTTCATTGTTAGTTCATGTTAACTCATTGAACCTTAATGTAAAGTGTCCATCATTATCATTCGACTTTTGGACTCTTTGGATTATATACGGCAAACACCTTCAGTGTTTATATCAAAAGAATAATATAAAATCAAGAAGCTGCACAAACCCGTACGAGGGCGAATGAGGTAGAGAGACAGCAGAACAAACTCCGTCTCTGTCACAAAAAACACGCGTCCGTTCGGGTAAAGCACATCAGGCGTTCTTCAACACATTCATCATCTTGAGCAGGTAAAGCTGGTCGGAAACAGGTCCTTCATCTTTGGGAATCACTCCGAACAGGAAAGTTATTAGGAAGGGCTGTGCAAGTTTGTCAAAGCCAACAGAGCAATCTGCGACTTAGTAAAGCTATTTAAAGGGTTTTTGGCACAAATATCCAGATCACACTCTCTCCGGTGCGATCTGATCCTGAAGAAATGGTGCAACTTGTGTTTATTGGCCATGGAATCACAGGCCACGCCCACTCACATCACAGACTGACAGGTGAGTGAAAGAGGAAGTGGAGGTAGATGTCATGAACTCTCACGCACAGACGCACACGGGCACTTCTTGTCTGTTTCGCTCGCTGTCGTCCGACCGATCCGAGGTTCTGTCCGTCTCGTCGTGAGAGAAGTTTCCGGAGTCTCCCGCGCTGGTCTGCGAGCTCTCCGACTCCCCTAGAGGCCGATAGAGGATGTGCTCGTCCTCGTAATGCAGAACCGTCTTCCCCACCTCATAAAGACAAGCAGGATCCTCAATCTGTCCAACACAAACATCAAAGCTCATGATCAGCAACATTATGACTAAACTGTGATTTACCGGTAACAATCGTTAACATAACAATGAACAATACTTCTCAGCATTTTGTTCATTTACTAAAACATTTTTAAGATCAAAATTTGTTAGTTAATGCACTGTGAACAAACATTTTATTAACTAATATTAAACAAAGGTTAATATATGCTTTAAACATTTATGTCCTACATATAATGTTAGTAAATACATTAACAAATGTTAACTGTATTTAAGAAACAATTATGGTAAGTTTGAATAATCTGTTTTATTCAGAAATGCATCACAATCAGAATTGTTATTGTGAACTTAAACTGAAATAAATAAAAAATAAATAAAAAACGTAAACTAAATAAAATCTGAATTGCTAAAATGACTTTCTGGAAATAAATAAATACTAAACCTGAAATAAAAAAAATTAAAGCTAAATAGAAATATATAAAAAATAAAACTAATAAAATTGACAAAAACACATACATTTATTTAAAAAAAAATTAACTGAAAATATAAAAATAAAAGCTAATTTAAAATATTAATAAAAACTATAAATAATACTGTTAATTAATATTATTGTTAACTAAAACTATTAAAAAATGTGTTCATTGAAAAGTTAAAATAAATAATTTATATAAAATATAAATTATAGATGTAAACGAAAATTAGAAATACACTAAAGTTACTAACTGGAAATAAATAAAAACTAAACCTGAAAAAAAAAAAAAAAAAAACCTAATAAAATTGACACTAAAATTAAAATGAACTGAAAATATAAAAATAAAGGCTAGTTCAAAATATTAATAAAACAACACTGGGCCAATGCTGTTTGATGTTGACTGTGATGTAAATTGAAGTTTGATACACAGAATTAAAACATTTATATCAGTCACTCACCTTGCTTTTATTTCCACTAGACTTCTGAGTGTTACTGAAAACACTCCATTTGTTTAGTTTGTTCTGAGCGTCACTCGTAATCGGTCCTGCGTGGTTTATTATTAGATTCGTGCCACCCTGAAAACAAACATAACATGCATTTAAACCTCTTAAAACTGCCAAAACAGTGATAAACTTTGTATTAAAAAAGAGAAAAAGTTGTATTTAACCCTCTGGTGCTGCTTGCATGATAATGTTTGATAATGTTTTTTATTTAATATTTTGTATTTTTAAGGGATTTTATGGTGCTAAATTATATTTATGCAGTAGTTATAATCAATTTATTCACTTTTTGAGCATACTGTGGACCTGAAAATGAAATTTCCAACTTAAACTGTCATAAATCTTGAATGGTTTGAAACACAGACACTTTTTGGTAGATTTTTGCTGAAAAAAAGTTAAAAAGTGAACAAAAAAGTTATAGAACTGTGCGTTTATTGTTATGAAAAATGCAATTTTTCCCTGATTTTTATATGAAATATATATTTTCCAAAACACATTTTACTCTAAAACTATGAGAAAATCAAATCTATATATCTCAATAAGTTTTGCTCCAAATGTGAGGTTGATATCTCAAAAAATGAGCTTTCAGTAAGATTTTGTTTGGGTGCAGTACCGAACGCTTCCACTAGAGGAGATTTGCTTCCCATTCGTTTCCAATGTGCTCATTTTTGACAGCGTGGAGCACAAGTGTGTCTGTTCTACTCAAGACCATTTAACCTTTTTAAATCATGTCCATAAACTTTTTTGTGTGTTAAAATTCTAAAAGACCAAAACTTAACATTTTTCATTCAAAAATGACCGGAGAGTACCAGAAGGTTAAACATTTTTAACAATAAATAAAGTAAACAGATTCTTACTTTGGCGTCAATGAAGTGTGTCCTCATCATCGGTATCAGAATGTTTGCGTTCTCCGCCTGCTGCTGATTGGCTGATGACGCACCACTATGCATGACCTCATTCCTCACCTGTCCAATCATCTTTGAAGAAGCAGATTTCCTGCTGAGAGAAAACAACACTGACTGTCACACAGCCTAACTTGTTTCAACACAAACAGAGCGATCTAGAGTGTTTGTTCAAACAGAAGGATCACGCTGGAGACTCACTGGGTTTCACTCTTGGTGAGGAGGATGAAGATGCAGAGGATGATGCAGGACAGAGCGATGCACACGCCAACGATGATCCCCGTCATGGACTTCTGATCGATGTGGTACAGGCTGTCGATAAATGCTGCAGAAATGCACGTGTGAGCAACAATATTGTTATATTGCAGTACTAAAAAGGGAATTAATGTTCACATGTTCACAGACATGCATGGCTTGTACTGAGAATGTCATATAAGAATAAACTGATTTGTGTACCGGTTTTCTCGGCGTGGTTGTCAGCATGTCGAGGGTTTTTTCCCTGGTGAATTTTAGCCCTGACCAGCAGCTCTATGGTGCTGGAGAACGGACCGTCACCCGCCTTGTTGGAGGCCGAAATCTTCACCAGGTAAACGTTACCTGACTCCAGCTTCTCCAGAAGAGCCATTGTGTTTGTACCTGGAATGAGAATTTCTTATATATATATATATATACTGTATATATATGTGTGTGTGTATCACTGATTTTGCCATTAGAAGAACATCTGTAGATGGGTTCTGCTCACCTTCCCTCTGGAGAACCTGCCATTCCCCGGCGATCCACGCGCTCTGAGATGCGTACAGGATGGTGTAGTGCGTCACGGACAGATCCGGCTGATCCGGCTGCTTCCAGGACACCAGCGCCGTGTCGTCCTCGATCAGAGTCGCTCTGACGGACAGCGGCGGAGAAGACGGGGCTGCGGGAGCAAAGAATGATCTCAGATCAGGTACTCTCAATTTAAGATTGAGTTGCATTATAAAATTCCGTCCAGTTTGATTACACAGTTTAACACAAAATAATGAACTTAATTTGATCATATTTGTCATTCATTCATACATGAAACTGGTCAGATTTCTGTAATAGTTCTAATAAATATTCATACATTTTAACTAATTGAATATGTTCATCCATGTTCAGACTTTTGAACTAAAAAGTTCAAGAGAATAAAAGTGATGAACACAATGAACAGATTTATGATTATTCTGGTCAATTTGATTAAACGCATTTTGAAAATATGATAAATCAAATCAAATAGATGCAAATATTTCATAATAAACTATTCCATGATTTTTTTTGAGTGCAGAATTTATGATAAATATGCTCATATTAAGTTTATAAGTTGTTTATGTTAAAACTTTTTTTATATGAAATTCAAATACATTAATCTTTAATTTAGGCATAAATATTTTTTGAGTGCTTATTATATTAAAATATAATGAAATATTATATAAGTAAATATAATAAATAATATAATATATAATATTTGACTAAATATACTTATTTATATATTTTGTAATAATATATTAAGTCTCTTGAGCTACGAAAGAGCAACATCTGAACAATAACATTTTTAAACTTATTTGTGTTTATTTTTATTTTTTGGGGGGAAAAACAAGATGAAGTTGGTAATTAAATTAAATATAATATGAATATATTAAAATATATAATTTTTAAAATTTCATTAAATATACATACTTTTTATTTATTGTTTTATATATTGTTTTTTGAGCTATAAAAGAAACGTGAACAATACAATTTTTAGACATAAACTTTGTGTTTATTTTTATTTCTCAAAATTAAATAATAATAAATAATAAATTTAGGCATAAAGATTTGTTGAGTGTATGGTGATTATATTAAAATATATTGAAATGTTATATAACTATAAATAATATTTCATTAAATATATGTAATGCCTTTTTATTTATTGTTTGTTATATAATATATGAAATCTCTTGAACTACGGAAACAGCTGAACAATAACAATTGCATCTGAACTATAACATTTTTAGACACATTTGGGTGTATTTCTTAAAATGAATTTCGAGGAAAAAGTTGATAATTAAATGAATTATTAATATATTAAAATGTTTAATATTATACAATATTAAATATGTAATATCTTTAGACTTATTTTGTGTATTTTTTCTCACATTTTCATATGTAATTCAAACACATGACAGTCTATTATTTATCTTGTTGGTACTTTGCTTTAACAAAATTAAAATATATCATTGAACAGTTCAGTGCTAGTTTTGACCGTTACCTTCCAGGAGAGTCCTCTGATAGACGCTTGCGCTCCAGGGACTGGACATCTGATCCATATGCAGACGAACAGAAAACTCATAACGAGTGTTTGGCCGGAGACCTGCTACCATTACGGTTTGCTCAGAGCTGAAGAGAGAGAAAACATGTCTGACATCTGAATCCTGAAGATGAACTGCTATTGATGTCAAGCCTTTATTGAGGCAGCGACACTCACGTTTGGACGTAGCGTACGGCGGTGGCGTCGGACGGACTCACGGGCCCGTAGCGGACGGAATAGCTGACTGCTTTCCCAGAACTGAATGCAGGACGGCCCCAACTCAGACTCACGGCCGAGGAGCTGTTGGCTTTGGCGTGGATGTGGTCGGGCGGCGGCAGGGCGGCCAAACGCCGGTTCGGTGCGGCTGAAACACACAGTTTACATACTGAAGCTTTGGTTTACAAGACAAATGCTTGACATAATTTACAATAAAAGGATTTAAACTGGTTACCCTTGTGAAAAAGAAACGCACTTAAGCATACTTTTAAAAAGAGCACTTAAGTGTGAACTGAATGTAATGTTTTCAGACATATTATTTAAAATTAAATGAAAATGTAGTAGTTTTAATTTATATTGCATGCACTTAGTTGAACTTAAGTGTGCTTTCTGACCCACTTAAGTACATCTTTATAGGTAATTTTTTTTTAAATTTATTTCTATTGTCTTTGAAATGTACTTTTAAGATATGAAGTACACTAGAAGTGCGCTTCTATTTCACAAGGGCAAATATTCCTTTAGCACTCTGCAGTATCTATGTTAGCTTATCTGTTTTTCATGCTAACACTGAAATATTGGCTAAACAAACATTGCTTTTCAAGTTAAACATTGATTGAATACAAATCCCACATGATTCAGCATTCAACACTTACAAGGACATCCTGGAGTGTTGACCGTCTGATGGGCCTGATAGCCATCTCCATTAGCACTGAACGCTAACAGTTTCACATGGTACTTCACTCTGGGGTCTGAAGAACATAAAGCATGATAAAATAAATAAAGTACATCATAATTTATGAGATTTACACAAAGGAAAATTACACAAAAAGTTAAAAACAGGGCTGATATTTGGTTTGAAATAAATCTTTATTGACTTAATATTTTAAAAATTCATGAATAAAACTTAAAACATTCATGAGTAATTTGATTAGCATTATATTCTATATCAATTGAAATGTTTTAGCTTTCTAATTTTTATTGGGAAATACAATGTCTAATTTCTCTAGAATATTTCTGTTTTTTTAAATGGAAAATCAATCTTAATTCACTTAAAACTTAAGTTTTTTAAGAACATTTGTGAGTAATTTCATTAGGATTTCCAAAAAATAGAAACATTTTAGCTTTCTAATTTTTACTGGGAAATACATTGTGTAATTTTCTTAGAAAAGTCTTACTTTTTTCAATAGAAAGTAAATCTTAATTCACTTAAAACTTAATTTAAGAAGATTTGTAAGTACATTTCAGATAGAAATGTTTTATCTTCTCATTTTTACTGGGAATTAAATACATTTTCAAGTAAGCAAATTCTAATTCACTCAAAACTTTTTTTTTAAAGAACATTTTTGAGTAACTTTATATATAAATAGAAACATTATATCTTTCATATTTTTAATAGGAAATCAATATTTATTTATTTTTTTAAAGAAAATATCTTAATTTACTCAAAATCATTTTTATTTTAAAGAAAATTCATGAGTAACTTGATTAGGATTTCCATATAAACAGAAATGTTTTACCTTTCTCATTTTTTACTGATGGAAAACCATGGAAAATATAATTTGTAATGACATTTTTCTCAGAATTTAAAGATATAAACAGCATTATCTCTAGGCCTGTTTCTTCCTAACTAGTTCAGCATAAAGTTTTATCCCGGTCCGGCCCCCGACCTCAGGTCATAAAGCTCTGGTCCCAGGAGACGGGCCGTTTCGGCAGCTGAACGCCGCCTGTGAAGGTGCCCTCCGATCTCTGACCTCTCGACCCTTAGAGGCTTAAAAGCTCAACCCCCCCAAGACTTCACACACTGATCAGCTCTCAGACCAAACCCACTCTTTACATTCACTATTTACTGATGCAAAACCTAGATAAGTGTCTAAATCTGACATGAAAGTCTCAGGAGTGTTTTAGCCAAACATTGCAGATGCATAAACTCCTTCTAAAACAACTTCCAGATGAAAATGCACTTATAGGATAAACGTTTGCATGCTTTCATGTGATTGTGCAACATAAATGGTTGACCTTTTTTTAGGTACTGTAGTAAAAACATGATAAACTTTCATAAAAATTCTGAAATCCTGGACTTTCAGAGCTTAAAACTCAGCTGAATATTCACATTTTTTCACCATGTTACTCTAATATTTCTTTTAATATATCTGTATCCTTGCTTCTTTTTATTTTGTCCTGTTGCTTTAGTTCTGGACTTTGGTGTTGTAACCCTGCTTTATATTAATTGTTTTGTTTTATGAGTGCTTTCTATGTCTTGTAAAGCAACCTTGAGGTCATGAGAGGCACTATATAAATAAAAATTATTATTATTATTGATTAGCTAAGCTAAAAACTAACCAATCCAAACATTCATCAGGACATTGAACTTAAATTTAGATTGACTCTAAAAACCCCACAAGTTCGTTGCTCTTGGGTCACTTCTGCCCAGTTCAGAACAACCCCAGCATCCTTTGTTGGAGCTTGAGTGTCCAGCTGTAGGGGTGATGGGGGAGGGTCGATCTCACGGGCCTTTGGCCGACCTTAAACCCAGGCACAATAGACGGCTATGGAGAATGATGGGAAAGCTGGAAGGAGACATCTGGGGTGTGACCTTTAACCCTAAAGGGATATTACGTGACACGTACAAAGCTCTGGATGCAGTGGACAGGACAACCGTGCATAAGTCCGAACAGAAGAAGGGTAATTATTGATCAGCAATGAAACTGGGATTCTCTTTCTGTCCGAGGACGATCAGATGCACTCGATGACAAACGCAAAGATGGGAAAGATGCTCAAAGAACTGTGGAATATTTCCTTCCTAGTTTTATGTTTCAGAACAAGCTTGGCTTAAAATAAGTGTGCATTTTCAGGGATGCTACTTTACATTTTCATATGCGTACTTAATATAAAAATATGTAGGTAGATTCTTCGTTTTACATTAATTAAATGTAAATTTCTAGTTGTTTTAAGCAGCTAGTTCAGATTATCTAGTGACCTGCCTAAATGTTTTTGATGTTATGCAGGCTACTTAAAATTAGGCAAAATATACTTTACATTTTCATATCTGCTTAATATGAAAAACATGCAGGTTGAAAATTAGAAAAATTTAATTATTTCCAGGTAAAAAATTAGAAATTTAAAACATTCTCTATAGAAACCTTAACCAAATTACACATTTTCCTTAAAGAAAATCTAAAATGTTTTCTTTTTGCATTGAATAAAGATTTGTTTAACTTTTTTAAAATTAGAAACTTTCTAAGAAAATTAGAAAATGAATTTATTTTCCCTGTAAAAATTAGAAAGGTAAACCATATATATCTATATGGAAATCATAATCAAATTACTCATGTATTTTGTTAAAAAGTTAAGGTTTAAGTGAATTAAGATTTTTTCTACTTAAAATTAGGCAAAATATACTGTACATTTTCATATTTGAGTTTGATATTAAAAAATATGCAGGTTGAACATTAGCAAAATGTAATTATTTCCCAGTAAATAATTAGAAATGTAAAATGTTCTCTATAGAAATCTCAATCAAATTACTCACTAATTTTCTTTTAAAAAAATTCTAAATTTTTTTCTTTTTGCATTGAATTATTTAACTTTTAAAAATTAAGAAATTTCCTAAGAAGATTTATTTATTTTCCCAATAAAAATTAGAAAGTAAACCATTTCTATCTATTTAGAAATAATCAAATTACTTATTCATTTTCCCAAAAAGTTAAGTGAAATAAAAAACTTAAAAATTAAAACTTAAAATTTAATTTATTTCCCATTTAAGAAATAAGAACTTTTCTAAGAATTTTTTGTAAGAAAAATGTTAAATTTACTAAGAAAATTTTGTCATAAAAAAATCAAATGTTCTAATAATAATAAATAATAATAATAATAATAACTTATTTCCCAGCTAAAAACATGAATGTGTGTGACTCACTGAGGCCTGTGATGGTGTGCTGGTGGTCTTGAGGGGGCAGCTGGACAACGGAGTCCTCTGATTGGCCGTCTGGGTGAAAACAGAGCTTGTATCCCTGTACGACAGCGTCACTGGGAGCTGGATGCCAGCGGATTATCACAGATGTGCAGTTGAGAGGTTCAAGCTCAAGGTTTGGGGCGGGAGGCACTGAGGACAGAAACACACATTAAATCAACTTCTGTACAAGCTGAACAATGTCACCGTGATGCCCATTGCCCAAAACTTTCTCTGTTTTCGACCAGACATAAGTTTGTCCAAGGTGGAAATTATTTAAGCATAACAGAAAAGAGGCCGAGGGGAAAATAAAGGCAGTTTTGGGGCCCCGTCACCTTCCCTACACACGTGTCTGACTGAAGCAGGTCTATTCTTTGGGCTGCCTGAAGCATTCCCTTTATGACCCGAAACTCAGCTCCTAACTGACAGCCGGGGTCAAGGGTCATCGAGTAACAAACGGAATGCCGGAACAAAGCCAGTCTGAAGCCAAAGGCATCTGTCACGGTCTGAGCTGACCACTTTAGCAGCTTTACAGAGATCATTTCTAAAAGCAGCGCTAAACAAAACTAAATTTCTGAGAGTGGTGCAAAAGTTGACTGTGGTTCTGGATGGTTACAGAAACACAGATGATTATGGGCCAGAGTACGGAGGTTTGTGCTCTCACCTGTGGCGCTGGATGTTTTGGGCGTGCGATGGGAGTTCCAGGCGGACGGTTGGCTCCAGCCCACTCGGGTTGACGCGGACATGCGGATCAGATAGATGGTGTCGGGCTGCAGTCCCTGCAGAAGGTACTGGGTACAGTTCTCACCAGGGACGGGCAGCTCGACGGAGGTCACCTGTTCGTCGGTGGCCGTGCGGTAGGACAGACGGTACGCAGACAAGCGTCCGCGGCTGAGTTTGGGAGGAAGCGGCTGCCAGGACACCAGGATATCGGTCGGACTGCGACTTGTCAGGCTCAGCTCAGGAGTACGGAGGGGCACTAGGGAAAAAACAAGAGATCAAAAGCATGATTTCGGGACTTTATTTCAATAATCCACTTTAGACATTCTACTAAATTTAAGTAACTTTGCAGATACATGTCAACTAACTGTCATTAAAGATATTAAAGGGCAAGTTTTTCAACCAGCTGTTGTTGAAATGTCAGTAGTATATGTAAATGAGCGTGTACAGGTGTGTTACCCGCACCAAGATTTATGTGTGACCATTTATTTGTCAGCAAAAGTCTGCCGGATGTAGCAAAACTCCACATTTTTCACCTTTTTTGTCTAGCTTTCTCTTTCTCTGTGTTCTATTCTTGTTTCCGCCATGGAATAAAAAAAAAAAACGTTTTGTCTTACAATTCTGAGTTTACATCTCAAAGTTTTAACTTTAACAAAAACACAATACTGAGTTCTAAAAAACATGTGACTTTTTATCTCACAATTCTGACTTTTTTCCTCAGAATTCTAAAATTTACATCTCGCAGTTTTAACTTTTCTTCTCTCGGAATTCTGAGTTTACGACAGTGGAATTTTGATGTTTGTTTTTTTTTAATGTAAAAAGTAGTTGTGACTGACAATTCTGACTTTTTTCCTCAGAACTTGCAATTTAAACTTTTGAGTTTACAAAAACAGAATTCTAAGTTTTTTAAAAAAAGGGAAAAGTTGTGACTTTTTATCTCACAATTCAGACTTTTTTTTCCCTCAGAATTCTAAAATTTACATCTCACAATTTTAACTTTTTTTCCTTCAGAATTCTGAGTTTACAAAAATAGAATTTGAGCTTAAAAAAATAAAAGCAATTGCATCTCTTTATCTCACAATTCTGACTTTTTTCTTAAGATTGCGTGAAAAAGTCAGAATTGTGAGATAAAGTTGCAATTACCTTTTTAATTCTTTTATTCTGTGGCAGAAACAAGCTTCAATATTTTTCTCTATGTAGCATCAATTTCAATTTCACCAGGAAATTAATCTCAGCACTTATTATGTTGTTCATTGGCAGATGTGCTATAGTGCATTGTGGGAAATTAGTACACGGACTCACCATCCTCCAGCGTGTGCTGCGTGACCTGCTCCGACATGCGACTGGCACCCATCGGCATGTAGGCCACGATATAAAATGTGTAGTTCCGTGCCGGCTCCAGATCGTCCACGATGTGGCTGGTCGTGTCGTTCCCGATCACGGCCTGATACTCCTCGTTGTTTAGACCTGAGTGTACAATAAGACATTCTCAAGAAAATGTATCTTGATTTAAGTATGTTTAGATATTTTACTGAAAAACAAGACAAATATAATGAGGAAGAACATAATTATTTGCAGCATGCAGATTAGAGAGCAAACTGAACAGAAACAACTGAACCAGCGTGGAACTTCATGGCGGTTTCGAACGCTCACCCTCAGACTTCATGTAGTGTATGGAGTAGGCGATGACTTTATCCGCGTTGTACTGCGGTCTCTCCCACGCCAGTAAGATGGCCGAGCTGGAGATGGTTTCCGCATGGACGTTGCGTGGAGCGCTGGGACGGTCCTCCGACAGCACCACGATGAGACGGGACGTGGACACGACCGAGCCTTGAGAGTTCTCCGCCTGGCACTGGTAAAAGGCGTCGTCTTCCGGAATGATCTGAGTTATCACCAGTTTACTGACACACGACGGAGAGAAATATGTCAGTATCAGAAGAGATTACCATGTTTACTAGAGCTGTTTGTCTGTACGTACCTGTTGTACATCTTGGTGCGTCCGTTGGAGTGGATCACCTGACCGTTCTTAAACCAGGTGATGCGGGGCGCAGGTGTGCCTTCAGCCTGGCAGCTGAAACGGGCTGTACCAGCTCTGGGTCGGGTCTGACTCTCTGGCTTCTCCACCAGAGATGGAGGAACTGCAAAAATGAGTAAAAACAGTGAGAACAGAGATTTAACAAACGTTTAGTTATCTTTATAGGTGTGAACGCTGATATAGTAAATTTGTTTCTTGGTGTGAACACTAATACAATTTTCGTTAAAGCTATCATTCTTGATGTAAATGCTAATATAGTTATCAGTAAAGTTATCGATCTTGGTGTGAACTCTAATATAGTTATCGGTAAAGTTATAGATTTTGGTGTGAACTCTAATATAGTTATTGTAAAGTTATCGATTTTGGTGTGAACTCTAATATAGTTATTGTAAAGTTATCGATTTTAGTGTGAACTCTAATATAGTTATCGGTAAAGTTATCGATTTTGGTGTGAACTCTAATATAGTTATTGTAAAGTTATCGATTTTGGTGTGAACTCTAATATAGTTATCGGTAAAGTTATCGATTTTGGTGTGAACTCTAATATAGTTATTGTAAAGTTATCGATTTTGGTGTGAACTCTAATATAGTTATTGTAAAGTTATCGATTTTGGTGTGAACTCTAATATAGTTATTGTAAAGTTATCGATTTTGGTGTGAACTCTAATATAGTTATTGTAAAGTTATCGATTTTAGTGTGAACTCTAATATAGTTATTGTAAAGTTATCGATTTTGGTGTGAACTCTAATATAGTTATTGTAAAGTTATCGATTTTGGTGTGAACTCTAATATAGTTATTGTAAAGTTATCGATTTTGGTGTGAACTCTAATATAGTTATTGTAAAGTTATCGATTTTGGTGTGAACTCTAATATAGTTATTGTAAAGTTATCGATTTTGGTGTGAACTCTAATATAGTTATTGTAAAGTTATCGATTTTGGTGTGAACTCTAATATAGTTATTGTAAAGTTATCGATTTTAGTGTGAACTCTAATATAGTTATTGTAAAGTTATCGATTTTGGTGTGAACTCTAATATAGTTATTGTAAAGTTATCGATTTTGGTGTGAACTCTAATATAGTTATTGTAAAGTTATCGATTTTGATGTGAACTCTAATATAGTTATTGTAAAGTTATCGATTTTAGTGTGAACTCTAATATAGTTATCGGTAAAGTTATAGATTTTGGTGTGAACTCTAGTATAGTTATTGTAAAGTTATCGATTTTAGTGTGAACTCTAATATAGTTATCGGTAAAGTTATCGATTTTGGTGTGAACTCTAATATAGTTATTGTAAAGTTATCGATTTTGGTGTGAACTCTAATATAGTTATCGGTAAAGTTATCGATTTTGGTGTGAACTCTAATATAGTTATTGTAAAGTTATCGATTTTGGTGTGAACTCTAATATAGTTATTGTAAAGTTATCGATTTTGGTGTGAACTCTAATATAGTTATTGTAAAGTTATCGATTTTGGTGTGAACTCTAATATAGTTATTGTAAAGTTATCGATTTTAGTGTGAACTCTAATATAGTTATTGTAAAGTTATCGATTTTGGTGTGAACTCTAATATAGTTATTGTAAAGTTATCGATTTTGGTGTGAACTCTAATATAGTTATTGTAAAGTTATCGATTTTGGTGTGAACTCTAATATAGTTATTGTAAAGTTATCGATTTTGGTGTGAACTCTAATATAGTTATTGTAAAGTTATCGATTTTGGTGTGAACTCTAATATAGTTATTGTAAAGTTATCGATTTTGGTGTGAACTCTAATATAGTTATTGTAAAGTTATCGATTTTAGTGTGAACTCTAATATAGTTATTGTAAAGTTATCGATTTTGGTGTGAACTCTAATATAGTTATTGTAAAGTTATCGATTTTGGTGTGAACTCTAATATAGTTATTGTAAAGTTATCGATTTTGATGTGAACTCTAATATAGTTATTGTAAAGTTATCGATTTTAGTGTGAACTCTAATATAGTTATCGGTAAAGTTATAGATTTTGGTGTGAACTCTAGTATAGTTATTGTAAAGTTATCGATTTTAGTGTGAACTCTAATATAGTTATCAGTAAAGTTATCGATCTTGGTGTGAACTCTAATATAGTTATCGGTAAAGTTATCGATCTTGGTGTGAACTCTAATATAGTTATCGGTAAAGTTATCGATCTTGGCGTGAACTCTAATATAGTTATTGTAAAGTTATCGATTTTAGTGTGAACTCTAATATAGTTATCGGTAAAGTTATAGATTTTGGTGTGAACTAATATAGTTATCGGTAAAGTTATCGATCTTAGTGTGAACACTAATATAGTTATTGTTAAATTTATCTTTCTAGTTGCGAACGCTATTATAGTTAGCGTTATAGTTATTGATCTTGCCATGAACGCTAATATAACTGTTATCTCTTACCGAGTACGGTGAGGTTTCCGGCCGCTATGGAGTAGTTGCGTGTTCCCGGTGTTGTTGCCCGGCACAGGTACGTGCCGCTGTGCTGGGCTTTAATGGCTGTGATAATCAGGTTCCCGTTTCCCAGCACCCTGGCTCCGAACACATCTATGGGTTTAGAATCGGCCCGGCTCCAGGACACCAGCGGCCGAGGGTTGCCCTCCGCCAAACACTCCAGAACCACAGACTGATGCAGACCGGCGCTGATGTTCTGAGGTCCAGCTATGATGTGTGGTTTCATGAGAGGCCTGGGTCCTGATGCTGGACAGAGAATGCAGAATATTATAATACTTCCTCTGAAATGATTCTGGTAACGATCACTGTTCATCCTCACACAAACACAGACCTGGGATGATGGACAGTTCGGCCTCTCGGCTCTTGACTCGACTGGCCATGTATGTTGCTAAGCAGCGATAATTCCCAGCATCCCTCATTGTCACGTCGCGGATATGCAGCACTCCATTTGGCAAAACGGTGATTCTGAAACAAACAAAAACATGTTTAATGAGTTACTCATCCCAAGGGCTTTCAGTATGCTATTTACAATATAGACTTTTACATTTACTGTAAAGCAAATGTACTGAACTAAACATTTATTATTTTATATATAATGTGTATGTTACAGAATAATATGGACTCTAAAATTGGTAGAATCAAAGCCATATGTCCAACCAAGTTGTGTTTCAAATTTGAAGTTTATATCACAAAAATTGTGCTGGTAAAAGGTTTTTATAGTAACACAATGTCCATTTTCAAAATGGTTTTCACAAGATGAGTGTTTATACATTTGAATGAACCTAAAGTGTCCCGCTATTGAAATACTAACAGTTAACAGGCTACTATTAATAATAAATATTCAATATTATAATTTAAAAAGCTCCTGTTGTTTTGTTGGTGAAGTGCGCACCTGTCTGAATCCAGAGGTAGAGATCTTTGGTTGAGTTCCCAGCGGATGACCGCTGGAGATCCACTGACAGCACAGGAGAATCGGGCCACGGAGCCCAGCATAACCTCCACTGGGACAGGATGGGTCACAAACAACAACACATCTGTGGAAGAGCATGGATGAGAGAGAGAGAGAGTCCATAACCAAGTCTTATATGTTCGAAGTCAACATCAAACCACATTCACATCCCACTGTAACGTGACATTTCTGAGAGAAAATAGATTTAAATGGTTCATACCAGGATTTATATATTAAACTAAAACCATAAAAAAGTTACTTGAAATAAAAATAAACTTTAACTGAAATAAAATATATATATATAAAAAAAACACACAAAAGTGTTATTAGTTTATTATAGTTATTATATACTTATAACCATAAAAATATTTTTATTACTTGAAATAAAATAAACTAACTGAAATAAAATAAAATATAAAAATAGCAGGGTTATTATAGTTTTTATTATAGTTATTATAGTAAAAACCAATATAAACATTTTCGTTACTTGAAATAAAATAAACTTTAACTGAAATCAAATAAAAGATAACAAACAGCAAGGTTATTTTATTATTATTATAGTTACTTTAGTTAAAACCATAAAAAAACACATTTTTATTAATTGAAATAAAATAAACTTTTTTTATAAGTATTTTATACTTAAAACAATTACTTGAAATAAATGAAACTTTAACTAACATAAAATAAAATATAAAATTGAGCAGGGTTATTAGTTTTTTTTATTATAGTAAAAAACAATAAAAACATTTGTTACTTGAAATAAAATAAACTAGCTGAAATAAAATAAAATATGAAAAACAGCAGGGTTATTTTTTATTATTAAAACTAAAATTAAAATAAAAAAAAATCTAATTAAATATCAAAATATTAATAAATCTACAATAGTATCTTGATAACATTGGTTCACAAACATGTACAAAGCAAATAGGGCCAATTAAGCTTTTAATGTTGATCTAAATTTGTAATATATTTATCATTTATTAAGAGACTAGTTGTTTTGGACCTAGATCAGTAGCAAACACTGAAAGTTCTTGGCTTTCTTTTTAAAAAAATCAATATAATTCCTTTTAAAATGAATCAAGTTAACAGCACAGACAAATCCATCATAATCAGTAATGAGGTCTGAAACTGAAGATAAGAGTAAACGCTAACTAATAACACAAGACGAGTTACGTGCTAGAACACATCTGACCGTCCTCCCTAATGCTTCTCTCAGTTTCTGTACGGCCATTTAACACTTAAATGTGTTTTCAGCAGGATGCTCTCGCCTATAAACTCCATTGATAATTTGCTCAGTGGACTCAAAACATAATGTCAATACAAACAGTTTCAGGCCGTGATGTTGAGGGTTTAGGGCATGAAATCAGATCAAACTGTTTCAGATGGTGTATTTATATGAAGCTTAAAGCATAAAGCACTCTGTCTGATCTTAACAGTGATTGGTTGTCTGTTGAGGGCCAGAGTGCACAGCAGCCAATAATAAACAGCTGCTCTAATCAATGAATCAATTGGCCAATGACAGTGAATAATGACCCTTTATAGATCAGCATGAATCAATGATGCTCCCATTTTTAATGAGTGTCAATATATGCTTGTTACTGTAGGCGATGAACAGGCTTATAAATGCAGAAAATGATGTTTTATGCACTGTTAAACAAACGACCAGTACTGACCAGTACTGTAATTCGAGGAGTGTATTATCGAGTTTGAATGAATGAAATGAGCACATGCAAAAGGTGATATAACATTAACAATCTCGTCTGTCTGTTCACCATTTTTACAAATGGCACTATGGGAAGAGCAGGACATTTCTGCATTCTCAAAACAATAACATAAAGACCAGCCCCCAAATTTACCCATAAACCACTGGTTTTTGTTCCCTCCCCCTCTTGTTCCTGCTGAGCCCAGCCAAAATCCTCTGAAGGCAATCAATGATAGTTCATCTCCTGATAGAATCCTTGTCAGTCGTGTTCGAAGCTGACGACAGGAATTAAAAAGCACCTTTATTTACATGTGAGGCGTAATTACCACTAACTGACAGTCAAATAACTCAGCGCTCTCACTTTATGGTTAGGGTTACGCCAGCTAACGAAATATGTTCCATTACCATTAAATTATGTAAACGTAATTTCAAAATGTCTAGTTTTTAAAATGTTTTAAACATGTTTTTCCTTGGTTATACGAACATTAAGGGAACATTCCATTTTGCATCATTACACGAATGTTACTTTTGGATGTTCTCTGAACATTCCAAAAAAAAAGTAGTAACATTAACACATTCCATTAATGTTTTTGAGAACATTATTAAAGACCAGAACACTTTGAACGAACGTTCTATTAACGTTACTGGAAGAATGTTTGTTCGTTAGAACGTTCTGAGAACATTCCCTATTAGCTGGGCCATTTATTCTGCACAGAAAGGTTAAAAAAAGAAGGAAAATGAAATAAAAATAAATAAAATCAGGTTTAAGTTACTATTATTTTTTTCGCTTGAATACACACAAACGATCATACAGAACAACACTGGTTCGATGTTAAAAAAACATTCAATATTGCTTTAAAGATCTTATCTGTAGACATTAAGCTGAACTGGTTACACAGCTGTTACTGTTCGGAGAAAGAAACTGCAGATATCTGATCAAAATCTTCAAAGAGTTGATGCTATTTTAGGAAAGAGTGTAAAACTAGCAAAGTGAATATCACTAAGAAATGAGTATACCTTCATACTGCATGATTATCATATTCATATACCAATATATTTACATGAAACACATATGTGCACATATATAGCCATGCAAACACACAATAACACAAAAAAGCCAAAGCTGAGCCACAGTATTAAATCAGGCCTTTTTAGGGTCTGTGTATGTGTGTGTGTGTCTGGTCAGCTGGGTTGTAAAGGCCAGATCAATGCCTAGGTCAAACAGGACAAAGGTTTCCTACCAAAAGTCAGAGGTCAGTCAAATCCGTCTGTCCACCCAATTTCAGTCAGAGACTCTGATTAAATGTGTTTAGGATGGAAACCATCAGTGATTTTGTGTAATTTATAGAAAGATTCTAATAATGAAACTTGCTGTTAGAATACTAACAAAATAATTCATTTACACCCCTAGAAAGACGAATAACATGTTTGACTTTGAGATGAAACCATGTAAAATGAGTAACAGAGATAAAATCTGGAGCTATACGGACCTGTCAATAACATCACTGAGTCATAATTTATCCCCAAATCAGAAGAAATAAGGAATTATATGTGTGTGTATGTGCATGTTTGAGTTTCTCCTGGCAAATTGTTATTTACACAAATCAAATCTGTGGGTTTTAACTTGTATTTGACTTGAACTTGATCTTAAATTAGAGGGTTACACAGAAGAAACATCCAGATACCAAGAAACGAACAATTATCCAGCTGTTCCTTGAAAAGATCCAGTGTTCTTGTACTTGAGCTGTAAGCACAAACCCCCTCCAGCGTCTGACAGCTCTAACAAAACACCCCACTGCCCCTCTGAAGACCAGCATTTGTGAATGAATCCAACGCATCAGTCAGGCTTGATTGTGGACAGCAGGCGGACCAGGCCATGGGGCGGCCCACTGCAGAATAAAGCCAGTCCCACAACCCCTGTGACCTCTGACCTCCCACACTGGCCTCTGGACAGACGGGCGGTGAGGCAAACCAATACACTGCAAAAAATGCTGTTCTTACTTAGAATTTTTGTCTTGTTTTTAGTCAAAATATCTTAAAGTTCTTAAATCAAGAAGCATTTTCTTGACAAGTAAAAATTATTTTCTTGTTTTCAGGAAAAATAAATCAAAATTGAGTACTTTTTTCCTTAAAACAAGCAAAATAATCTGCCAATGGGGTAAGCAAAATAATCTTAGTCCAAACTGAAAACAAGATTATATAGCTTATTCTTGGTTTTAAATAAGATTATTTTGCTTACCCCATTGGCAGATTATTTTGCTTGTTTTAAGGAAAGACTTACTTAATTTTGACTTATTTTTCCTGAAAACAAGAAAATAATTTCTACTTGTCAAGAAAATGCGTCTTGATTTAAGAACGTGAAGATATTTTGACTAGAAACAAGACAAAAAATCTAAGTAAGAACAGCATTTTTTGCAGTGTACACCCCCTCTCTTCTGCTCCAGGTCCCTTAACCCTTCAGACGCTGACTTATGAAGGTCTTCAAAGGTTATGTAGTTTAATATATTTTTTGCTAAATTACAAATCAGATATAAAGTTAATAATCAGCAATGAAAATTATTCTGGTTGACCAAAATAAAAATGGGTTTTTCAGCAGCTAATGCAAATAGCAATATCTAGAGGGCAGATTTTAATTTATTTTATTATAATTTTTTTCTATTATTTTATTTTATTTTAATTGAATTTTTACTTTATTTTTAATTTAATTTAATTAATGGTTTATTCTGGTAATAATAAGAATAATTTCAAATTAATAAAGCCAAATTAATCCCATCAGTCATCAATATATTAGCCCATCTAATAATTGAATAATATCTGATAATAATATCTAACGTCAGCTAATTGCAATAGCAATATCTAGAGAGCATGTCATATTTTATTTTATTTTATTTTATTTTATTTTATTTTATTTTATTTTATTTTATTTTATTTTATTTTATTTTATTTTATTTTATTTTAAATTAAATTAAATTAAATTAAATTAAATTAAATTAAATTAAATTAAATTAAATTAAATTAAATTAAATAATTACTGGTTTTTGCTAGTAATAATAACAATCATTTCAAAATAACAAAGCCCAATTAATCCCATTGGTCATCAGTATATTAGCCCATCTAATAATTTAATAATATCTAATAATAATATCTAACATCAGCTAATTGCAATATCTAGAGAGCATTTCATATTTTATATTATTTTAATTTATTTTAATATTTACTGGTTTATACTGGTAATAATAACAATCATTTCAAAATAATAACGCCTGATTAATCCCATTAATCAATATATTAGCCCATCTAATAATATCCAATAATAATAATATCAGCTTATTACAATGCCAATATCTAGAGAAAACATTTTATTCTATTATAAAAGCTACTGGTTTATGCTTGTAATAATAATGATAATTTAAATAAATTACGTAAAATTTTGTGTTAATTATGTCTGATTAATTGCATTAGCCCATCTAATAACTGAATAATATCCAATAATAATATGTAATATCAGCTAATTGTAAAATATATTATATTATATTATAAAAGTTGCCAGTTGATGCTGATGAATTCAATATAATAATGCCTGATCATTCAATCACTACAAATGGCCTATTGGAGAGTGTCATGTCAATCCATCACCAGCAATATCTTCCACATCAGAAATTTCTCCCTAGCATCCCTGATCCCGTATAAAGCTGTATGGAACCGCATTGAGTTGTGCTTGAACTTCTCCCGGTCTCTTTGTGAAGGTCAGGGCTGAGCGAGTTCAATAGGCACAGATGTTTCTCTGTCCACAGGTTCATGGCCGAACAAACGTCCCCACAGCAGAGCTCTTTTCTCCCCGCTCAGAGGGCAGCCGGGGCCACGCGGGACAAAAGAAGGCAGCGAATAGCCTTTAACAGACCAGGAAACAATTGCATTGGAGGCCACAGGAATGACGCAGCTGAAACTCTAGCATGAGCGAACATGAAAACCTGCTTGTGCATGTGTCAGTGCACAAATACTGAAGATTATTTAATATTTTGCCTCTTATGAAAGATTAAAACTTTCTATTATAGACGTCTACTGACAGAAACATCACATAACAATCGCTGAATCACTACCGCAACTCATTTCCAATTCAAATGCAAAAGATTTTTCAACATGTGTCTGTGCACATCTTGAGCTCTTTTACTGAGACTTTACGAAGATTATTTAACATTTTGCCCACCTATGATGTATTAAATCTTTTTATTAAAGCCACCTCAATCGTTGAATCACTACCGCAACTCATTTCCATTTCAAATGTTTACATGTATAAGGCCCAGATAGAGCGTGTGGCTTTTTTTTTTTTTTTTTTACATTTTCTATATTGATTTTGAGAGAAAAATATCTAAAGAGCAGATTTATTTTATTGAATTATATTTAATTAAATATTATAGAATCATTTCAACACACTTTTTCAACACTGTTTATCTGTCAGAGCACATCTTGAGCTCTTTTACTGAGTCTTTACGAAAATTATTTAACATTTTGCCCAACTATAACTTATTAAAACGTTTTACTATAGCCAACTCATTACATAACAATCATTGAATCATTACCACAACTCATTTCCAATTCAAATGTTTACATGTATACGGTCCAGATAGAGCATGTGGTCTTTTTCAACATTTTCTATGTTGATTTTGAGAGAAATATATCTAAAGAGCAGATTTATTTTATTTAATTTTATAATATAGAACCATTTCAATACAATTATTCAACAATGTGCAAGTGTCAGAGCACATCTTGAGCGATTATTCAACATTTTGCCCAACTATAACATATTAAAAAATTTTATTATAGCCGACTCATTACATCACAATCGTTGAATCATTACCGCAACTCATTTCCATTTCAAATGTATAAGGCCCAGATAGAGCGTGTGGCTTTTTTTTTTTTTTTTTTTTTTACATTTTCTATATTGATTTTGAGAGAAAAATATCTAAAGAGCAGATTTATTTTATTGAATTATATTTAATTAAATATTATAGAATCATTTCAACACACTTTTTCAACACTGTTTATCTGTCAGAGCACATCTTGAGCTCTTTTACTGAGTCTTTACGAAAATTATTTAACATTTTGCCCAACTATAACTTATTAAAACGTTTTACTATAGCCAACTCATTACATAACAATCATTGAATCATTACCACAACTCATTTCCAATTCAAATGTTTACATGTATACGGTCCAGATAGAGCATGTGGTCTTTTTCAACATTTTCTATGTTGATTTTGAGAGAAATATATCTAAAGAGCAGATTTATTTTATTTAATTTTATAATATAGAACCATTTCAATACAATTGTTCAACAATGTGCAAGTGTCAGAGCACATCTTGAGCGATTATTCAACATTTTGCCCAACTATAACATATTAAAATTTTTTATTATAGCCGACTCATTACATAACAATCGTTGAATCATTACCGCAACTCATTTCCATTTCAAATGTATAAGGCCCAGATAGAGCGTGTGGCTTTTTTTTTTTCTTTTTTTTTTTACATTTTCTATATTGATTTTGAGAGAAAAATATCTAAAGAGCAGATTTATTTTATTGAATTATATTTAATTAAATATTATAGAATCATTTCAACACAGTTTTTCAACACTGTTTATCTGTCAGAGCACATCTTGAGCTCTTTTACTGAGTCTTTACGAAAATTATTTAACATTTTGCCCAACTATAACTTATTAAAACGTTTTACTATAGCCAACTCATTACATAACAATCATTGAATCATTACCACAACTCATTTCAAATTCAAATGTTTACATGTATAAGGTCCAGATAGAGCATGTGGCCTTTTTTTTTTGTTTTGTTTTACATTTTCTTCATTGATTTTGTGAGAAAAATATCTAAAGGGCAGTTTTATTTTATTGAATTATATTTAATTAAATATTATAGAATCATTTCAATACAGATTTCCAACACTGTGAATGTGTCCGAGCACATTGTGAGAGATTATTTAACATTTTGCCCAAATATAACATATAAAACCTTTTTATTGTAGCCGCCTCATCACATAACAATCGTTGAATCATTGCCGCAACTCATTTCCAGTTCAAATGCTTGCATGTATAAGGTCCAGATAGTGTGTGTGGCCTTTTTTTACATTGATTTTGGGACAAAAAAAATAGCAGAATTTGGGATAAATAGAGCTGGAAGCACTGCGCTTCTTCTATCTTTCACAAACCCCCAAAATATGTGGTCAGTCATGGCCCAACTTTTCTTTAACATTTGCATTTCCAACCCATTTGCCCCCTCCATACATACTTGAGATTGTAAGGCTGGATCTTTGGCTCAGGATGGCTCCGTATTTGTTTTGGACGAGGCACTGATAGAAGCCTTCATCTGATTGCTCTGTTGAACTCCTCACATCGGAGATGTACAGTGATCCGTTGGACAGGACGCGCATGCGGCCGCTCTCCTGGAGCTGGACGCCGTTCTTCCTCCACCGCACAGCGATGGGCGACTCGCCTTGAGCCTGACAGTCCAAAATAACATCCTCGCCCAGAGATGCAGTCACGTCCTTGGGCTGGATGGTGAAAGACAACTCACTAAAGCCAAAAACCCCTGGAGATGAGAAGGCATTACAAACATTGGTATTTCTGGTATATCAAACATATATCAACACATTCTGTTCAAGCTTACACAATTAAAATTATGATTCCAGCGAACCAAGACTTGAATATGAAAGAATGAGCCTAATCCATTTAGTCACAGTCAACTGAGCGAGAAGAATCAGCCTGTCATGGTGCTTCTGCTGGACATTGATGCATTTTCATTCTAATCTTCAGGACTTTGGCTTTTTCTCACAATAAAAAGTGAAATTGAGCCATGTGTTGGTGTGGTAAGGAGCCTAATCTGACCCTTAAAATTAATGTAGTCAGGTTGGTTCAGTCATAAGTCAGTTCAATAATATATTTGGCTTTATTTATGATATGTCTTTTAAAGCCATTTCAAGATGTGATGTTACATCCAAATGATGAATATAGCAGATGAAAACACGCATTATTGTTAAAAATAATAATTTCACACAAGAATAATCAATTATGATAAAAACAAACACCGAAGAACGCAAATATTTCAGTTTAAACTGCAATATTTACTGAAACTGAATGGTTTAGTAAAATAGTAATTTTTTTTTTTTAGCGGATTGATCAGTTTTACCACAAATATCATGATTAAAATATGGTTAGTGTAGCAAAACCATGGTTAAATTGTATTTACCATAGTTGATCTATTATAACCATGGTTTTTGGGTTTTATTTGTAGTAAAACCGTGGTTAATTTTGGTTCATGATCAGATATTCACTCAAAAGTTTATTTCCCAACTAAATAATCAAACAAAAACAGTCAAATAATGTAATATGGATCAAGTTTAGGTGTTGTTCAGCGGTAGTAAACAAGCGATCTGCCTTCAGCATCTTTCATTCTGAACTTGGAGACCTTCAGTCTTTACGCACGAGATTCCTGTCAAAATATGAGTGAATAAAACATTTCTTACCTGAAAACGATAAAACCCAGAGAAAAATCAGCAGTTGCTGATGTGTTTTCCATTTCACAGACCCCATTTATCGATAATTCACAATCATTCCGTGCGTTAAACCCGCGCGAGTCCGGAGCGCGTCATGACTCTCCAGAGATCCGATCACTGACTGAAGCTCGCGCTGCTGCTCGCGCTGCTCGCGCACCCCCTGAACACGTGACACACGCCCAGCACACACACATCATTAAATATTCCTGCTATCGACCATGATTTCCTCTTGTTTCCAGTTATATCATTTCTGATTTCATCGGGATCATTCTGCATCTTTGAACTGAATACAATAAGTTACAACAGACTCGTGATGAATTCAAATAAAAAGTTATATTTGTCAAATGTGCAGCAGTCGATTAACTGTTGAAACGTTAAGTTAAATCTAGTAAATATTAGGGAATAATTAGTGAAAGTAGGTAGTAACATGTATAAAATATAAAAATTAGACCAAGAAAGATTTCTGATAAATATTTTAAGATGTGCAATATTTTTCCACATGAAGTGGTCTTTTTCAGCAAGTGTAAATATCATAAATTTTCTTTGACAAAACATGTAAACACATAAAATATTGTTCATCCCATTTTTGGTCAACATAACCATGGTAAACTAATGAAGTGATTTTTTTTAGCTAATCTGACACACTTACCGCAAGTGTAAATATTGTTTAAAATATTAATTTTTATTTTTAATTTTTAAAAATACCTTTTATATATATAAATAAATAAAAAATAAATGGTCAACAGCTGAACGCAGAGTAATTATGACGTGCGACGGGTCTTGTGCGTGTGCGCATGCGCAGCAAATGCGGTTATTGATCCAGAGAGCAGCTGTATCGGCCGATCCGCCCCTCACCCTGCAGGACAATAGCAAAACAGCTGTGAGATCAGAGAAACTCACTCGCTTTCTGTTTACATTCATCCAGAGGACAGGATGGGTCAGTTTGGGCACGTTTAGTGGTTTCAAATCACCAGTAAAAATGATTTTTCAAAGTTGTAAATAAAACAAAGATCATTGGAGGGTTTTACAAGAAAATACTAATACTATTTCAGTCTTTCTACTTCAAAATTTAAGTATTCTTCCTTGATATTTGTCAGTACAAATATCTAAACATTCTTAAATCAGTATTATCAATCACTATGACATGAAGAGTCAGAGGAGAATAGTGAACCTCAGCAGATGTGTTTGTGTGCTCAATGTAATCAGTTATTGATTAGAGAAGATCACTGATTGATCAGTCGTGGGTTTCTTTCTCAGCATAGTAAGACAAGTTATGCTAAAATATAATATTTGTACTTGTGTGTTTGTCCGACAGACGTGATGTGTGACGTGAGCGACAGCAGGGGCGAGGATCAATAGGGCCGGAGTCATTAGCATTGTGTGAATATGCGTTGGACCATGGGAAAGGGACACAACACTCGGCCGCTGCGCTCTCATTGGTCAGATCCACGTCCAGGGTGAACCTCCATCTACAGGAACCTCTGACCTTTGACCTCTGGCTTGGACAGAATGACCTCTATTCCCCACGAAAGCAGATATGATCGAATATGCAGAAGAGCATTATTATTAGTGCGGTTTGATGAGTCAGGAGCCGTAATTCAACTTTGGCATGTAATTCGTAACAGTGTTATTTTAGATATAACACAGATATGCTATTTTAGTTACTAATAGTTTCAATTAGTTTTCATTATTGTTCAGGTTTTTGTTTTTTGTTTTTTAGTTTTTTTTATGTCTATTTTTTATTATTTTATTTCAGTTTTAGTTATTTTAGCACATTAAGTTAAATTAAATGTAAATGAGAAATGTCACTATGGCAAATTAAATTAAATATTAACAAATAATTATTGTTAAATAATTATATATATATATATATATATATATATATATATATATATATATATATATATATATATATATATATATATATATATATATATATGTGCATTGTTTATCCTTTTGATCTTTCATTCAAAAAATTCACAAAATTATAACCTTTCATTTAAGGAAAATAATTGAAAGTGAGGGGAAACTTACATTATGAAATAAATGTTTTTCTCATTGGCCACAATTAATGGCACCCTTTTATTCAAAACTTTTTGCAGCCTCCTTTTCCCAAGAGAACAGTTCTGAGTCTTCTTCTATGACGCCTGATGAGTTTGGAGAACACCTGACCAGAGATCAGAGATCATTCCTCCATACAGAATCTCTCCAGATCCTTCAGATTCCAGCTCCATGTTGGTGCTTCTTCTCTTCAGTTCACTCCACTCATTCTCTTTAGGGTTCAGGTCAGGGGACTGGGATGGCCATGGCAGAAGCTTCATTTTGTGCTCAGTGACACATTTTTGTGCTGGTTTTGATGTTTGTTTTGGATCATTGTCCCAACGGATGATCTAACCCATTATAAGATTTCTTGCAGAAGCGGTCAAGTTTTGATTTTTTATCTGTTGGTATTTGATAGAATCCATGATACCATGTATCTGAACAAGATGTCCAGGACCTCCAGCAGAAAAACAGGCCCACAACATTAAAGATCCAGCAGTATATTTAACCGTTGGACATGGGGTACTTTTTATCCATGTGTGCACCAAACCCATCTGGTGGGTTTGCTGCCAAAAAGCTCTTTTTTATTTTCATCTGACCATAGAAACCGGTCCCGTTTGAAGTTACAGTCTTGTCTGACAACTGAATATGCTGGAGATTGTTTCTGGATGAGAGCAGAGGATTTTTCTTGAAACCCTCCTGAACAACTTGTGGGGATTTAGATGATGTTCGATAATTTTTTTAGGCTTTCTGAGACTCAAGACTCAACTAATCTCTGCAATTCTCCAGCTGTGATCCTTAGAGAGTCTTTGGCCACTCAAACTCTCCTCCTCACCGCGCATTAGGACGATTTAGACACACATCCTCTTCCAGGCAGATTTGTGACATCTTTAGTTAATTGAAACGTCTTAATTATTGCCCTGATGGTGGAAATGAGGATTTTCAGTGCTTCAGCTATTTTCTTATAGCCACTTTCTATTTTGTGAAGCTCAACAATCTTTTGCTGCACATCAGAACTATATTCTTTGGTTTTCCTCATTGTGATGAATGATTACGGGAATTTGGTCTTTGTGTTTCCTCATGTTTATATTCCAGTGGAACAGGAAGTCATGGCTGGACAATTTCATGCTCCTAGTCACCTTGGTGTGCTAAAACAATGTAAATATGAATGGAAATATACTTCAGAGATAGTTTACGCATAAGAATTTCTAGGGGTGCCAATAATTGTGGCCAACATGTATTGGAGATAAACATTTATTTCATAATGTAAGTTTCCTCCCACTTTCACCTGTTTTCCTTCAATGAAAGGTTAGAATTTTGTGAATTTTTTGAATGAAAGATCAAAAGGATAAACAATGCAGATTTATTTTCACATCCACCTTTGCTCATATTTACTAAGGGTGCCATTAATTGTGGAGGGCACTGTAATATAATTATATATATATATAAAATGATAAAAATAATGACTAAAAGAATACACTTTACATAAAATACAAAAGCAGGTATAAATGCAAATATTAGAATATATATAATTTTATATTTATAATTATACATATATTTATTAATAAATAATAATTATTGTTAAATACAATTATTTAGAATATTGCATATAAACATTAAAGAAATTATATATATATATACACACACAAAATCAGGTAAAATGAAATAAAAGCTAACCTAATAAGATTTAAAAACTCCTAATACGCATGCCTGATATGAACAGAATTTTTGGATTATATATTTTAATATTTATATTGAAGAATGTTGCTGATTTAAGGATTTGTGAAATCCCAGCATGCATGATATGACCTCATTTTCTTTTCTTTTTTTCTTTTTTGCTGCAGTGTCAATATGAAGCAACAGAGGGCAGCGTTACACTCAACCACCAAAACGGCATAAACACAGCTCAGGACAACACAACACAGTGTTGTTTAAAAAATGTTTATTGGCTTTTAAAACCACTTAAAAAATCTCACCTGTGAGTACTTTCCATTGGAAAAAAAAAAAAAGAGAAAAGAACAAAACATCGCTGAAACGCTTTTGCAATATTAACAAGCTACTGTCCACATAGAGCAGATAAACAAGCACATCAGAGGGCTCAAATCTACAAATCCAAACGGACAGACAGGATGAACATGTTTTCCTACCAGACATCGGACCAACTGCGGCATCAATCCCTGCGTATCAAAAGAGAACTGGAGTCGTACTTGTAAAATAATAATAAAAAAAAACGTTATTAATCAGTGCATTAATGAATGCCAGAACATAAAAAATATTTACAGCTTTCTTCACATAGGCGTTTTTTTATATATAAAAAGGATATATTCAAAATGAAATAAGAAACAGTAACAATAAAACAACATTCATGAACAGAAACAGACTTATTTTAACTTAGTAAACATCATAAAATGCATATAGAACTACTTTTGCCCCCTCTTGACCTGGTTAATGATACCAGTGCTCTGATTGGCTAAAGGAGTGGTCACAACAATTACTACCATAGATAGTTTAACATACATGCGCACATACAGTCATTTTATAACATGGTGAAGCATGTTGGAATTTTTTTTTTTTTTTTTAAACACTGCTTAATGTCATTTTTAAATCTTGTATTTTCATATTTTCTTCTCGGGTATGAGAAGTTGTACAACGCGGATCTCATTGAGATTAGAGCTCATTGCTACACAAGGCAATTATTCACTGTCATTTTCTAGCATGAGTAATTCCCCTTTAGCTTTTTATTGTCATTAGAAGAAAAACAGCGTGGGCACCAATTGTTCCTTAAAATGACAGAGAAATAAACAAACAATAAGAAAGCTTTTAGTGCAATAAGATGAATTTCAAACCATTTCCAGTGTCTGCTCCTTTGATTCGTCTCTGCACACAACATTGTCACGATAAAATTAACGCCTTTATATTTAAGTCTCATCTAATTTCTTATTTTTTCCTCGATAAATCCATGCTATAACATCCTCTCTCCATTTACACATCACATCTGCGTATGCAGGAACCAATAAACTCCTAAGAAAAATGGTACATTAGCAAGCTACAGATCCAACAGACAGCATTTACTAGCACATCACAGGAAGCCAGAAACGTAACAAGCGAGATATCGTGCTGGCTATGGACTCGTTATGATTCCTCTTTTGGGCACTCTCATCTACCTACAAATCATCACCATTAGCATCTTGATAAAATGGAAATTTCATAATGACCACTATGTCCTTTTTTTACAAATGTCGCACTACCTTAATGTCTATGAACAGCCTAGAAATTTAGCCTTTGTGAACTTGCACAACATGCTCCCCCATCCATAGTTATCTGTACATCCGCCATATACATAATTTACATCCCGCAATCTGATAAAAACAAAACAAATACATTGTCGCATCCTATAAGTCCCCCTTTCAAATGACGCCAATTAAAGATGGAAACCGCAACGTCTCTTGCTCTTCGACAGCTTCTCTTTGGTATGGAGTTAAGGCTGGAGAAACGACACAGGTTTGCCTGTTGATCTCGAGTTGGAAAGAATATTTAGCCATCACCATACCATCATCACTACCAGTTCGAAATGATGTGCAAAAAAAGGCGCATAAACCTACAAATGGCTAGCAACCATCTAAAGAGATGATCCATAATGTTCACCACTAATTCACAACACCTTTTTTTTAAGTGCACCAAATTCGTTCTTGATTTCAGAACATCAAAGCCTTTTATGAGATGGAATAAGGCCTTAAGACTCTGGAAATAAGGCAGACGAGTCTCTTCTCTTCCCATTTTTCTGGAAAAAACAAACGTATATAGCAGAAATCTCATCCCTCCCCAACAGTTTGGATTTAACAGTACAAGTTTTATGGCCTTAAATAACTTCCCCCCCCCAAAAAATGTGTAAAATCACTTTGACAAAACAAATGACGGCTGATGAAAGATTCAGTAAATGCGATTTTTTAAGTCAGCACCAAGTAGCACCTAAGATCTTTGCAGTTCATTGAACTGACTGATTTACGATATGTAGATGATATTTCACTTCTGCTGTACTTACGATATTTGAATACACTCTTTTGGTCTCCAAAAACATACTTATATGACCATCTAGAAAGGGCATTTCCCCAAAGTCAGCTTGGAATATTGCATTTCGTTGAAATACAAGAGCAAATTATGCATGCAGGTCCTCAATATCCACTGTTTTTAGTGGATGGAAATATATAAAACAGTGTGAATTAAATCAAGGATATGCTTGTGCACCAGGTGATGTCTCATTATATTGAACGAACTTTACTACCAATTGGAACCAGATGAAATATTTGACCATACTTCTGAATAGGGAGAAATGACTGGAATGATCTATGAAATCAACAGGAATACAAACAAAACAACTGTAAAAAATTCAGATAAAGCACATGCCTGTAAGAGTTTTACCTCAGGCTGGCACTTTACACTGGACAGTCCAGAGCATCCAGATTTTTGCTGCACAGACACGTCATTCAATATTTTTGGATACACAAAACATCGCAATACAAAAAACCAAAACAGAAACCATAAATAAAACGACGACAACAGCGACATTAACAGTAAAGGAACAGGAAATAATATTATCCCAACATTTCCACGGTTGGCTGGTCTTTATTCTCCAGCCAATCAAAACCAGCAGAGTTCACAGTATCGCTGCAAATCTGCTGAAAAAGAGGATCGTTCTTCAGTTCTTCCAGTGTGGCATCTTCATATTGGTCCTGCTGCTGACTAGGGTCAAACAGCAAGTTTGGGTCCAAAGTGTTCAGGTCATTAATGCTACTAGAAAGGTCAGAAGTCAACCGGATGTCGCTGGAAAAGTCAGAGGCAACAGCACTGAGTTCTGACGCCACCTGTCCGACAAGTTGCGAACTGGGGTTGAGGCTGTCCTCCCCCAAGAGATCCTTGACGGTAGTGTTGAAGTCCAGTTGCTCTTGCTGATCGTGATCCACAACCTGCTGCGAGGTTTGGGGCAACAAGTGCTGCTGGGTGAGGTCTGGATCATCTTGTAACTGTTGCTGGTCCGACAACTGCAACTGTTGGTCCTGGAGTTGCAACTGTTGGTCTTGAAGTTGCAGCTGTTGGTCTTGGAGTTGCAATTGCTGATCTGGAAGTTGCAGCTGTTGATTCTGGAGTTGTAGATGTTGATCTTGCAGCTCCAATGCCGGTTCTTGGAGCTCAAGCTGCTCTTCCGGTTGTTGCAGTCCAGGGCCTGATTGTGCTTGACTATCACCACTCGTGAAGGTGACTTGTTCCTCCCCCGTGCTTATGAGGTAACCCGTCTTCTGGAAGTCAAATGGCGAAGGGCTTGAGTCCAGAGGCAGCTGCTGGTTCTGAGGGTTGGGGCCTCCGGGGTAGCCCTGTGTCGTCTCCAAGATTTGGGTCAAGTTCATCCGTGCTGTGTAATTGGCGGGCAGGTTATTTACACCAAGCCCTCGCACTGCATCGTCTCCATCCGTGTCCATCTTGCTGAGGAGCACGGTGGTGATCTTGGCGCTATTGCTTTGCTGCGCCTGGTGACTGACGGGCAGCAGCTCTGACTGCATCATGATGTTTAGTGGCACTGATTGGCTCCTCTGGGCCAAGGTGCTGGCATTGACCACAGACTGGTTGTTGGACAGAATGTTCAGGACCTCAGATGTCAGGGGGCAATTAAAGGGAGAAACAACAGAGCGTGGGGTGGTGACTGTTTGTGCAGTGGTGCCACTGAGGTTACGCTGGCGAACTGCCGGGCTAACGCTGCGACACCGGAAGGTTCCACCTCCAGATGCAGATGTGCTTCCTGCCCCTTTGTTGTCCAATGGAGCTGGGACGGCAAAACTTTCTTGCTTGCTACTAAGGGTGGTTTGCTGTCCTTGTTGCACTGGAGAAACGGTTGTTAACCTTCCCAAGTTTCCATCCTGATGCCTTGACTGAGACTGGAGAGTTTGGCCAGGGATGGCAAAGGCATGTGGTTTACGGAAGTGGTCCTCGACCAGATCCTGGTAACTGGGCAGGATGCCAATGGTGGAGTTGGTGGAGATAACAGGAGACCCTGCGGTGCTGTTGTACCTATTGGTGATCCACTCCAGCTTGGCTTTATCTGGGTGGGTGGCCATGGGCCTCTGCATGGGTTTCACTGGACTGCTGGACACAACACTACCATCATGATAACCAGTTATACTGGAGTTGATAGGAGTGAATGCAAAGGGATTGCGGCATTCAATGGGACTTGGAGGAACACTGCTGCTGCAGTTTGACAGTGGAGTGCTGATGGGTGTATGGCGACCACCTAAGATGCTATCCACTGGGGTAACAGGTGCCATTCGGGAACAAGGGCTTTCTCTGGTCAAGCTATGCCCCCCTGGTAGCATCTCAGAGGTAGGAGTTGGAGTAGGCGTTGGTGTCGGCGTAGGCGTCGGAGTTGGTGTATGGACTGGCGTGGCACTACTGTGAGAGGAATGATAGAACTGTGTACTTGTCTGATGGGGTGACAGGATCGTTCCTTGGCCAACTGTGCCTTGACCTTGTAGGGATATATCCACACAACTTAGGTAGGATTGCAAGCTGCTATTCAGCTTCATTTGCTCCTCCATTTGTACGAGCTCTTCTACAATACTATCCTGGGTCATATCATCATCATTGAAGGGGAAATAGTCAATGCTAGCTTGGGCTCCTGCAAAATCAACAATGTCCTGCTGAAGAGAGAGCTGACTGGAGGTCTCAGCTGCCTGGGCCATCAACGGTAACGGATTAGCTGCATTCTGCTTGTGTTCTGCTTGCATCTGTTGCGAGTAGTCTTGCAGTGAGCTCTTGAGCTCACTAACAGCAGATACCTCCTGAGAAATACCACTGCTGATTTGTTGGTGACTTTGCTGCAATAAAGCTGTGCTAGTACCAGAAGCCGGTTCGTTCGGGCTGATATTAACAACTTCATTCTCAACTTGAGGATGATTAACTGTGTGAGAGATCCCAATTGGAGTGTCTGAAAGAGCCAAGATTTGAGTTGGAAGAGAGCTACTCTGTTTTAGCGTAACTTTGCATGGAGCGCTCTCTGGTCTTGCTGGGGTGCCAGGTCTCTGGATCTTCTTCGCTGCTATTACAAGACCAGGCCTGGCATTGCTGCTAACATCCAAAGGTTGCTGGGAAATGAATACTCTTTTAACTGGGATGGTATGGGTTTCTAAAACAGATGCAGAGCGTTTTCGAGGGCTTTTTAGACAGAGACCAGCATCTTTAGAAGAAGTGCTTGCAGTTGCCACCGCACAAATGGATGACAATTCGGCATCTACATTCTGGCTAGTAACAGTTAAATACAAAGTACTTTCTGGTTGATCATTGTTGTTATTGCTGCTTGGGGCAAGAGCCTCCATGATTGTACTTGAAGGGGTTGTGGAGTCACTCTTGGCCCTTATCACTCTCTCTGGCACAGGGGATGCCTTAATAAGCAGAGAGGGTTCACTGGAAGCCCTGAATTTAGTGGCTCTTTCATTCTTTTGTCCTGTACTTGCCCCTGATGCAGTGCTTTGTTTATCAACAGCAATAGCCGAGTTACTGTCATTCACAGCTTCGAATGTCACCTTTACCTCATTGGTAATGGTGGATGCTAGTGGGGTTGGGGTCGTGGAAGGACGTCCAGCTTTCCCAAGTCCAGATGACTGAAGAGAGCTGGCAGACGTCCCATTCTGAGCTTGCTGGGTTTGGTTAGATTCTTCCTGGGAAGCTGTGCTACTGATGCCTGCCGAAGCAGGTCGCAACGGGGTAGGAGTACTACTATTACTGCTACTGTTGGGTGCTAGAGATATTGCAGTCATCTTGACCACATTTACAGAGCTAACATGGGGCGTGGGCATCACTGTCTTGATGGGGCTGTTGGTGATGAGGAGCGTTGGGGGTGAGCGAAGTGCAATGGCGCTTGTGGCGGAAGGTTTAGGTAAAATCTGGGCATATCTGTGTCTGGCCAACCTGTCACCGACTGGGCTGGCAGGGATATTCTGGGGTGTTTTTGGAGACTGCTTAACTTGTTGGGTCACGACCTGGAAGTTCACCGGTACAACTTTTCCCTCTGCTGCTCCAACAGGACTCGGAGAGGTCATTAGTTGCCTGTTTCTCTGAACCTGCAAACAAAACAATAGTTGAAGCAATTGTACATTCAGAAATGTCAAATCATCCATACCCTGTTAACAAACAAAATCTCCTTACTGTGATAGGACTTGGAACAGCAGCGACCACAATGCCTATGGTTGGTTGAGGGGACAGCAATGCAGGACTTCCAGAGGTCAGGCTGGATCCAGGGACAGGTGTGCCCGCCTCTGCCCTTCTAGCCTGGGCATCAGTGGGCAAAGGAGAGGTGAGCTTCTGCTCCTGCTGTTTCTTCTGGATCTTCCGCTGCAGCTGCTGTTTGGCGTCTACAGAAGGCGAAGGGAGGGTCTTCACTTGGGGCTGGAATGAGTTGGCTTCACCAGTTGGCACAAACGCAGAGGCCGGCGTAGGGGTTTTCATACCTGGCATTTTTATGAAACAGGTTTAAGTTAAAAACAAGAAATGAACATAGCTTGAATGCAAGACTTCCCACAATTTAATTATGCATCAACAGGTTTGCATGTGAGGTCATTTTTGTCTTGCCTGTTGGGGTTCCAGTCATAACAGTAAGAGCTGCCATGGACTTAGTGCCTATATAGTGACTGTTAAGAAGAAAGCGTGCCAGTTCCTCCACACTGTCAAACTGGCGACTCAAAACCTTCTGAGCCCATTCGCAGACCAGACCACAGGCAGCAGAACGCATCTCGTCTTCGGCACTGGGAGACTGTCCGGCCGACTCCAACAACTCACACTAAAGCAGCAGACAGATAAGAGGGGATTTCCTCATCAGTTATGAGTCTCTAATGCCAAGGTTGCCAAAATACAGAAAAAACAGTAATATTGTAAATAGGGTTAGGGTTAGAGGTTAGGTTTAGGATTAGGTTTAGGGACAGTTGTTTTAAATATTTATACAATTTAAAACAACTGTCTTCTATGTGAATATATGTTAAAATGTCATTTATTTCTGATGCAAAGCATCATTACTCCAGTCTTTGGTATTACGTGATCCTTCAGATTTCATTCTAATATGATTAGACAACAGGATACTCACCCCATCACCTGATTTGTGTAAGTCCAGGTTAGGGAGTGATGGCATGTGCACAAATGCTTTTTTTCGCAGACCACTGTAGCAGTACGTGAGGCATTGTAAAGGTTTAAAACAATTCTCATGACTTCTCACATATGATCAATGCATTTAAAAGGTGTATTACATTTAGGTGTACTGTATGTGGCATATCTATAGTATTTGAAATTTCCACAGAAAAGGATATTTTGACTTCCCCCTCATGCCCAAACGGCGTGCCTTCATGTTCGGAAAAACGTTTTTCATGATCTTTCCGAAATCAGCTGCGCTTAAAGGATGGTAACCCAAATTGTCGCAATAACTCCTGAAAACAGCATGAGAAACCAATGAGTACAAGCAAACACAACTTCTGTCCAATTACTGCAGCTTTAAATCGCACTCACTTGTATTCGTCGTACACCTCTTGTTTTGGCAGTGAGGTTTCCGGGTGCTCTTCCAAGTGATTTCGGATCCAGTTGAACGCGTACATCTGTTGAGTCCGGCTGGATGACATGGAATTCTGGTCGCTACAGGAAAAACAGAGGAAAAGGAAGGCTTTGAAACGTGATGCTGTAGCAGCAGAAAGCTGTGTGTACAATTGTTGCTCCTGTATAATATATCACGTTACAAGTTACTTAAATTTTTTTCCCTTTGATATAGTTAAAGTTGTAGTACCATAATGCAGGACTTGCAGAGCCCCTCTGATTTTCAGTTCTATTGGACATCATGTTGGGAAAGAGGGGTTGACATGATGGACAGATAAGGGGAAACAAATGATAAAACACAGGAAGCTTGGTATTGCAATGTTATAATTTACACAAAATCTATTTAAATGGAGAAATGATTAGCTCACGTGACTCAATACAGCATGATGCAAAATAACAAATGCAAAATTAGGCAATATTACAAAGAAAAAAACTGATATTTATATACACTTCTTGATTTTGTTTCATTAATGCATCTCATTAGATATGCATGTTTTACTGAATGTAAACATGAGTGGATAATAAACATCAGACATATATATGCTATGAGTGTGTTTGATATTGCAAAGCATAGAAACCACAAATGGTTTTTGAGGTGTTCAAATCATAAAAAGGAAGGGAGGGGGATATGGAAAGGAATGAATAAATTTAAAATAACATGTACCTTTTGTCATTGCCACTACTGGGACCAGAAGGCAACTTAAGGTAGAGGTAGAGCTTTTCGATATCTGTAAACTTCTCAACATCTTGCTGCATGAATGAAGGACACAAGGATTATGAGTCTAAGGCATTTCACACAAGTTTGACATTATTTGTACTCTAAAAAACCATAATGCAGTCATGTAGATTAAATGTAATAAATGTGATATTCTATTATTTAAAACAAACTTTCAGTTCTTTTGGTATTTGGTGTGAAATTCTTAGTTATTTTATAGAACAACTGATTCGTTTTATATTTGGTTATGATGTGATTTTGCTTGTTTTAAAGTCTTTCCAACTTTTTAAAAAAATTAAAAATGTAATTATCATGACAGAAGTTTGATTATAATACACAACATCAAATAACCACACCATTATCACACATTATACACTACAAGTCACTTGAAGGTTGATTAAGGCCATGATTAATGTTTCAACACAGATATCCAGTAGTCAAAATTATTTCGGCCCCTGCAAGACTCCGCGGCCCATGACATCACTGTTTTCTCCTGCATTCATTACCGCAAGGTTGGCGTATTCAAAGGGGAAAACCAGGTCCCCTCGAGTCCGGCAGGCGCACAATACTGGAGCGTGTCTGCGCATATGACCAGCGCCAGCAAACCTGCAATCCTGCCCTGCTCTTAGCCGGTTGCCATGTAAACCTTGTCAGTAAACATGCATGTCAATGCTGACACACATCGTTTCAGCATAGGCTCCTCCCACCTCGCTTTCAATTGGCTGGTGAGAATGAATTCCTCTCACCTCTTCCTATTCTATTTGCCTCTTTGTTGCTAGGGGAAACCGGCGCTCATGAACGGGGTGAGGCTTGACAGCCAATGAGCAGTAAATAAAAAAAATAAAAAGACAATTCACTGTTATTTCTTAAATGCACCAGGTAGCTGTTATAAATGCTAGGGCTGATATATGAGGTATTGTATAAAACAGACAAGCAGCCTTATTCTTTCTGAACATGGAAGCTGTTTGACTCTTTAAAGGTTGATTCTGGCTACTGAACAGTATGACATCTGTATGAAGTAGTTATCTTGCCTCTGATTGGTTGTACAGCAGCAACAGGTGTTACTGGCCAATCACTGAGTAACAAAACACATCATGCTCTTTTTGACAGTGGCTATATTGAATGCTGAACACTTTATATCACATTCTACTACACCATATTTTCATATTTTGTGTTAAAAACAGATAGATCCACTCTAAATTCTGACTACAAACAGATCGATTCAACTCTGAATTCTGATTGGAAACAGATCAATTCAACTAAATTCTAATTGCAAACAGATCTTTTCATGTCTAAATTTTGATTGCAACAAACAAATTCAAACCTAAATTCTAATTGGAAACAGATCAATTTAAATTGATTGTAAACACAGATTCAACTCTAAATTCTGATGGCAAACAGACAGATTCAACTCTAAATTCTAATTGGAAAGAGATCAATTCAGCTCTAAATTCTTAATGGAAAGAGATCAATTCAACTCTAAATTCTGATTGTAAACACAGATTCAATTCTAAATTCTGATTGTAAACAGATCGATTCAACTCTAAATTCTGATTGCAAACAGATCTTTTCATGTCTAAATTTTGATCGCATCAAACAAATTCAAACCTAAATTCTAATTGGAAACAGATCAATTTAACTCTAAATTCTGATTGTAAACACAGATTCAACTCTAAATTCTGATTGCAAACAGACCGATCCAACTCTAAATTCTGATTGTAAATAGATCGATTCAACTCTAAATTCTGATGGCAAACAGACAGATTCAACTCTAAATTCTGATTGTAAACAGATCGATTCAACTAAATTCTGATTGCAAACACAGATTCAACTCTAAATTCTAATTGGAAAGTGATCAATTCAACTCTAAATTCTGATTGCAAACAGATCTTTTCATGTCTAAATTTTGATCGCAACAAACAAATTCAAACCTAAATTCTAATTGGAAACAGATCAATTTAACTCTAAATTCTGATTGTAAACAGATTCTACTCTAAATTCTGATTGCAAACAGACAGACTCTAAATTATAACTGGAAACAGATCAATTCAACTCTAAATTCTGATGGCAAACAGACCGATCCAACTCTAAATTTTGATTGTAAACAGATCGATCCAACTCTAAATTTTGATTGTAAACAGATCGATTCAACTCTAAATTCTGATTGTAAACACAGATTCAATTCTAAATTCTGATTGCAAACAGACCGATCAAACTCTAAATTCTGATTGTAAACACAGATTCAACTCTAAATTCTGATTGCAAACAGACCAATCCAACTCTAAATTCTGATTACAAACAGACAGATTCAGCTCTAAATTCTAATTAGAAAGAGATCATTTCAACTCTAAATTCTGATTGCAAACACACAGATTCAACTCTAAATTCTGATTGTAAACACACAGATTCAACTCTAAATTCTGATTGCAAACAGACAGATTCAGCTCTAAATTCTAATTGGAAAGAGATCATTTCAACTCTAAATTCTGATTGCAAACAGACTGATTCAACTCTAAATTCTGACTGCAAACACACAGATTCAACTAAATTCTGATTGCAAACAGACAGTTTCAGCTCTAAATTCTAATTGGAAAGAGACCAATTCAACTCTAAATTCTGATTGCAAACAGACCGATTCAACTCTGAATTCTGATTGGAAACAGATCAATACAACTAAATTCTGATTGGAAACAGACCGATTCAACTAAATTTTGATTGGAAACAGATCAATACAACTAAATTCTGATTACAAACACACAGATTCAAATCTAAATTCTGATTGCAAACACACAGATTCAAATCTAAATTCTGATTGCAAACAGATTCAACTCTAAATTCTGATTGGAATCAGACAGATTCAACTCTAAATTCTGATTGCAAACACACAGATTAAAATCTAAATTCTGATTGGAAATAACAACTTTTTGGATTATTTACATCTGAAATCAGAAACTTTTTTTTTTTATTCAATCACTAAACAGCAACTCAAACCAATATAGTAAGTTCCTAAACACCTGTACTTATAAACACAAAAGTATTTGCATACACCATTAATATTCAATAAAAATAATTACATATTTGTTGATCATTGTATGTTCAAATGTTGCTGGAAACTATAAATTCATCAAGTCCTAGAGTGTGACATCATATTCTGTTGCCCATATTGGCTTAAGGAATTTTTCTTGCTTTAAATGTAGAGTAACTGCACCTGTTGTACATGAAGGTAAATGATTCCTGGGAATCTGAACCCTGTTTTCATCTTCCTGGTAACAGCCTCCATGGTTACCACTGTTTGTTACTGGTGTCATGACACACAATTATATATATATAATGCCGTACAGCAGGGATGGGCAGTTTCAGTCCTGGAGGGCCACTGTCCTGCAGAGTTTAGCTCCAACCTGAATCAAGCAACCAGCAAATCAATGTTTTCAGGGTTACAAGAAAACTACAGGCAGGTGAGTTTTATCAGGGTTGGAGCTAAACTCTGCAGGACAGTGGCCCTCCAGGACTGATCCCTGCCGTACAGGATCCCACAAAAGCAATAACTAACTTAAAATAGAAAATCCTGAAAGGAGTGACTTTTGACTTTCATTTTTGTCAGTTTTGCCTTGAACATTATTGGTTGAAAGTTGTGGATATTTCTGTCTAGTTTACCTAACTTTTCTGAAACATTGTTCTCAGCAAAAAAAAACAAAACAAACAAAAAACACTATTTTAAAAACAAACAAATGTGGCATATAAAACTATTCATCTGCAAAACATAAATGAGTAAATGCTCAAGTAGTATAATTTTATTTAATGCCATGTTAGCATCTGAGGATATTTTTAATGGTAAAAACTCAATTACAAAAATACAAATATCACATAAATACAATAAAGACCAAGCAAACAAACAACCACAGCAAGTAATTAAATACAAGACTTTTTTTAAAATTAATAAAAATTCTAAAACCTTTTCAGGCAAAATCTTACTAAATAAGTAATTAGGTAAACTAATTTCATAAAAGAGCTTTCTACTTGCATTAAAACCAGGACAGTCCAATAGAATATGTTTAATAGAAAGGGAAGTCTTGCAGAAAATGCATAGAGCTGGGTCTTCACCTTTAAGCAACAATGCATGAGTCGAGTAAATGCTCAAACATTTTAAAGTTTTCAATGTTTTTACTATGCTAATTTTGAAATTACCTCTTCCGGGTCAAAATGGACACAAATGCTCAAGGGGTTCAAACATTTTTTGAAATGAAAAAAATTCAAAACAATAAAGAAAATTATGTACAATAATCTAACAGTACTTTCAGTTAGATATTTGATAGAAAATCTCAAATTAAGTCTTTAATTTTTTTTACGTCCAATACTTACCCAATATTACCTCCAAAAATGCTAATTACCTTTATAAAAAGTGGCAACAGCAATATAATAAGATAATATAAATATTCAATAAATACTTACTACATGGCTTATTTAGAATCTGAATTTAGAGTCCATAATATCTGTCTGATAATACAAAACACTAAATGTTCATAATTAATAATAACATAAGAGACTTACCAATATACTCTCCACTTTTGATTGTACAGATTTGCTGTAAAACAAGAAAACAAAAATTATTAGTGCGGCTGTGCTGCTTAAAGTATAAAACACAGAAAATAAAAAACAAGAAATGCCATTGAGTTCCTGATAACAGGCAGGGCATTTCTTGGAGGTGGCTGCAGTCATTTAAGATAAAACAATTCGTAGAAAGAGCAGGGCTTTTCTTTCATTCTTAATGACGGTGTCAAAGGTCGAGTCAGGGCATGAGTATTTCTACTACACCTGCCTGCTAAACTAACAGGTTTCTTGGTTCTGGAGAAAATAATCTTTTGTGGACATCTCAGGGTAAGTGTATGTAAAATGTATGATTTTAGTTGCAATGGATGTATGATTTCATTGCATAGGATATCTGATTTCCAATGCATGTGATATATGATTTCATTGCATGGGGATGGAATCTGATTTTATCTCATATTTTCCGATGTCATTGCATATGGATAATGTCTGATTTCATTGCTTGAATTGTCTGATTTCAATTGCACAGTGATGATGTCTAAATTGCATTGCATGGATTATCTGATATCATTGCTTGGAATGTCTGATGATTTGAATGGGGTGTCCGATTTTGGAAGACAACTTATACCTCATTTCCTGTAAAAATCAGACATGAAAATGAAATGTAATGAAATTACAAGTAGACTTTGCACTGAGATCATATACTTGCATTTGAAATCAGACATGCCATGTAATGAAATCAGACATCCCATGCAATGACAACCCATGTCAAATTTTTCATGCAATAAAAGTCATATCCAAGAAATGAAACCAGACACCCCAATGCAATTAGAAATCAGACATAATACAGGCATTGAAATCATATATCCAATCAAAATCATACAATCTATGGAATGAGATCAGACATCCCCATGCATTAAATTATATGTTAGTTGCATTTGAAATCAGATATGCTATGCAATGACATCTGGCATCCAATGCAATGATACAAATTAAATCAATAAGATTAAAAACAGACTCCATCCCGATGCAAAGAAATCAAACATCTATTGCAACTGAAAACAGATAGCAAAATGCAATGAAATTAGAAATCAGACATAATCAAATGCACTGAAATCAGATATTACATGCACTTGAAACCAGATATGACACACGCAATTAAATCAGTCATTCTATGCAATGACATCAGAAAGTCCATGCAATGAAATCATATCGCAACTGAAATCAGACAACACAATGCAATGCAATTAGAAATCAGACACAATCACATGCACTGAAATCAGATACCACATGCAACAAAATCATACTAGCTAGCCATGGAATGAAATCAAACATTCCCATACACTGAATTTAGATATTACTTGAATCTGAAATCAATGACATCTGACGTCCAGTGCAATGACGAGATAAAATCAGACATCATGCAATGAAATCAGACATCCTGTACAACAGAGATCAGATAATACATGCAACGAAATGAGATATAGGCCTACTGTCCAGGTGAAATCAGGCTGTAAACAATCATACATAACATGCACTGGAATCAGACATCCCGTTACAAGTGCCAACCATCAGATGCATGCAAGGTGCTCGAGATGTTTTCGAGATCGGACACTGATCGGATCTCTTACCAAATGGAATTCTTGATCTTGTTGTACTGCAGCGCCGTCGCCTCGAGGCTCTGCAGGGACGGTCCGGGAGCACCGGGCTGTTGTTGTTGATCATCAGCCATCACGGTGAGATTCATGCATGGGAGGAGGAGGAGGAGCAGGAGGAAGAGGAGGACAGTTTCAGCATGTAGGCCTCATTTGAGCGCATAACGCCCGGAGCCGAGGTGAGACGAGCCTTTACCGGGAGTCTGGACCGAGCAGCACGGGCTCGGCGGTCAGATTCGGACGCATAAACAGCGGCGGGCGAGAACGCAACGGAAAAACACGGAGATTCTCGGTGCGGCGGACAGAAACAGCAGCAGCCGCCACGGACCGAGCTGCAGGCGGTAACTGCGCATGCTCACGGGCGTGTGCGCGCTCGCGTGTGTAACCTAGCTACACTTTTGCTGAAAATTGTCTTCAAAAGTGAACAAAATCTCCATTTTATTCATAAATAAAAGTAAAATGTGTTTTTTATTTAAAAAAAAAATGTATAAAAGAGCAGATTTTGACTTGATCTTTTATAAAAGAAGTCAAGGAACGCCTTAAAAAGGTCAAGAGGTAATAATTCAGTACTTTGATTGATATACAGACACTTAAGTAAGTAAAAATTACTTAATATCAGGACTTAAAATAGTGTGGTGGTGTGCTATTAATTTAAATGATATAATTCTGTAGTATGTCTTTGTGTAGATCAGTAAAAACTGAATAAATAGTGTGAATTTTGGAAGGAATACAGCTTCATAAAATCTTTATTAATAAATACAAATGTCCAAAGGTTACTGTAGGGATTTGTTTTGGGATTGGTACTTAAAAAACCCAGGATGTAATGAAATCACACAATAGACATTGTATGGATTTTCTGTTGTTACTGCATGGCATATATGATGATGATATATGATTTCAGTGCAGGTGATTATGTTTGATTTTATGGTATTACCATCTCATACCATTATTATTAGTAGTAGTAATAAGAAAGGTCAACCTACACTGTGTAAAAACTTTTATTTAATTGTATGGCAATAAAGGCTTTTAATAAATGTTTATCAATGCTTTGGCAATGTAAAACTTTTAAAAATGTCAATAAAGCAATTTAAATCTTGAATTTAAATATGAATACACCACAATAGTTGTACACTGCCCTCTGCTGTTGACACAGAATACCAATACTTCAAATTGATTGCTACTGTTGATACGCAGCAAAGCATAATCAGTCTATACTGCCCTCTGCTGTTAATAACTCTACACTGGCCCTCTGTACATCTTTATACTGCCCTCTGCTGTTAATAACTCTACACTGGCCCTCTGTACATCTTTATACTGCCCTCTGCTGTTAATAACTCTACACTGGCCCTCTGTACATCTTTATACTGCCCTCTGCTGTTAATAACTCTACACTGGCCCTCTGTACATCTTTATACTGCCCTCTGCTGTTAATAACTCTACACTGGCCCTCTGTACATCTTTATACTGCCCTCTGCTGTTAATAACTCTACACTGGCCCTCTATAAACATCTCTATACTGTCCTCTGCTGTTAATAACTCTACATTGGCCCTCTATACATCTATATACTGCCCTCTGCTGTTAATAACTCTACACTGGCCCTCTATACATCTCTACACTGGCCCTCTATACATCTCTATACTGCCCTCTGCTGTTAATAACTCTACACTGGCCCTCTATACATCTCTATACTGCCCTCTGCTGTTAATAACTCTACACTGGCCCTCTATACATCTCTATACTGCCCTCTGCTGTTAATAACTCTACACTGGCCCTCTATACGTCTCTACACTGGCCCTCTATACGTCTCTATACTGCCCTCTGCTGTTAATAACTCTACACTGGCCCTCTATACATCTCTACACTGGCCCTCTATACGTCTCTATACTGCCCTCTGCTGTTAATAACTCTACACTGGCCCTCTATAAACATCTCTATACTGCACTCTGCTGTTAATAACTACACTGGCCCTCTATAAACATCTCTATACTGCACTCTGCTGTTAATAACTACACTGGCCCTCTATAAACATCTCTATATTGCCCTCTGCTGTTAATAACTCTACACTGGCCCTCTATAAACATCTCTATACTGCACTCTGCTGTTAATAACTACACTGGCCCTCTATAAACATCTCTATACTGCACTCTGCTGTTAATAACTACACTGGCCCTCTATAAACATCTCTATATTGCCCTCTGCTGTTAATAACTCTACACTGGCCCTCTGTACATCTCTATACTGCCCTCTGCTGTTAATAACTCTACACTGGCCCTCTATAAACATCTCTATACTGCACTCTGCTGTTAATAACTACACTGGCCCTCTATAAACATCTCTATATTGCCCTCTGCTGTTAATAACTCTACACTGGCCCTCTATAAACATCTCTATACTGCACTCTGCTGTTAATAACTACACTGGCCCTCTATACGTCTCTATACTGCCCTCTGCTGTTAATAACTCTACACTGGCCCTCTATACATCTCTACACTGGCCCTCTATACGTCTCTATACTGCCCTCTGCTGTTAATAACTCTACACTGGCCCTCTATAAACATCTCTATACTGCACTCTGCTGTTAATAACTACATTGGCCCTCTATACGTCTCTATACTGCCCTCTGCTGTTAATAACTCTACACTGGCCCTCTATACATCTCTACACTGGCCCTCTATACGTCTCTATACTGCCCTCTGCTGTTAATAACTCTACACTGGCCCTCTATACGTCTCTATACTGCCCTCTGCTGTTAATAACTCTACACTGGCCCTCTATACGTCTCTATACTGCCCTCTGCTGTTAATAACTCTACACTGGCCCTCTATACATCTCTACACTGGCCCTCTATACGTCTTTATACTGCCCTCTGCTGTTAATAACTCTACACTGGCCCTCTATACATCTCTACACTGGCCCTCTATACGTCTCTATACTGCCCTCTGCTGTTAATAACTCTACACTGGCCCTCTATAAACATCTCTATACTGCCCTCTGCTGTTAATAACTCTACACTGGCCCTCTATAAACATCTCTATACTGCCCTCTGCTGTTAATAACTCTACACTGGCCCTCTATAAACATCTCTATATTGCCCTCTGCTGTTAATAACTCTACACTGGCCTTCTATAAACATCTCTATACTGCACTCTGCTGTTAATAACTCTACACTGGCCCTCTATACGTCTCTATACTGCCCTCTGCTGTTAATAACTCTACACTGGCCCTCTATAAACATCTCTATATTGCCCTCTGCTGTTAATAACTCTACACTGGCCCTCTATAAACATCTCTATACTGCACTCTGCTGTTAATAACTCTACACTGGCCCTCTATACGTCTCTATACTGCACTCTGCTGTTAATAACTCTACACTGGCCCTCTATAAACATCTCTATACTGCACTCTGCTGTTAATAACTCTACACTGGCCCTCTATAAACATCTCTATACTGCCCTCTGCTGTTAATAACTCTACACTGGCCCTCTATACATCTCTATATTGCCCTCTGCTGTTAATAACTCTACACTGGCCCTCTATAAACATCTCTATATTGCCCTCTGCTGTTAATAACTCTACACTGGCCCTCTATAAACATCTCTATACTGCCCTCTGCTGTTAATAACTCTACACTGGCCCTCTATAAACATCTCTATACTGCCCTCTGCTGTTAATAACTCTACATTGGCCCTCTACAAACATCTCTATACTGCACTCTGCTGTTAATAACTCTACACTGGCCCTCTATAAACATCTCTATATTGCCCTCTGCTGTTAATAACTCTACACTGGCCCTCTATAAACATCTCTATACTGCACTCTGCTGTTAATAACTCTACACTGGCCCTCTATAAACATCTCTATACTGCACTATGCTGTTAATAACGCTACACTGGCCCTCTATAAACATCTCTATACTGCCCTCTGCTGTTAATAACTCTACACTGGCCCTCTATAAACATCTCTATACTGCACTCTGCTGTTAATAACTCTACACTGGCCCTCTATAAACATCTCTATACTGCCCTCTGCTGTTAATAACTCTACACTGGCCCTCTACAAACATCTTTATACTGCACTCTGCTGTTAATAACTCTACACTGGCCCTCTATAAACATCTCTTTACTGCACTCTGCTGTTAATAACTACATTGGCCCTCTATACATCTCTATAGTGCACTCTGCTGTTAATAACTCTACACTGGTCCTCTACAAACATCTCTATACTGCCCTCTGCTGTTAATAACTCTACACTGGCCCTCTATAAACATCTCTATACTGCCCTCTGCTGTTAATAACTACATTGGCCCTCTATACATCTCTATACTGCCCTCTGCTGTTAATAACTCTACACTGGCCCTCTACAAACATCTCTATACTGCCCTCTGCTGTTAATAACTCTACACTGGCCCTCTATAAACATCTCTATATTGCCCTCTGCTGTTAATAACTCTACACTGGCCCTCTATAAACATCTCTATACTGCCCTCTGCTGTTAATAACTCTACACTGGCCCTCTATAAACATCTCTATATTGCCCTCTGCTGTTAATAACTCTACACTGGCCCTCTATAAACATCTCTATACTGCCCTCTGCTGTTAATAACTCTACACTGGCCCTCTACAAACATCTCTATACTGCCCTCTGCTGTTAATAACTCTACACTGGCCCTCTATAAACATCTCTATATTGCCCTCTGCTGTTAATAACTCTACACTGGCCCTCTATAAACATCTCTATACTGCCCTCTGCTGTTAATAACTCTACATTGGCCCTCTACAAACATCTCTATACTGCCCTCTGCTGTTAATAACTCTACACTGGCCCTCTACAAACATCTCTATACTGCCCTCTGCTGTTAATAACTCTACACTGGCCCTCTATAAACATCTCTATACTGCACTCTGCTGTTAATAACTCTACACTGGCCCTCTATAAACATCTCTATATTGCCCTCTGCTGTTAATAACTCTACACTGGCCCTCTATACACATCTCTATACTGCACTCTGCTGTTAATAACTCTACACTGGCCCTCTATAAACATCTCTATACTGCACTCTGCTGTTAATAACTCTACACTGGCCCTCTATACGTCTCTATACTGCCCTCTGCTGTTAATAACTCTACACTGGCCCTCTACAAACATCTCTATACTGCCCTCTGCTGTTAATAACTCTACACTGGCCCTCTATAAACATCTCTATACTGCACTCTGCTGTTAATAACTCTACACTGGCCCTCTATAAACATCTCTATATTGCCCTCTGCTGTTAATAACTCTACACTGGCCCTCTATACACATCTCTATACTGCACTCTGCTGTTAATAACTCTACACTGGCCCTCTATAAACATCTCTATACTGCCCTCTGCTGTTAATAACTCTACACTGGCCCTCTACAAACATCTCTATACTGCCCTCTGCTGTTAATAACTCTACACTGGCCCTCTATAAACATCTCTATATTGCCCTCTGCTGTTAATAACTCTACACTGGCCCTCTATAAACATCTCTATACTGCCCTCTGCTGTTAATAACTCTACATTGGCCCTCTACAAACATCTCTATACTGCCCTCTGCTGTTAATAACTCTACACTGGCCCTCTACAAACATCTCTATACTGCCCTCTGCTGTTAATAACTCTACACTGGCCCTCTATAAACATCTCTATACTGCACTCTGCTGTTAATAACTCTACACTGGCCCTCTATAAACATCTCTATATTGCCCTCTGCTGTTAATAACTCTACACTGGCCCTCTATACACATCTCTATACTGCACTCTGCTGTTAATAACTCTACACTGGCCCTCTATAAACATCTCTATACTGCACTCTGCTGTTAATAACTCTACACTGGCCCTCTATACGTCTCTATACTGCCCTCTGCTGTTAATAACTCTACACTGGCCCTCTACAAACATCTCTATACTGCACTCTGCTGTTAATAACTCTACACTGGCCCTCTATAAACATCTCTATATTGCCCTCTGCTGTTAATAACTCTACACTGGCCCTCTATACACATCTCTATACTGCACTCTGCTGTTAATAACTCTACACTGGCCCTCTATAAACATCTCTATACTGCACTCTGCTGTTAATAACTCTACACTGGCCCTCTATACGTCTCTATACTGCACTCTGCTGTTAATAACTCTACACTGGCCCTCTATACATCTCTATATTGCCCTCTGCTGTTGATAAACAATACAACAATAACATCTTTATTGTACACTGCACCCTGCTGGTAGTAAATGTTCTCCCACAACACATTTATAAATATTGTTACCAATTTTATATTCACAGCAAATTAATTAGTTTAATTGCACACTAATACTGAAGTGGCATGTATTTTGCACTACAATAGATGTAATGTTTTGTTTAAATTTTCATATATTTTAAAATGGATAGGAAGGATATTCACTTACACATGCTCTTTAACAGCAAAGATAGCACTCAAATCATGAAAGTAAATTAATTTCTCTTGAAATGTGTTGTATTTACCAACCAAATCATAAGTTATATCTCATAATCTCTTCTCAAGTGTCGTTTATTAAACTTATAATGAGGTCAGAGGTCACCAAACAGTGCATAGAGCTTTCAAAGCATAAACATCACATTGACTGAATTATTGTATATTTATTGGCCTTGAAAATGTTATTTGTTAAAACCTGCAAATCAGAACAGCAGTGTTTTATTATTTGAATGCATACAACATGCTTATGCATCTTAATACACGTGTCAGTAATCTTTCATAAATAAGATAAAACCATTTCAGATTCAGCCCGTTTATAATCTGTCCATCTGTGATGTGAAGAGCTGTTGGTGTGTGATGGAGGAGCTGCAGCAGATGCAGACGGAGACTCGACCTGACGACTGAGTCTGTGACACACAGGCTATAGATTAACACATCATTCAAAATAACATCACACTAGTCTTTCTGTCTCTGCTCTATATACTGCATACTCACTTCCTGAACTTGATTGATTACACTCCAAAGCTGGAGTAGCATTCTTCTGTACTATAATATATGAAAATACTCTATTTATTACATAAAGAAAAAAACAAATCATATTTTGTATTTCTTCTCAAGTGTTGTTTATTAATGTTATAACACCTAGATGACATACTATTTGCCAAAATATGCAGTATACAACAAAGCATACTGTTGTTAACTAAAACTATTAAAAATTGTTAAATGAAATAAAGCTAAAAAATTAAATTATATACAAACATTAGATGGGATAATCAATGAAACAACTCAATGAAAATAAAATTAGTTGAAGAACTAAAATCACTAAAATAAAAAAAACTTGCAAAAGAATAAAAATGACAAAAGGGCATAGCAAAATTACTGAAAACTTAAGCTAAAATTAAAACGAAAACCATAAAAATAAAAAGCTGATTCAGAATATTAATACTATAATACAAAAATAACTGCACTGCACAGAATTCTTAATGCACTCAACATAATTCCTAACTCATTATTTTAACATGAAATATGGTCATGTTGCAACATTGCAGCACACTGCTTGCATATTACACACTATGTTTTCTTTCAACACAGCCCTAGTTCTTCATTTATAGTCCCGGTGCATCAAGTAGACACTGTCTTCAGCTCAAACGCCAACTGACTGAACGAGTCCCATTAACAATCCAAACAGCAGGCCGGAGAGGGGCAGGAGGGCCGTTAGAAAGAATAACACGCACCCGGGGGGTAATCAGCGGCGAGAGGGGTGCTTAACCTGACGCATGGACCCCATTGTTCTCCTAAATGGGTATGTGTCTCTAATTGCCCAGTTAGGTCCCTCAGTAGCTGCCGTCTGTCCAGGGCAGTAAAGTGGCTCAGAAGGCTGGGGCCGACGGGAACAGAGCCACAGACTTTAGATGGACTTTAGTCTGTCTGTTTTAAAATCATTTCAGTGCGCTTTCTTGTCATAAAATGATTCCAGACTGATTTCTCATCTCATGTGTTTTGTCTTCCAGACAGACTTTGGTCAGATCAGACTGTCGTCAAACATGTGGCTCGGGGGTTCAGGACAGTCTGTTAGTCTGGAAACAACTTTACACCTCAGTGCAGAAACCTGATGTCTCACAGAAAACAAATAGAAATGTAGTTAGTTTATGTCTTCTGCAACTTGTTTTTGGCATATGGCATAAGTCTGTATTTGACAAATAACATGTGTGTTATGCTTTCAGCTCAAATCTATATGAATGTGTAAGGTAAAGTTTATCATTTAGGTCTGTAACTGGGTGAAAGTGCTTTTGACTAAATTGCAGTATATTTCATAATTTTACTGTTCAGTTTTATAATCTGAAATGATCTTAAAGTATAAAAATATGTGTTTTCATTCTGAAAGTAATTTTTCAGGCCTAGAAAAGTGATGAAAAATTAATACAATTCATAGTGAAATGAAATGTTCTATTTATGTGCATCTTTAAAATTTTTTAATGAAAATTAATTGGTCAGAAAATGGAATTACAGCATGTACTTGTAAAGTTAGTACACCAGACCCTTTAAACAAAAAATGAGCTGCCCATGAAAACGCAATGATTTACTAATGAGAAAAACAATAAGTTTTAAGCTACGAAAAGTTTATTTCTGAAAGTTCCCTAAAACGATCACTTTTTTTAATCTTTAAAAACATTTTAAATGAACATTTAGGGAACATTCCATTTTGCAAACAGTTTTGGAATGTTACTTTTGAATGTCCTCTGAACATTCCGAAAACAAATAGTAACATTTAAAAATGTAACACAGAAAAAAAATATTCCATGAACATTCTGAGAATATTATTACTGACCAGATAACTTTGAATGAACGTCATTGGAAGAACCTTGCCAGAACATTCTGAGAAGCTGCTGGGATCACAGCATGCATTCAAATATAATTTTTAGTATAAATAAACTGACAAAACTGTAGTCTGTAGACGCTGGTTTGGCCAGAGGGACCCTGCAGAAGTGAAGGGCTGTAAATGCTAATGTCACGAGCACTAATGTGAGATAATCCAGTGAAGTACGCTGCGTTAAGCACGTCTGAGACATTAGAGGGACAATGCCCTGTTACATCTGCAGCACGAGCTTGAGGATTTGAATACGAATGCAGCCGCTGTGGTCAGATCAAAGCTGGGCCGCTGGACAGGTAGACTGCAGACAATGGCAGACAGGCTGCTCACGAGGCTCTCGCTGGCAGAGGAAGCTCAAATTGACATGCTGGAGACAGAGGAGCTGTCAGCGCGCTGGAGACGCCTGTCTGCCCGCCGGTCTCCACGCAGACCAGACGTTCAGCACAAAGCTTTGCAGGAACACGTCCTCGCTGCTTCGCGAAAAACGTCTGTTATAGAATATAATGGTGAGAAAATGTTGTAGTACGAAGTACACACACATGTATGAGCTATGAAAGTAATCCAGAAGGAAAAAAGAACACATCCGCACATAATGTGCTTTTGACACTGTTTGTGCTGTAAATGTAAGGAACATACATTTCTGCATCTGATGTTAGTGGAACGACATGAATGTTATCAGACATTATTTTTAATTATAATAATTTTTGATATTTTTAAATGTCTTTTTCCACTTGAAAATGACATTTTTTTCATGTCCTAAAAGTTTTGAAAGTTTTAAATTATATTTTCATTATTTATCTTTTATAATCTGAACATATAAATGAATCTTGTACTAAAATTTTTGGCACAAAGATTTTATTATCATTTAACATTCAATTTTATCATCTGAAGTGATCTGAAGATATAAATTATTTATATACTGAAAATGTCACAAAAAATATGTTTGCACAAGTATTTTATTAAAATAAGTGTTTTTGGCTAAATTGCATGAGATTGCAGCAGATTTCAGCCAACATATTTACGGACTTTTCATTATTTATCATTAAGTTTTGTCATCTGAGTGTGGACACTAAAAATGTCACAAAAATTAGTTTGTACAAATATTCTATTGAGAAATATATAGTGGTTTTGACAAAATTGCAAAATATTGCAGCAGATTTCAGACTGATATCATTAACATATTGATTGATATTTTCATTGATTATCAAACAGTTTTATCATCTGAAATGATCTGAACGTATAAATGAACCATATACTAAACATTTCACAAAAAAATGATGTTTGCATAAGTATTTTATTTAACAATATGTAGTATAATCTACAAAATGGTTTTGACTAAATTGCATGAAATTGCAGCATATTTCAGCAAACATATTTACTGCTTTTTTCATTATTTATTGTTAATTTTTATCTTATGAAAGGATCTTAATGTGGACAATAAAAAGTCACAAAAAAATTGATTGCACAAATATTCTATTAAATATTATGTAGTAAAATTTACAAAGTGGATTTGACCAAATTGCATGAAATTGCAGCAGATTTCTGCCAAAATATTTACTGATTTTTTCATTATTTATCGTTACGTTTTATCATCTGAAATTATCTAAACATGGACACTAAATATATCCCAAAAAATTTGCTTGCACAAATATTTTATTAAAAATATATAGTGAAACTTGAGTGGTTATGACTAAATTTCGAGATATGGCAGCAATTACATATTGATGATAAACATATTGACTAATATTTTCATTATCAAACAATTTTATTATCTGAAATTTTCTGAATATATAAATGAACCATGTACTAAAAATGTCACAAAAAATTTTTTTTGCACAAATATTTTATTAAAAAATATGTAGTAAAATCTGCAATGTGGTTTTGACTAAATTGCATGAAATTGCAGCAGATTTCTGTCAACATATTTACTGTTTTTTTATTATTATTTATTAAGTTTTATCATCTGAAATAATGTAAACATAGACACTAAATATGTCACAAAACATTTGTTTGCACAAATATTTTAGTAAATATATGTAGTGGAACTCATTTTGACTAAATTGTAAATATGGCAGCAGATAACATATTGATAACAAACATATTTATTGATATTTTCATTAATTATCAAGGAGTTTATACGTATAAATGAACCATGTACTCAAAATTTACAAATTTGTTTTGACTGAATTGCATGAAATTGCAGCAGATTTCTTTCAACATATTGATTGATTTTTTTTCATCATTTATCATTAACTTTTATCATTTGAAATCTGAGTGTGGAAACTAAAAATGTCACAAAAATTTATTTGCACAAATATTCTATTAAAAAATATGTAGCAAAATTTACAGTGTTTTTGACTAAATTGCAGAAAACTGAAGCAGATTGCAACCAACATATTACTGATTTTTTCATTATTTATCATCCAGTTTTATCATCTAAAATGAATCCTGCACCAAAAACCTCACATGAAATAAAGTTTGCACACTGTATTAGTGACACCGGCAGCCCATGTGACTCTGCAAACGGAGGTTAAGTGTGTCTCTTTGATTGTGTATTTAATGTCCCCCCTCACACCCCCCCGTCTGGGGCCCATTATCTCCTGCTCGTCACCCTGTCTGCGGCCCTCAGATGTGTCGTTGATAACATCTGCCCGCCTCTATATAAAGACAGACCCGGCTCAGCTCCGGCATCACTCACCCATCATGGATCTCTCCTGCCTGCTGCTCCTCTTCTCTCTCTTCTCCCACGCCGGGGCCTTCGACCTGGGCCAGACCACACGCTGCGTCCCCGTCCCTCACCAGATGAGCGTCTGCCAGGACGTGCCGTACTCGGAGATGAGGTTACCCAACCTGCTGGGTCACAGCAGTCTGGAGGAAGCGGTTCCTCGCTCGGACGACTGGAGGACGCTGCTCCACACCGGCTGCCACCCGCAGGCCCGGGCCTTCGTCTGCTCGCTCGTCGCTCCCGTCTGCCTGGACAGGTACGTGCAGACGCTCTTCATCCTGAACAGAGATTTACTGATTCAGCACAGCACTTTTGACTGAATCGCAGGAAACTGCAGCAGATTTTTAATCTACATATTGACTGATGTTTAAGTTCTGACCATATGTGATCGCGTCTGCAGGTTCATCCAGCCCTGTCGTAGCGTGTGTGTGGCCGTGAAGGAGAGCTGCGCTCCCGTGTTGGCCTGTCACGGACACTCTTGGCCCGAAGCCCTGAACTGCGACCGCTTCCCAGCGCAGGACGACACGTGTCTGACGCCGCTGCCCAAACACATCAGCGCCTTCTCCAAAGGTCAGACCTCAAACACTCACTGACCGCATCTGACAAATGCAGAAATGTGCCTGTAAATGCATTGAGTTAACCGTATATTCCTGTCTGCAGAATTCCCTCAGCCTGTGTGTCAAAGCTGCCCGTCTGTGGAGGAAGCGCCGTCTCTCAAAACCGTGCTGGACGCCCTCTGCCTCAATGACTTCAGTAAGCAGATATTCATATTCATATCAGTTCAGCAGATTGAAGGATTCTGATGTGGTTTGGAGTTTCATATGGAAGACCATTTCTGACACTTAAGAATAAAAATCATGCTTTTCTAAATCATAATTAGTGACATTATGACATAATGTCATTTATGAGATGAAAAGTTGAAATTATGACATATTAAATCATATTTATCAGATGAAAAGTCAAAATTTATGTTACAATTATGACTTGATTTCGACTTTTTATGTCATAATTAAGTCTTAAAAAGTAATTATGACATACTATGTTATAATTATGACTGTCATAGTTTCGATTTTCTTAATCTCATAACGACTTAGTCATGACAATAACTATCATAATTTAGACTTTTTATGTAATCATTTTAACTTTTTGTCATAATTTCATCTTTTTATGCCATAATTAAGACTTAGTCATAATTATGATAGATTTTTTTATCTCAAAATTATGACTTTGTCATAGTAATTAATTAATATGTCATAATTCCTACTTCTTATCTTATAGTTATGACTTAGTATGTCATAATTATGACATTTATGTCATAATTTCATCTTTTTGTCATAATGTCTACCTTACAATAATTTTTGCATTATGACAGTATTTCATAACAATAACTTTGTATGTCATAATTTCGATTTTTTTTTTTAAATCTCAAAATTATGACTTGGTCATAGTAATGACTTAGTACGTCATAATTTCGACTTTTTATATTATAGTTATGACACAGTATGTCATAATTATGACTTATGACTTTTTGTCATAATTTCTACCTTGTAATATACCTTATAATGTAATATACCTTATAATAGTATAACAATGACTTTGTATATCATAATTTTGACTTTTTATGTCATAATTTCAACTTAAATTTGTCATAATTATTACTTTTTGTCATAATGTCATCTTTTTATGTAATAATTAAGACTTTCTATGTCATCACTTTAAGTCTTTTATGTTATAATTGATATTTGCCAAAGCATTTTTTCTCATGTTGCGGAAAAAGGCTTATGGACACATAACTCATCCTCTTTTCTCCCTGCAGCTGTGAAAGCCAAGATCTCCCGGCGGCGCGTGCCGTCCTCGGAGCCGGAGCTGACGGTCGAGGGCCCGGTGGAGTTCATCCAGCGCGGGCCGCTGCTGCCCTACGACACCTCCAGTCTGCTGCAGCGTTGGCTGCTCATCAACCTCAGATGCGCGCACACGCTCGTCAGACCCGGCCGCGCGCAGCTCTACCTCATCACGGGAACCATGCGAGCGAACGGATCCATCGAGCTGTCCAATCTGTTCCCGTGGCTGAAGAAAGACCTGCACATCACTTCAGCGACGCGCAAATGGAAGCACCACAAGTGCTGAACGAGCTCGAGACTGTGGGAAGAACAAGAGACTATTGTAGATTAAGAGTACCTAAATAATCTCTCTCTCTCTCTCTCTCTCACACACACACACACACACACACACACACACACACACACACACACACACACACACACACACAGCTCTTTAATCTCAAAGACTTGAGATGCACTCCAACTGTTGTACAGAGATTAAATAATTGTAAAGAAAATTATTTTCTATTCAGATGTAATTTGTAAAGAAAGATATTCAGATGTAAGTGTATTTATGTCTGTTTTTCATTGTTTTGTGTGTGCTGTAAATAATAAATGTTTCTAAACTATATTATTGTGTTTTTGACCATATTTTTGTGAAAACTAAAATTAGCATCACTCTGATCTCTACACTGATCAGTAAAGTCATGTGACACTGTAGATTAGAATAGATATTTTCTGCCAAATAAATAGTTTACATTATAATGTTCAAAGGTTTGGGGTCAGTAAAGTTTTTAATGTTTTTGTCTCTTCTGTTCACTGAGGCAGCATTTTAAAATAAAAAATACTGTAAAATAAGTTAAATATTATTCCAATGTAAAACAGCTGTTTTCTATGTGAATATATATTAAAATATAATTTATTCCTGTGATCAAAGCTGAATTTTCAGCATCATTACTCCAGTCTTCAGTGTCACATGATCCTTCAGAAATCATTCTGATTTGATGCTCAAGAAACATTTATGGTTATTATTAATGTTGATCATACATTTTGTTTTTTTGTTTTTTGATGAATAAAAAGTTAAAAAGAACAGTATTTATTTGAAATAGAATTCTTTTGTAACTTTTTTTTGTAACATTGTAACACTCAATTACATAATTTAAATGTTCTATTTTATAATATCGTCATGTAATAATAATGACTTGGTATGTCATAATGACTTTTAATGTCATAACTTCGATTTTGTAATCTCTTGATAGTCATAAAAATGACATCATAATTTCGACTTTTTTATCTTTTTGTTTATACATTTATTTATTGCTTTTCTTTTTCACAGAACAAACAAAAACAAAACAAAAAACAAAACAAAAAAACAAACAGAACATTTGAGGGACGGATGCACACAAAGACAAATTATCTTTATAGACAGGTAATGCTTAAGCTGGATATAAATTCGTAAATGTTGTAGAGTCACTTAATCTTAAAATAAAATATCTACTATACCCTTATGATTACTGTGTACAATACAACAAGAAATATAAAGTGCATTGCCCTGACTATTGTCAGCTGTCTAATAAGACTTTAGGCACTACATTAAGCAGATTATCAATAAATACAAAGAGATTACACTCCGTTACTAATAATTTGACATTAACAGGGGTCATTGGCTATGAATGCACTACATCGGTTACCTTAAGATGTTCTAAAATCTGTCCCCAAATTTGATCAAATACCTCAGGTTTATCATTGTTAATGTATCTCAATCTCACCAATGCAAGCATGTTTACAAGATCTCTACCCCACATTTCAAACTTAGGCACAGAATCAGTTTCCCACATTCATAAAATCAGCCTCTTTGCAATTACCATACCAAATAAAACAGCTTGTCTTTCATATGTATTAGACATTTCTAGATTACTAGATATCCCAAGAATAGCTAAAAGTGGACATGGTTCGAGATTCTTTTTAAATGCTTTAGAAAAGCAATCAAATATGCTTTCCCAATATTCTTGTAATTTAGGGCACAACCATAGTGTGTGAGTCAAAGAACCCTCTGCTACTTTACATCTATTGCAGAGTGGAGAAACCTCTGGAAAAATGCTGTGCAGTTTCACCTTAGAGAAATATATTCTATGCAAGGTTTTAAACTGAATTAAATTATGCCTTACATTAATTGAACAAGTGTGTATATTCTCAAGACCTTCTTCCCAACTGTCTGGATCAATCTCTAGACCTAATTCTATCTCCCAGGCCTGTTTGACTGTAGTTCTATCTACAGTTTCTTGTTTTAACAGAATACTGTAGAAATATGACATTGCTCTCCGATGCAAAGGATTGAACTTATTAATTTCTTCTAGTACATCATGCTTGGTCATCACATTCAAATTTGACATCTGTTTTTTCACAAAATCTCTAACTTGTAGATATCTAAAAAAATTTGAGATGTTGATATTAAATGTCTTCTTTAATTGTTCAAATGAGGCAAATGTCCCATCTATATACAAATCTTTTATGCTTTGTATGCCATTATTCTCCCATTGTGTAAAACCCAAGTCAAGCAAACCAGGAGGAAAGGCATGATTCTGACATATAGGACTATCTAAGTACATGTTAGGAGCCTTTAAATAGGTTTTGATCTGTTTCCATATTTTCAGCGCATTATTTATAACAAAATGATTATCATATAAGGTCGGATCAATTTTTGTAGGACTATTAAGAAGAGCAGCAAGAGACGTCTTGTTACAAAATGCTTGATCCATTTTAAGCCAAGATGGATCTCTATCTGCTTCAATAGGGAACTTTTTCCACCATGCAAAAATACTAAGGTTAGCTGCCCAATAGTAATATTTGAACTGCGGAAGTCCAAACCCTCCCTCTTTTTTAATTTTACATAAATGTTTCTTAGATATTCTCACATTCTTATAATCCCACAAAAAAGGCACAATTACAGCATCTAATTGTTTAAAAAAACTTTGTGGGATAAAACAGGGGATTGCCTGGAAAATGTACAGAAATCTTGGGAGTACTACCATCTTGACTGAGTTAATTCTCCCTGCCATTGACATGGGCAATGTCTTCCAAAATTCAATATTTTGCTTTAACTGATCTAACATTCGTTGCCAATTTGTCCTAAGCAGATCTTTGGGTTCTTTAGTAATTGTAACTCCAAGATATACAAAAGAATTATACGTTTTTTTAAAAGGTATGGATTTCAGAAATTGGGGATCAATAGATGTTGTAACAGGCATCAATTCACTCTTTTCCCAATTAATTGTAAAGCCCGAAAATGATCCAAATGTTTTAATTAAAGCCAAAACTGAAGGGACAGACTTTTGAGGGTTGGAAATATATAACAAAATGTCATCTGCATATAATGAAAGATGATGGGGGATACCTTTAATGTTTACAGGAAAAATCTCTGGATGTTGCCTAATACTTACAGCTAGAGGTTCGACTTTTTTATCTTTTAATTATTAAGTATGTCATAATAATGACTTCGTATGTCATAATTTAATGCTTTAAATCATACTAAAATCAACTTAAAAATGCTCTGGTGAATTTTTTGTTATTTTTGTCTAAGCGGGGCAGAGCTGCTGTTTAACAGGCTGATTATTTTCCTTTGGCCAATTATAGATTTTTTTATCTTTTTTTTTCTTTTTTCACTCTATTACTAAAACATTTTAGGACAATTACTATATAAATTAACAAAATACTCAAATGCTGTTTTAGTAAGTAACCAGAAATGATTTATTATGCATCATTCTATATCTGAACAATATTTGATCAATTTAGCAGTGAATAATATGGAAGTAAATTAATGCCAAATGTTTTTGAAATAAAAAGCTTGTTGAATTGCACTAATTGAAAAAATATATGCATTAAATTAGCTGTGCTTGCATTTAGATGCATTGTATTTTTAAGACTTGCATTTTTATGGGCTGAAATTCAACATGGTCGTATATTTAAGCTGTGAATATTTCACTGAAATATATTTCACACACATTTTCATTATTAAAAATTCAATAATTTATATTCACCTTTCAGATTTCACTTCCAAAATATTCATTCTGTTTAAAAATACAACCTATAAAATTCGACTAGCAATTTTCAGTCCATTTTATTTCACTTTACAAATTCGCTTCCACAAATTCAGTGGTTCAAATTCGGCAGAAAAGTCAACATTTCACATCCGGGAACTGCAGGAAAAGCAGTAGAGTGCCGATGCATGTACTCCATCTGCTGTTATTCTTCTTCACCAGCAGGTGCCGCTAGCGGCTGTTTACGAAGATCAGTACGGCTAGTAAATCATCATTCATTCATCAAAACGGATTTACAGAAATGGAGCAAGTGGTAAGTGAATGTGTGATGATTATTAGGGACAGAATAAATGCAGAAAAGCTGATAAAGACACAAAAGCTGCATTTATGTTTAATTCAGTGTCTTTAGGGTTACTTTGCCAGTGTAGGCTACATAAGCAGCTTTCTCTACAGTGAACGAGATTATAACGTTATTGCCCGATGCTGGTGTACAGATCAAACGTTAAATCTGAGGTAGACATATATTTCTCTCTGTTGTTTAGTTTCCTTAACTTTATATGGCAGTGCTGTGTTGTAATACTAGGGTTTCCCTCATCCGTCATAGGATTCCCCCTGGCATCAGGACATATAAAACTCTTAACACAGCTTAATGGACTCGTACAGTGATATAAAACACCAAACTCGCACCTCATTTGTGATGTAGGTTATACTATATAGGCTCCAAGAAAGCAGATACTGGCATAAAGTTGGTTTGACGCTGAAAGTTTGATATTCGCAAATTTAGGGACCGTCTCTAAAGTTACGACATTGGTATTCACGTTTCTACCTTCAATAGCATTTAAAGAGAATGATTTACAGTCACAAAACCAACTGTAAAGTGTTCATCTAGGTGTATGATGCAAACCTTTTACATTTTTGATGTTTATTAAAATAAAAGGTAACACTTTATATTAACTAGTTAATATGATCTAACCATGAACTGCACTTCTACAGCACTTATTAATCATTGTTAATGTTAATTCCAGCATTTACTAATACATTATTAAAATCAAGAGATGTATTTGTACATATGCAAACTGGGAGCTTGTAAAAGAAAAGAAAAGCCTTAAACTTGTTAGTTTCAAACTTTGCATTACATTAAAATGATCTTTAACCCAAAAGTCAGAACAGTAAATATTTAAAAATATATACTCAACCACGATAAAATTAAATAAACTGACATCAATAGGAGAAAAAAGCATCCAAACAGGTGTCACTCTATTCCAGGTCAAGACTGAACATTTTATGTTGACTTGCTGCATTGAAAATGTTCAGCGGCTCAATCAAATTGTGTGAACTGAATAAGTTTAACATTTACACTTTAGTTGAACCAGCTGACGTTGTTTCAGTGAAATCTCAGTTAAGCTGCTGTAGGATGATTTCACAGAGGATGATGAACACCAAACAGCCAAACGTGTGAATGAAAGATTTTCATCTACAACACTATTAACAAACTCACTATATGATTTACTAAACCTCTGGATTACTGTTCCCTATGACACAAGCTCTTTATGATCTTTGATACTTTTGCTCTTATTAGTCCTGCCATGGTTTACAGTAATAGTGGTTAAACTTGGTATGAGAGACGACACTGTTATTTTATATAGTTTTAAATGGAGAAATATCACAAAACTTTACTGACAACAGCGGTTTCTATATCAATATCCTAACCAATAGAATAGAACAGAATAATGTTCAGTCAGAAAAAAAAACATAAAAAAGGTACAAAAGCTGTAAAAACCATTAATATGTACCTTTAAGAGGTAAAAAATTTGAATCTTGTGAAAAGGGTTCTGCCCTAGTGAGTTTATAAACAATATATTATATCGTATTTTCATTTTTTGATTGAAAAACAAATTTCAAAGACATAAATGTTTCATTAGCTTAAGTATCTAAAAACTTTTAGGGGCCTTAATAATGAATCAAAACAATGTAATCCACCCATCCATCTACACAAAGATGTGCAGAAATTATCCTCACGGTGCTTAGATGAAGGGGCAGATATGCTGTTCTCTGATTATTGTGACAGACAGTGAATCTGTAATCACAACAGTTCAGACTCCAGGATATTTTATTAAATCCAGATTTACAGGGTCTCCTTCCTTTCCTGCTGATTCCTTTATATGTCACTGATATTCATTGACTGACTGCATTCATCGTCCAGTAACAGCGTCCAGTCAGACTCTCTCTACACAGAACCTGACGACACTCATCAAATCTCTGGATGATCAGGATACGGCTGATCCTCAAACACGAGCGTCATATTTCTGTTCTCCTCAGACAGAATGAGACGAGCGTCTGCTGTGTTTGGATCCAGTGTTAAATATAAGAGGGTCTAAAGACAAGAAGAATAAAACAACATTAACCACAGATGTGTGTGTGTGTGTGTGTGTGTGTGTGTGTGAACATACCTGTGTCATATTCCGTGATTTACACCATAAAAACATTTACTTAATAAGGATATTAACTATTACAAATTATAAATATTTAAGTATAATATATAAAGACAGATAAAGCTGACTAAGCAATAGCACATGAGCAAGAGTGAAAAACAGTGAGGATCACAATGGTCAAAGACGCCTGTCTAATGCTTGTTTATAAGAAATAGTGAAGACAGATGAAAGAACCGTGTGTGAAAGACCTCAAACGTGTGTTAGCTTGTCAAAATGATCCCTTGATGGTGAAGCCAATGAAGCTGCAGAAGAAGATCCAGTGTCAAAACATGGAAGAGCCTCAATTGTATGGGAGTATTTTGGTTTTAAACACTATGAAGGAACTCAATCAAAAATGCCATAAAACCTGTACAGTAGATCATGTGCAGTCACTCAAAGAGGAAATATGACAAACCTGTCAGTCCAAACACAACATGGTTATATTCTTACCAAAGAAGAAATCCAGTGATCCTGAGCCAAATATAACCTACTCTTTCTTAAAGGGACAGTTTACACAAAAATTAAAACTCTGTCATCATTTACTCACTCTCATGTGTTTCAAACCTGCATGGATTTCTTCTGCCGAACACAAAAGATGATATTTTGAAGTTTTGGTGACCACTGACTTCCACTGTAAGGGAGAAACACTGAGACTTTTCTTACTGAAAAGAAAATGTCTTCTTTTGTGCTCCACAGAATCAAGAAAGGCATCCAGGTTTGGATGACGTGAGGGTGAGTAAATAATGACAGATTGTAAATGTTTGGGTGAACTATCTTTTTAAGAAGGTCTACTCATTGACATTGATATTGTAACAAAGTAAATCAGTAATCTTTTCCTCCACACAGCTCTACTACAGACCCTTTCCACATTTCACTCCACTGTACACTTGTAGATGGAGAGACTGAAATACAAATACAGACATTCACAGGATGAGATGAATCTTACTGCTCAACATACTTGAGTGTGTTCAGTGTGAAGTTTGGATCCTTCAGTCCATCAGAGATGATCTTGACTCCTGATTCTCCCAGGTTATTGCGGCTCAGATCCAGCTCTCTCAGGTGTGAGGGGTTTAATCGCAGAGCTGAAGCCAGATAACTACAGCCTTCATCTGTCACCTCACAGTCAGATAATCTACAAACACACACAGAAACAATGAAGATATCTGTGACATCAGAACACAGGTCTGTAGTCATTTAGTCCAGTAATTTTGGGTTTCTTTGGGACAGGGATGATGGTGGAGCGTTTGAAGCATGAGGGGACTTCGCACAGCTCCAGTGATCTGTTGAAGATCATGACTTTCAGGCCTTTCCACACTGAAGCTGTGTCATTAGAAGAGAACTGATTCAGAAGTTTATCAGAATAATTCCTCTTTGCCACTCTGATCTCCTTTTCCAGTGTGTATTTGGCCTGTTTGTACAAGACTCTGTCCCCTTTTCTGCGAGCATCTTCTTTGGCCTGACGGAGCTGGCTGAGTTTTGCAGTGAACCAGGGTTTGTCATTGTTGTAAGTTAAATGAAGGTGCATTGTAGGAACGCACAAATCCTCACAGAAACTGATATATGAAGTTACAGTCTCTGTGAGCTCGTCCAGATCGGTGGCAGCAGCTTCAAAAACACTCCAATCAGTTCATTCGAAACAGGCTTGTAAAGCCCACTCTGTTTCAGTGGTCCATCTCTTTACAGTCCTTGCTACAGGTTTAGCTGATTTCAGTTTCTGCCTGTAGGTCGGTATGAGATGAACTAGACAGTGATCAGAGAGCCCCAAAGCTGCCCGTGGGACAGAGTGATATGCATCCTTTATTGCTGTGTAACAGTGATCCAGTGTATTACTGTCTCTGGTGGGACAAGTAACATGCTGTCTGTATTTTGGAAGTTCACGTGAGAGAATCGCTTTATTAAAGTCCCAGAGAATGATTAGAACAGAGTCCAAGTGTTGTTGCTCGCTCTCTGTGATCATATCAGCGAGTATCTGTAAAGCCGAACTCACGTGCATTTGCGGAGGAATGTAGACGCTCACCAGAATGAACGAGCAAAACTCCCGCAGCAAATAGAACGGTTTGCAGGTAATGAAGAGTCGCTATATCACTTCTTTAACACAGTTACATCTGAACACCACCTTTCATTGATGTAAAAGCACGTCCCACCGCCGCGTGATTTCCCCGTTGATTCTGCGTCGCGATCTGACCTAAACAGCTGAAAGCCCGGCAGACTTAACACACTGTCCGGAATGGTGTCGTTCAGCCAGGTTTCCGTGAAGCACAGAGCAGCCGAGTTCAAGAAATCCTTATTTGTCCGGGAGAGCAGAAGGAGTTCGTCTGTTTTGTTGGGCAGAGAGCGGATATTCGACAGATGGATGCTAGGCAGCGGCGTTCTTAATCCGTGCTGTCTGAGCTTCATGAGGGCGCCGGCGTGCTTCCCCCGTTTGCGCGTCCTGAAGCGTCTAAACAGCGCAAGGACGCGGTAAAAGATTTTGTGGTGTGTACTGCCGAATGTTCATCCCTGGTAAAACTGATGGTGTTTGAAAAACAAAAAACAGGAAAAACTAACAAAAACAGTACAAACACTGAAGAGCCAAGCACTGTGGCTGCCATGCGCGGCGCCATCTTATAAGCTGCAGAAGAAGATCCAGTGTCAAAACATGGAAGAGCCTCAATTATATGGGAGTATTTTGGTTTTAAACACTATGAAGGAACTCAATCATAAATGCCATAAAACCTGTACAGTAGATCATGTGCAGTCACTCAAAGAGAAAATATGACAAGCCTGTCAGTCCAAACACAACATGGTTATATTCTTACCAAAGAAGAAATCCATTGATTCTGAGTCAAATATAACCTACCCTTTCTTAAAGGGACAGTTTACACAAAAAATAACACTCTGTCATCATTTACTGACTCTCATGTGTTTCAAATCTGCATGGATTTCTTCTGCCGAACACAAAAGATGATATTTTGAAGTTTTGGTGACCACTGACTTCCACTATAAGGGAGAAACACTGACACTTTTTTTACTGAAAAGAAAATGTCTTCTTTTGTGCTCCACAGAATATGAATGAATGAATGAATGAATGAATGAGGCATTTATATAGCACTTTCATATGTACTACTGTACACCCAAAGCGCTTTACAATCATATCAGGGGTCTCTCCTCATCCACCACCAGTGTGCAGCATCCACTTGGATGATGCGACGGCAGCCACAGTACAACGGCGCCAGTGCGCTCACCACACACCAGCTGTAGGTGGAGAAGAGAGAGAGTGAAAGAGCCAATTCAATGGATGGGGATTATTAGGAGGCCATGATTGGTATGGGCCTATGGAGGGAATTTGGCCAGGACACCGGGGTTACACCCCTACTCTTTACGAGAAGTGCCATGGGATTTTTAATGACCACAGAGAGTCAGGACCTCAGTTTAACGTCTCATCCGAAGGACGGTAAAGAATAAAGAAAGGTATCCAGGTTTGGATGACGTGAGGGTGAGTAAATAATGACAGATTTTAAATGTTTGGGTGAACTATCTTTTTAAGAAGGTCTACTCATTGAAATTGATATTGTAACAAAGTAAATCAGTAATCTTTTCCTCCACGCAGCTCTACTACAGACCCTTTCCACATTTCACTCCACTGTACACTTGTAGATGGTGAGACTGAAATACAAATACAGACATTCACAGGATGAGATGAATCTTACTGCTCAACATACTTGAGTGTGTTCAGTGTGAAGTTTGGATCCTTCAGTAGATCAGATATGAACTTGACTCCTGAGTCTCCCAGGTTATTCTTGCTCAGATCCAGCTCTCTCAGGTGTGAGGGGTTTGAATGCAGAGCTGAAGCCAGATAACCACAGCCTTCATCTGTCACCTCACAGTCAGATAATCTACAAACACACACAGAAACAATGATGATATCTGTGACATCAGAACTCACAACAAACACTTGTTAAATCTGTTGAATAATTAAATCCATTTAATATAAACTGATAAGATAAGAAGATTTAACATCTCTCTCATTTCATAAACTATAAGTTCTGCTGAAAGGAGAATCTGGGTCTGATCAGATCTATACAGACATCTACCAGATACTGAGGATCATAAACTCATAGATTTGTATCTCCTGAAGGAAACAGTCGAGTTCGAGTAAGTTTGCGTTTGAGGTTCTGAGTAAATTAAATGCTGCAGCGTCTTAAACTGTGGTGTTGACACTCGACATTATTTTATGAACAATAATATTCTTCTTTCCTTTTAGAGAGTGACTCTTATACATATACAAAATTCATGCATTAATTCAGCCGCTCTAACTAGTGATAAACATAACGAGAAGTGTTCGACCCATCTGAATTCAATACTCCTATTATATGAGAACCATGAAGGCAGTTTCTAACACTAGAAATTACTATTTTTTTTTCTATAAATCATTTGGCCAAATATCTTAACTTCATTTAAATGAACTTTAATTGAATTAAAAAAGAGATTCAATAAGGAAATGCAGTTAAGACCCTGATGAAAGATCAATATCTCTCAATCTGTCAGAATTAAACATAACCCAATATAAATTAAGAGTTAACTTTTACTGTTATTTTGTTGTTGTTAATAGTACAAACCCGATTCCAAAAAAGTTGGGACACTGTACAAATTGTGAATAAAAAAGGAATGCAATAATTTACAAATCTCATAAACTTATATTTTATTCACAATAGAATATAGATGACATATCAAATGTTGAAAGTGAGACATTTTGAAATGTCATGCCAAATATTGATTTTATGAAATGAAATACTCATTTTGGATTTCATGAAAGCTACACATTCCAAAAATGTTGGGACCGGTAGCAATAAGAGGCCGGAAAAGTTAAATGTACATATAAGGAACAGCTGGAGGACCAATTTGCAACTTATTAGGTCAACTGGCAACATGATTGAGCATAAAAAGAGCCTCTCAGAGTGGCAGTGTCTCTCAGAAGTCAAGATGGGCAGAGGATCACCAATTCCCCCAATGCTGCGGCGAAAAACAGTGGAACAATATCAGAAAGGAGTTTCTCAGAGAAAAATTGCAAAGAGTTTGAAGTTATCATCATCTACAGTGCATAATATCATCCAAAGATTCAGAGTATCTGGAACAATCTCTGTGCATAAGGGTCAAGGCTGGAAAACCATACTGGATGCCTGTGATCTTCGGGCCCTTAGACGGCACTGCATCACATACAGGAATGCTACTGTAATGGAAATCACAACATGAAATCACAACATGAATCTTACTGCTCAACATACTTGAGTGTGTTCAGTGTGAAGTTTGGATCCTTCAGTCCATCAGAGATGATCTTGACTCCTGATTCTCCCAGGTTATTGCGGCTCAGATCCAGCTCTCTCAGGTGTGAGGAGTTTGAACGCAGAGCTGAAGCCAGATAACCACAGCCTTCATCTGTCACCTCACAGTCAGATAATCTACAAACACACACAGAAACAATGAAGATATCTGTGACATCAGAACTCACAACAATCACTTGTTAAATCTGTTGAATAATTACACATCCATTTAATATAAACTGATAAGAGTTAAATCTCTCTCATTTCATAAACTATAAGTTCTGCTAAAAGGAGAATTTGGGTCTGATCAGATCTATACAGCCATCTACCAGATACTGAGGATCATAAACTCATAAACTGTTGACACTCAACACATTGTTTTCTGTGCAATAACAAGCTTCTTTCCTTTTAGAGAGTGACTCTTATACATATATAAAATGTATTTTAATTTGTTGAAACCTTTACTTTGCTACATTTTAAAGTCAAATACTTTATACACAGACAATTCTCCTCTTGTTAATAGTTACCCTGATTATTAAAAAAATGTTTTCATTGTGAAAAGATAGCTCAGAGAAGCAGCATGTAGGCAGTGTGCCGCGGGTGAACTCAGAGTATGAGTGCAGTGTTTACATGTCCTCTTATTATAAGCAAAGGGACCTCTCCAATGGGGCAATAATTCCACCATATTAAGCTCTGGTATAGCTATACTGCAGCGCATGAGATTCAACATGACCATACTCCAAATGTGTGACAAACAGTGATTAAACTGCACAGCTGCAGCGTGAGAGCACAGAGAGAGACAGACCTCCAGACGATGAACTTGATCACACCGGCTGCTCTAACCAGTGATAAACACAACGAGAAGTGTTCGACCCATCTGAATTCAACACTTCTATGATATGAGAACCGTGAAGAGAGTTTCTAACACTAGAAATAATGTAGAAATTATGAATTTCATTTCTTTCTAGAAATCATTTGGCCAAATATCTTCAATATCTTAATTTTAATGAATTTTAATTGAATTAAAAAACAGATTCAATAAGGAAATGCAGTTAAGATCCTGATGAAAGATCAATATCTCTCAATCTGTCAGAATTAAACATAACCCAATATAAATTAAGAGTTAACTTTTACTGTTATTTTGTTGTTGTTGTTGTTAATAGTAGTACTGAACTCAAAACCAATGCTTTACTGTTAAATATTTATCAGAATATTATTAGTATTATTAGAGATTTTTTTCTTTAATTTTGAAAAAGAAAAAAACTAAATACTGAAATAAATTAATGGGAATCCATCAGCCGGATAGGTGGGATTTTTCCAGGAAGGGCCAATCCTGCCAATCCTGATTCCCTACAGGCAGCAGTTATTTGTAATGCTGTTGTTATCAGATGTAGAAAGCAGCGATATGTTTTCTCCAGCACACTGAATTTGCTTTTAATAGTCAAGTCAGGTCAACTTTATTTAGCGCTTTACAGATCAAAGCAGATTGAAGGTGGTTCTCACAAAACTGTGTTTCTACAAGCTTCAAGGAGCCTTGGAGAAGGACACCAAATGATCAAGTGATATAGCCTAAGGAGTCCATATAATTCTATAATATAATAAATTTTTCTGCGAGCATCTTCTTTGGCCTGACGGAGCTGGCTGAGTTTTGCAGTGAACCAGGGTTTGTCATTGTTGTAAGTTAAATGAAGGTGCATTGTAGGAACGCACAAATCCTCAAAGAAACTGATATATGAAGTTACAGTCTCTGTGAGCTCGTCCAGATCGGTGGCAGCAGCTTTAAAAACACTCCAATCAGTCCATTCGAAACAGGCTTGTAAAGCCCGCTCTGTTTCAGTGGTCCATCTCTTTACAGTCCTTGCTACAGGTTTAGCTGATTTCAGTTTCTGCCTGTAGGTCGGTATGAGATGAACTAGACAGTGATCAGAGAGCCCCAAAGCTGCCCGTGGGACAGAGTGATATGCATCCTTTATTGCTGTGTAACAGTGATCCAGTGTATTACTGTCTCTGGTGGGACAAGTAACATGCTGTCTGTATTTTGGAAGTTCACGTGAGAGAATCGCTTTATTAAAGTCCCAGAGAATGATTAGAACAGAGTCCAGGTGTTGTTGCTCGCTCTCTGTGATCATATCAGCGAGTATCTGTAAAGCCGAACTCACGTGCATTTGCGGAGGAATGTAGACGCTCACCAGAATGAACGAGCAAAACGTGCTTCCCCCATCTGCGCGTCCTAAAGCGTCTAAACAGCGCAAGGACGCGGTAAAAGATTTTGTGGTGTGTACTGCCGAATGTTCATCCCTGGTAAAACTGATGGTGTTTGAAAAACAAGAAAACAGGAAAAACTAACAAAAACAGTACAAACACTGAAGAGCCAAGCACTGTGGCTGCCATGCGCGGCGCCATCTTATAAGCTGCAGAAGAAGATCCAGTGTCAAAACATGGAAGAGCCTCAATTGTATGGGAGTATTTTGGTTTTAAACACTATGAAGGAACTCAATCATAAATGCCATAAAACCTGTACAGTAGATCATGTGCAGTCACTCAAAGAGGAATATGACAAGCCTGTCAGTCCAAACACAACATGGTTATATTCTTACCAAAGAAGAAATCCATTGATTCTGAGTCAAATATAACCTACCCTTTCTTAAAGGGACAGTTTACACAAAAAATAACACTCTGTCATCATTTACTGACTCTCATGTGTTTCAAATCTGCATGGATTTCTTCTGCCGAACACAAAAGATGATATTTTGAAGTTTTGGTGACCACTGACTTCCACTGTAAGGGAGAAACACTGAGACTTTTCTTACTGAAAAGAAAATGTCTTCTTTTGTGCTCCACAGAATATGAATAAATGAATGAATGAGGCATTTATATAGCACTTTCATATGTACTACTGTACACCCAAAGCGCTTTACAATCATATCAGGGGTCTCTCCTCATCCACCACCAGTGTGCAGCATCCACTTGGATGATGCGACGGCAGCCACAGTACAACGGCGCCAGTGCGCTCACCACACACCAGCTGTAGGTGGAGAAGAGAGAGAGTGAAAGAGCCAATTCAATGGATGGGGATTATTAGGAGGCCATGATTGGTATGGGCCTATGGAGGGAATTTGGCCAGGACACCGGGGTTACACCCCTACTCTTTACGAGAAGTGCCATGGGATTTTTAATGACCACAGAGAGTCAGGACCTCAGTTTAACGTCTCATCCGAAGGACGGTAAAGAATAAAGAAAGGCATCCAGGTTTGGATGACGTGAGGGTGAGTAAATAATGACAGATTTTAAATGTTTGGGTGAACTATCTTTTTAAGAAGGTCTACTCATTGAAATTGATATTGTAACAAAGTAAATCAGTAATCTTTTCCTCCATGCAGCTCTACTACAGACCCTTTCCACATTTCACTCCACTGTACACTTGTAGATGGTGAGACTGAAATACAAATACAGACATTCACAGGATGAGATGAATCTTACTGCTCAACATACTTGAGTGTGTTCAGTGTGATGTTTGGATCCTTCAGTAGATCAGAGATGATCTTGACTCCTGAGTCTCCCAGGTTATTCTTGCTCAGATCCAGCTCTCTCAGGTGTGAGGGGTTTGAATGCAGAGCTGAAGCCAGATAACCACAGCCTTCATCTGTCACCTCACAGTCAGATAATCTACAAACACACACAGAAACAATGATGATATCTGTGACATCAGAACTCACAACAAACACTTGTTAAATCTGTTGAATAATTAAATCCATTTAATATAAACTGATAAGATAAGAAGATTTAACATCTCTCTCATTTCATAAACTATAAGTTCTGCTGAAAGGAGAATCTGGGTCTGATCAGATCTATACAGACATCTAACAGATACTGAGGATCATAAACTCATAGATTTGTATCTCCTGAAGGAAACAGTCGAGTTCGAGTAAGTTTGGGTTTGAGGTTCTGAGTAAATTAAATGCTGCAGTGTCTTAAACTGTGCTGTTGACACTCGACACATTGTTTTATGAACAATAATATTCTTCTTTCCTTTTAGAGAGTGACTCTTATACATATACAAAATTCATGCATTAATTCAGCCGCTCTAACTAGTGATAAACATAACGAGAAGTGTTCGACCCATCTGAATTCAACACTCCTATGATATGAGAACCGTGAAGGCAGTTTCTAACACTAGAAATTACAATTTTTTTTCTATAAATCATTTGGCCAAATATCTTAACTTCATTTAAATGAACTTTAATTGAATTAAAAAAGAGATTCAATAAGGAAATGCAGTTAAGACCCTGATGAAAGATCAATATCTCTCAATCTGTCAGAATTATACATAACCCAATATAAATAAAGAGTTAACTTTTACTGTTACTTTGTTGTTGTTAATAGTACAAACCCGATTCCAAAAAAGTTGGGACACTGTACAAATTGTGAATAAAAAAGGAATGCAATAATTTACAAATCTAATAAACTTATATTTTATTCACAATAGAATATAGATGACATATCAAATGTTGAAAGTGAGACATTTTGAAATGTCATGCCAAATATTGACTCATTTTGGATTTCATGAAAGCTACACATTCCAAAAATGTTGGGACCGGTAGCAATAAGAGGCCGGAAAAGTTAAATGTACATATAAGGAACAGCTGGAGGACCAATTTGCAACTTATTAGGTCAACTGGCAACATGATTGAGCATAAAAAGAGCCTCTCAGAGTGGCAGTGTCTCTCAGAAGTCAAGATGGGCAGAGGATCACCAATTCCCCCAATGCTGCGGCGAAAAACAGTGGAACAATATCAGAAAGGAGTTTCTCAGAGAAAAATTGCAAAGAGTTTGAAGTTATCATCATCTACAGTGCATAATATCATCCAAAGATTCAGAGTATCTGGAACAATCTCTGTGCATAAGGGTCAAGGCCGGAAAACCATACTGGATGCCTGTGATCTTCGGGCCCTTAGACGGCACTGCATCACATACAGGAATGCTACTGTAATGGAAATCACAACATGGGCTCAGGAATACTTCCAGAAAACATTGTCGGTGAACACAATCCACCGTGCCATTTAACGTTGCCGGCTAAAACTCTATAGGTCAAAAAAGAAGCCGTATCTAAACATGATCCAGAAGCACAGGCGTTTTCTCTGGGCCAAGGCTCATTTAAAATGGACTGTGGCAAAGTGGAAAACTGTTCTGTGGTCAGACGAATCAAAATTTGAAGTTCTTTTTGGAAAACTGGGACGCCATGTCATCCGGACTTAGCAGGACAAGGACAACCCAAGTTGTTATCAGCGCTCAGTTCAGAAGCCTGCATCTCTGATGGTATGGGGTTGCATGAGTGTGTGTGGCATGGGCAGCTTACACATCTGGAAAGGCACCATCAATGCTGAAAGGTATATCCAAGTTCTAGAACAACATATGCTCCCATCCAGACATTGTCTCTTTCATGGAAGACATTGCATTTTCCAACATGACAATGCCAGACCACATACTGCATCAATTACAACATCATGGCTGCGTAGAAGAAGGATCCGGGTACTGAAATGGCCAGCCTGCAGTCCAGATCTTTCACCCATAGAAAACATTTGGCACATCATAAAAAGGAAGATGCGACAAAGAAGACCTAAGACAGTTGAGCAACTAGAAGCCTGTATTAGACAAGAATGGGACAACATTCCTATTCCTAAACTTGAGCAACTTGTCTCCTCAGTCCCCAGACGTTTGCAGACTGTTATAAAAAGAAGAGGGGATGACGCACAGCGGTAAACATGGCCTTGTCCCAACTTTTTTGAGATGTGTTGATGCCATGAAATTTAAAATCAACTTTTTTTTTTTTTAAATTATACATTTTCTCAGTTTAAACATTTGATATGTCATCTATGTTGTATTCTGAATAAAATATTGAAATTTGAAACTTTCACATCATTGCATTCTGTTTTTATTCACAACTTGTACAGTGTCCCAACTTTTTTGGAATCGGGTTTGTAGTACTGAACTCAAAACCAACGCTTGGAGTAATACTGTCAAATATTTATCAGAATATTATTAGTATTATTAGAGATTTTTTTTTTCTTTAATTTGAAAAAGAAAAAACATTGAAATAAATTCACGGAAACACACCGGCCGGATAGGTGGGATTTTTCCAGGAAGGGCCAATCCTGACAATTCTGATTCCCTACAGGCAGCAGTTATTTGTAATGCTGTTGTTATCATATGTAGAAAGCAGTAATATGTTTTCTCCAGCACACTGAATTTGCGTTTAATAGTCAAGTCAGGTCAACTTTTTTTAGCACTTTACAGATTAAAGCAGTTTTACAGCAAAGTAAACCATCAGATTGAAGGTGGTTCTCACCAAACTACTGTGTTTCTACAAGCTTCAGGGAGCCTTGGAGAAGGACACAAAATGATCAAATGATATAGCCTAAGGAGTTCATATAATTCTATAATATAATAAATTTATGAACACCAAAGCACCCATGAAAAAACATTAGAGAAACAACAGAATTCACAGTGTATAGTGTGTGTACAGAGCAACAACAAAGAGCTTGTTCACATTTTAGACGAGTCAAGCTGCAATACCGAACAGGACCACATGGAGACGCCAAAAACTCATCAATCAACCGCCTTGACTGCATAAACCCATGATCATTAAACACAGCATCGTACACATGACAAATCAAACATTATCCTGAGTGTGTGTGGAAACAACACAACATGAATGCAGCGTGTGATCAGTGATCGAGAGCACACATACACGGTTTGTTGTGTGTTCATCAATATAACAGACTCTCACCCTCTTACTGTACGATCCTGTACGACACCAAAATTGAGCTCTTTAGAAACAATCACAGAATACGACAGAGCTTGTCACACTGAAATGAATAATTCACTAAAAACACAATGTGAGTCTCTACTCTCTCTGATATCTCTGATGTAATCAGCCTGGTTCAACAGCTTAAAATGGTCTGATCACAAACAGAGAGGCAGAATCGGGTTAAAGGGTTAGAATGGAGATTTCCTCCAGGGTAACAGGTGCTTGTAGGTGCTCAGTGTGAGAAACTCCCGACTTCTAAGATCATCAAACTGTGTGACGAAAATTACAGTAATGACGCAGCTTCACGTAGCCTACTTTTGTTATTTATTTGTGTTAATTGTGTTACATTATATTAACCAATTAAGGATTCTGAAATTAATCGCATGTGTTAATTTAAATTAATCGACATACCAGACCAGAGTTCTGTGTTTTGTAGATAAAGTTAACTAAGCAAAATTACATGAGCAAGAGTGAAAAACCGCAAGGATCAAAGACGCATGTCTAATGTTTGTTTATAAGAAATAGTGAAGACAGATGAAAGAACCGTGTGTGAAAGACCTCAAACGTGTGTTAGCTTGTCAAAATGATCCCTTGATGGTGATGACTATGAAGCTGCAGAAAAAGATCCAGTGTAAAAACATGGAAGAGCCTCAATTGTATGGGAGGATTTTGGTTTTAAACACTATGAAGGAACTCAATCATAAATGCCATAAAACCTGTACAGTAGATCATGTGCAGTCACTCAAAGAGGAAATATGACAAGTCTGTCAGTCCAAACACAACATGGTTATATTCTTACCAAAGAAGAAATCCAGTGATTCTGAGACAAATATAACCTACTCTTTCTTAAAGGGACAGTTTACACAAAAATTAACACTCTGTCATCATTTGCTGACTCGCATGTGTTTCCAAACCTGCATGGATTTCTTCTGCCGACGACAAAAGATATTTTGAAGTTTTGGTGACCTCTGACTTCCACTGTAAGGGATAAACACTGAGAATTTTCTTACTGAAAAGAAAAATGTTTTCTTTTGTGCTTCACAGAATAAAGAAAGGCATCCAGGTTTGGATGACGTGAGGGTGAGTAAATAATGACAGATTGTAAATTTTTGGGTGAACTTTCTTTTTAAGAAGGTCTACTCATTGAGATTGATATTTTAAGAAAGTAAATCAGTAATATTTTCCTCCATGCAGCTCTACTACAGACCCTTTCCACATTTCACTCCACTGTACACTTGTAGATGGAGAGACTGAAATACAAATACAGACATTCACAGGATGAGATGAATCTTACTGCACAACATACTTGAGTGTGTTCAGTCTGAAGTTTGGATCCTTCAGTCCATCAGAGATGATCTTGACTCCTGATTCTCCCAGGTTATTGCTGCTCAGATCCAGCTTTCTCAGGTGTGAGGGGTTTGAACGCAGAGCTGAAGCCAGATAACCACAGCCTTCATCTGTCACCTCACAGTCAGATAATCTACAAACACACACAGAAACAATGAAGATATCTGTGACATCAGAACTCACAACAAACACTTGTTAAATCTGTTGAATAATTAAACATCCATTTAATATAAACTGATAAGATAAGAAGATTTAACATCTCTCTCATTTCATAAACTATAAGTTCTGCTGAAAGGAGAATCTGGGTCTGATCAGATCAATGCAGCCATCTACCAGATACTGAGGATCATATACTCATAGATTTGTATCTTCTGAAGGAAACAGTCGTGTTCGAGTAAGTTTGGGTTTGAGGTTCTGATTAAATGAAATGCTGCATTAGCGTCTTAAACTGTGCTGTTGACACTCGACACATTGCTTTCTGCACAGTAATATTCTTCTTTCCTTTTAGAGAGAGTGACTCTTTTACATATACAAAATTTATTTTAATTTGTTGAAACTTTTACTTTGCTACATTTCAAGTCAAACACTTTATACACAGACAATTCTCCTCTTGTTAATAGTTACCCTGATTATTAAAAATGGTTTCATTGTGAAAAGATAGCTCAGACAAGCAGCATGTAGGCAGTGTGCCGCGGGTGAACTCAGAGTATGAGTGCAGTGTTTACATGTCCTCTTATTATAAGCAAAGGGACCTCTCCAATGGTCCGATAATTCCACCATATTAAGCTCTGGTATAGCTATACTGCAGTGCATGAGATTCAACATGACCATACTCCAAATGTGTGACAAACAGTGATTAAACTGCACAGCTGCAGCGTGAGAGCACAGAGAGAGACAGACCTCCAGACGATGAACTTGATCACGCCGGCTGCTCTAACCAGTGATAAACACAACGAGAAGTGTGCAACCCATCTGAATTCAACACTTCTATGATAGGAGAACCGTGAAGAGAGTTTCTAACACTACAAATAATGTAGAAACTATGAATTTCATTTTTTTTTCTAGAAATCATTTGGCCAAATAACTTAAATATCTTCATTGTAATGAATTTTAATTGAATTAAAAAAACAGATTCAATAAGGAAATGCAGTGAAGACCCTGATGAAAGATCAATATCTCTCAATCTGTCATAATTAAACATAACCCAATATAAATTAAGAGTTAACTTTTACTGTTATTTTGTTGTTGTTGTTAACAGTAGTACTGAACTCAAAACCAACACTTTACTGTCAAATATTTATCAGAATATTATTAGTATTATTAGAGTTTTTTTCTTTAATTTTGAAAAAACAAAAACAAAAAACATTGAAATAAACTGTTTTCTACAAGCTTCAAGGAGCCTTGGAGAAGGACACCAAATGATCAAGTGATATAGCCTAAAGATTTCATATAATTCTATTATATAATACATTTATGAACACCAAAGCACCCATGAGAAAAACTTTAGAGAAACAACAGAATTCACAGTGTATAGTGTGTGTACAGAGAAACAACAAAGAGCTTGTTCACATTTTAGACGAGTCAAGCTGCGATACCGTACAGGACCACATGGAGACGCCAAAAACTCATAAATCAACCGCCTTGACTGCATAAACCCATGATCACTAAACACAGCATTGTACACATGACAAATCAAACATTATCCTGAGTGTGTGTGGAAACAACACAAATGTACTGAAATGTGTCAGGACATGAATGCAGCGTATGATCAGTGATCGAGAGCACACATACACAGTTTGTTGTTTGTTCATCAATATAACAGACTCTCACACTCTTACTGTACGATCCTGTATGACACCAAAATTGAGCTCTTTAGAAACAATCACAGAATACGACAGAGCTTGTCACACTGGAATACATAATTCACTAAAAACACAATGTTAGTCTCTATTCTCTCTGATTAGGGCTGTCGCGGTTAAGGAATTTCCCTTGCGGTATTTTTGAGCTGCTCAATAGCACGATATGCGGTTTTACCGCCATTATATATATATATATATATATATATATATATATATATATATATATATATATATATAATAAACACACAAGCGGACATATTCAATAAACTAAATAGAGCGTTGAAACACTGGGGAAGTGAACCCGTAACAGAAGAGAATGTCAAGTCAAAATAAGGGTCTACCTGACAGTAAGATCGTAGGGCTATTGTTATATGTATAATAGTTCCGATCCTCGAATCTGACTAAACAAGAGACTTTCTGTTGATATTTCACGAGTATAAGCAGAACTAACGTTACTCATCTGCTGGCCTGCGTTCCAGACGAAGAGCTGATCTGAGGTCCTGAAGCTTCGCAGTTCTGTCCACATTGTTGCACCACAAGAGATGGCGGGCAAGGGACTTTCTTTGAGTCTTTAAACTGTTCATTCAAATGCACGTTCAAAACCGCTGATTAATTTAAAGAGCGATGTAATGAAACAAGCTGTTGAAATCATTTTAACTTTGAGCGGCACTTTATAAGGCACAGCTGTAATGCGTCGATGCTAAGGCAGAGATTTCACTATCCTTGCAGACGACAAATACATCTCGGCCTGAAGGACAGACGCAGGTAATCGCATAGCCGAGTCTGATAGTACGAATGAGCCAACTGGACAGGCTGGGGAGCGCTATCCACGCTTCCAGACACTGAGCCAGCGGGACCAAAGGCACCACAGACGCACCGGGGGTGGGGCAGCAAGGCAGAGAGGGACCCGACTCGGACGGCTTGGGGGCGGCCCGGAGTGGGGTCGGACTCTGCGAGGCAGCAGTGTGCATGGGAGACAGCGCACGGGACGCGGTCTGCGCCATCACACTGCCGCCTGCTGGCGAATGGGGAGGGAGCTGTCAGCGGCGAGGCGGAGCCTGGCACACTGACAGACACACCTTGTTGTGACCTGGAGTTTGAGGAAACTGCTCTTTTTGTGAAAAAGTGGGTACCGCTGGACTCCGGGGAGCCAGCGGGGGTAGACAGACAGACATCACAAATTCCCCCCGGCCCTCCTCCGGGGGTGGGAAAGACGATGGTATTCTCTCCCGAAGAGCGAGAACCTTCCCCTCCAGGTTGCCCGTCTCAGTGCCGTGTTTTGCTCTTGCGTTTACCACCGGGCTTAGCGGAGACGGGCTGGGCACCACGCCCGCGACCGGCACCCTGCTGCTTGGCTGGTGTAGGCTGCTGCTTTGCCATTTTAGCAGGGGCGGAGGACGGTGCAGGCAGGCGCCCTCGGCGACGAGCGGGCTGAGGCTGAGCCACGGGCGGCTGGGTGGAGGCAGCAGCGGACCGCCGTGGCATAACGTGACTGATAGCCTCAGCCTGCTTCTGTGCAGCGGAGAACTGATGGGCAAAGCTCTCCACCGCGTCGCCGAATAGGCCGACCGGGGACACGGGGGAATTTAGGAACCGCTGCTTGTCGGCATCCCGCATGTCCGCCAGGGTCAGCCAGAGGTGGCGGGACTACGAGGGTAGACATCGCGTGACCAACAGCGCGTGCTGTCACCTTCGTTGCCCGGAGGGCAAGGTCGGTGGCAGCGCGCAGCTCCCCCAGCAGCTGTTGGTCAGGACCTTCCTGGGGCATCTCCGACAGCGCCTTTGCTTGGTAAACCTGCAAGAGGGCCATCGCGTGCAGGGCGGAGGCAGCCTGCCCACAGGAACTGTAAGCCTTCTCAGTCAGACCGGCTGAGAATTTACAGGCCCGGGACGGGAGACGCGGCTCACCACGCCAGCCAGTGGCCGTTGGACACAATTGCATCGCAACAGACCGCTCGACTGGTGGGATCCTCGCGTACCCCTTGGCTACCCCGCCGTCCAGGGAGGTGAAGGCGGACGCGGGGCCAGGCCTGGTACGGGCACTATACGGTGTCTGCCAAGACCTGGTCACCTCGTCATGTTCCTCCGGGAAGAAAGGCATTGGGGCGGGACACTGGGGCTGACCAGCGCGACCCCCCCCCAAGTACCAATCATCCAGCCGAGATGGGCCGGGACAGGGTGGAGGGTTCCACTCGAGCCCGACACACAAGGCGGCCCGGGAGAGCACAGCCGAGAGTTCGGGATCCGACTCGGGCAACGCTACCGTCCCGGAGGGCGGCAGCGCGTCCGGATCTTCCTCCCCCGAAAACTCAAACTCGCCTTCCGACGCAGCGATCGACATCTGATCCTCCGCCGGCACACCAAAGGTAACTGCTGGACAGTCCGAAGAGGGCCCAGTGGAAACCAACGGCGGCAGGATGGGTTGCGGTGCTGATGAGGGGGCAGGGGCCCGCGGAGCGTTTCCGCTCGACGGGGGAGCCCTGACCGTTATCCTCAGGTCACCCTCCCTATACAGCGCCGTACCGTCATTCCGGTTCCCGGGGCCGGAAAAAACGGTCGTACGCGGCATAGGAGAGGGAACTCCCGCTTCCTGAGACTTCAGGAAGGAGAGCCTCGACCTCAGCACCGCGATGGTCATGTTCCCGCAGTGGGAACATGAACCATCCACAAAAGCTGCTTCAGCGTGCTGAACGCCCAAACACGAGATGCAGCGATTGTGCCCATCAGCAGGGACCAGGGAACGACCGCACCCAGTAACGCACAGACGAAATGACATACTGTCAGGGTTCGTCTGTAAAGCTCTTTTAGAAGGGGAATAGTCAGCTCACTCGTGCTGAAGCACCCAGGGAGTGACGCGATGTGTCAGGTACACCACTCCCTGACACACCGAGGAACCGGCCCAAATCGCTACACACGCACACACTCTTTGTGTTGCTGTGAAAACAGCAGTTTTCGAGCTTATAGCTCAGCTCCTCGGAGACTCGCGACCTCGCTGAATGTGCCCTTTCACCAGCACTGAAAGCTCGCTGTAAAACCTCTTCTGTTTAGGCAATGTTTTAGAATAAACAACGAAGAAAGGAGTCTTCTAAACAGGACACCAGTGAATGGCTCCGAAGCGAAAGACAGAGTGCGATTGCATCTGCTTCCTATTTATATACACCTGACGGGGGCGGTGCGCATTATGCAAATATCGCACGCCAATTCCATTGGCTTGTTTTAGTTTACACGAAGATGATAGGGCTCTCTAAGCGATATCCCAATTCGTCGGTCACTACTGACGTACGTCGAACGTGACCGACTGAAAGGGAACTCCCGACTTCTAAGATCATCAAACTGTGTAACGAAAATTGACCATTGGATTTCTTCTGCCGAACACAAAAGATGATATTTTGAAGTTTTGGTGACCACTGACTTCCACTGTAAGGGAGAAACACTGAGACTTTTCTTACTGAAAAGAAAATCTTCTTCTTTTGTGCATCCAGGTTTGGATGACGTGAGGGTGAGTAAATAATGACAGATTGTAAATGTTTGGGTGAACTATCTTTTTAACACTCTGAGGTCTGAAACCGTGCCTGCGCGTTTTGCAGGTTTTTTTCACATTGCAGCAAAACAGAGTTAAAATACTCCGTCATTTTTTGTCATAGAGACATAAGTAATATATCAATTGAAACTATAGAATATCTTCTTTTATTTGTGTACACTCAGAGTAAAAACACAATGTTGTGCTTATTGTAAAATAAAGAAAACTAACATGATGCGTGATTTCTCCTCTCCCTCTGAACGAAGTCCAATCTGATAGTTCTCAGAAAATTAACTGTAACTTAGTGAATACTAATCACAGAAAAATTAAACTTATGTCTAAAAAAACGTTAAGATGTCAGGTTTTAAATCATGTAAGTCAAATCGAAAACAAACCCTCTGTGTTTATGTAATCTGTATGAAAAGAGAGCCATGTCAGAAGTCCGTGATTCAGCTCATTATCCGCTAATGCGGCCACGCCCATGGAGCCAGTGCTATTCAGACGCAAATTCAGTCAATACATGCATTCATCGTCTCAATCGGGTATTTATTGTCTTGAAAAGTGTTTATCTGGATGTAAAAGTCATGGTTAGCAACTCTAGGAGACATGCAGTTAGTTCCTGTTTTCTTTTCTTCTATGGATGAATTTTAGATGAGTTTTTGTTTCTTTAACGCCCTCCGGCTGCAGTATGTATTGGAAACTCCATTCATGGAATAGCCTCTTCTTCTTTTAGATGAATTTGTGGATTAAAAATGCACAGAGCGCCCTCCGACTTCAAGGATGAATTGAAAACACCAGCGCTCATAGTAATGACAATGAATATTAAATATCTATATCTCCTCTGTATAGAAAATTGACATAAGCATATGAGAATCCAATATTTCTCCAAATGTGCATGCTTTTAAACTGAAAGCCTATATTCAGACTCTTTGCATCACAGAAATACATTATATTTTAAAGTACAATATAAAACCATTACTTTATATTGTAATAATATTTGTCTGTATGTTTCATATATCATAATGAGCTTGAGACATCACAGAAGGTTTTTTTCACAGCCTACCTGACTGAAATGCCTCATTAATATGCAAGTCATTACAGCTCATTACTATCCAATTCTTTTGTCTTCTCAGGTGGGAATGGCCCATTTTCAGTGGTGATTCACGCCTCCTCGCATACTGTGTTTCTCAGCAAAAAGTGTCTTACAAAAACTAAATCAATATATTGTTTTATATGAAGGAGTAGGCAGCATAATGTTTACATAATTTTGAAGCAAAAATTCTAGTTTACAACCTCCAATACCCAGAAGTCTTGTAAACACAGATTTACTATACTTTTTTTGCCCTTATTTCATTTCAGTGACTTAAGTTTTTTGTTTTTTCAATAACCACGCATAAATGTTATTCCTTCAAAAACACAAACATGTACATACATGTTCCTCACATATTATTGTAGCCTAGTTTGTGCTGAATACAGTGTAATGACACTTTTTCCATTAATATGTTTATGAACAACTGAAAAAAGCACAAATGTCAGGGCATGTCAAAACTTCTTCAGGCCCCAAATCAGCCTCAGACTCCAGAGGGTTAGGAAGGTCTACTCATTGAAATTGATATAGTAACAAAGTAAATCAGTAATCTTTTCCTCCACACAGCTCTACTACAGACCCTTTCCACATTTCACTCCACTGTACACTTGTAGATGGTGAGACTGAAATACAAATACAGACATTCACAGGATGAGATGAATCTTACTGCTCAACATACTTGAGTGTGTTCAGTGTGAAGTTTGGATCCTTCAGTCCATCAGAGATGATCTTGACTCCTGATTCTCCCAGGTTATTGTTGCTCAGATCCAGCTCTCTCAGGTTTGAGGGGTTTGAACGCAGAGCTGAAGCCAGATAACCACAGCCTTCTTCTGTCACCTCACAGTCAGATAATCTACAAACACACACAGAAACAATGAAGATATCTGTGAAAAATCTGTGCAAAAATGAGGCCGCGGCCATCTTAGCAGCACGTGACCGCACGTCACTCCCGGATAACTGAAAATGGGCAAAGGGGACGTAGTTGGAGCCCATGCTACTTGTTGCTGAAACCACGCCCGCCTAGCTCGACATGACCATGTTAGCAGGAGCTATCTATCTTACTATCTTAAATATTAATAAAGATAACAAGCTATATCATTAGAAAGTTCTAAAGGTTTACTGTCAATCTATGTTGTTATTTGTTTAATTTTTTCTTTTATAAAGATATAGATGCTCCAACACCAGTAATTAATTTGTGTGGGGTGTGCAAATAACAACAAAAAATCAAACAGAACTTCATACCTTTATAATGAAATAGAGATCGCGAGATGAATCCAATCCGTGACACTTGGGTAAAATGTCCATTGCAGAACAAAACACAGTACTTTTTTGTCCACAAAAGCGTTAAATCCATGAAATATTGATATATTATCCATTGTTTGCATCGAATGATCTGCTCTCCATCATCATTCTTTAAGACATAATGCAATCTGAGCAGCGTTTATGTTGTAAAAATGTCTGTGATCGTATATCTCACAAACAAATGAGCTCGTGTCCAAAGTATAATTTTTCAAAATAGTGCAGCAGTTTTAGTTATAATATCCAAGCCGAAGTCGGAGTTTTATATCCTGCCGCCATTGTCATTGTAGTAAATCTCAGGAACTTTTAGCCAATGCAAGACGATCCAACAACGTGTGTTCTGTTTATCTTCCACATGCGAACAGATCTACACAGACGCACATCTGTCTCGACTATTAATGCATCAAGCCATATTTTATAATTGTATGTTTTTTTAAAAAGAGAGAAAAAAGCACAAATATGGCTGAGACGCCAAATTCAGTGGCTGGAATTAGCTGAGGTAAAGTGAGTGACAGCTCGCAGACAGCAGCGCGATCCACCTGTCACTCAAGTGACCACGCCCTTAATTATGCAGAACTTTAAGGCTTAGTTTAATTTAAACGGTTGAGTTATAAAAAAATTCATCCCCCTCAGAGTTGTCATGAAGGGCAAAATTAGCTATACAGACTAAAACCACAATTTGAACCAGACTGTAAACACGTTTTTTTCTGCTGTAAACTTGGCCAATTTAACATGGGACTCAATGAGATTCTGCTCTCTTCTGCAGCCTGTCCCTAGTGGCCAGTCGATGAATCGCAGTTTAAGTCACTTACGTATTGGCTTCACGAGAAACTGGGGGAGGTTGCCGCTTGGTTAGAATGGAGATTTCCTCCAGGGTAACAGGTGCTTGTAGATGCTCAATTTGAGAAACTCCTGACTTCTAAGATCATCTAACTGAATGACGAAAATTACAGTAATGACGCAGCTTCACGTAGCCTACTTTTGTTATTTATTTGTGTTAATTGTGTTAAATTATTTCAACCCATTAAGGATTCTGAAATTAATCGCATGTGTTAATTTAAATTAATCGACATACAAGACCAGATTTCTGTGTTTTGTAGATAAAGCTAACTAAGCAATATCACATGAGCAAGAGTGAAAAACAGCGAGGATCAAAGACGCCTGTCTAATGCTTGTTTATAAGAAATAGTGAAGACAGATGAAAGAACCATGTGTGAAAGACCTCAAACATGTGTTAGTTTGTCAAAATGATCCCTTGATGGTGAAGCCAATGAAGCTGCAGAAGAAGATCCAGTGTCAAAACATGGAAGAGCCTCAATTGTATGGGAGTATTTTGGTTTTGAACACTATGAAGAAACTCAGTCATAAATGCCATAAAACCTGTACAGTAGATCATGTGCAGTCACTCAAAAAGGAAATATGACAAACCTGTCAGTCCAAACACAACATGGTTATATTCTTACCAAAGAAGAAATCCAGTGATTCTGAGCCAAATATAACCTACTCTTTCTTAAAGGGACAGTTTACACAAAAATTAAAACTCTGTCATCATTTACTCACTCTAATGTGTTTCCAAACCTGCATGGATTTCTTCTGCCGAACACCAAAGATGATATTTTGAAGTTTTGGTGACCACTGACTTCCACTGTAAGGGAGAAATACTGAGACTTTTCTTACTGAAAAGAAAATGTCTTCTTTTGAGCTCCGCAGAATAAAGAAAGGCATACAGGTTTGGATGACGTGAGGGTGAGTAAATAATGACAGATTGTAAATGTTTGGGTGAACTATCTTTTTAAGAAGGTCTACTCATTGAGATTGATATTGTAATAAAGTAAATCAGTAATCTTTTCCTCCACGCAGCTCTACTACAGACCCTTTCCACATTTCACTCCACTGTACACTTGTAGATGGAGAGACTGAAATACAAATACAGACATTCACAGGATGGGATGAATCTTACTGCTCAACATACTTGAGTTTGTTCAGTATGAAGTTTGGATCCTCCAGTAGATCAGAGAGCATCTTGAGTCCTGATTCTCCCAGGTTATTCCAGCTCAGATCCAGCTCTCTCAGGTGTGAGGGGTTTGAACGCAGAGCTGAAGCCAGATAACCACAGCCTTCATCTGTCACCCCACAGCCAGATAATCTACAAACATACACAGAAACAATGAAGATATCTGTGACATCAGAACTCACAACGAACACTTGTTAAATCTGTTGAATAATTAAACATCCATTTAATATAAACTGATAAGAGTTAAATCTCTCTCATTTCAGAAACTAAGTTCTGCTGAAAGGAGAATATGGTTCTGATCAGAGAAAGTTTGGGTTTAAGGTTCTGAATAAATGAAAAATGTTTTTTTACTTTTGTATTTTATATATATAGAATAGACAGTGTTAGTGTTAATGGGTTAAGTGATGATGAAAATGATGTGTCTTCAGCAGTTTCTTGAAGATGGCTAAATACATCAGCTTGTTTAGATATGGGCAGGTCATTCCACCAGCAGGGAACCATTAGGGTAAAGGTCAGCTCAGGTTCAAGACTCAAACTTCTCCTCTTTGTATTTTTTCCCATTTCAAAACTGACTATAACATTATACAATCAGGATGTGTGTGTGTGTGTGTGTGTGTGTGTGTGTGTGTGTGTGTGTGTGTGTTAAGAACGTCAACTGTGTTTACGTGAATATTTTCCAAGACGGGCATTTTACCATATTTCTGTATGTATTTTACCGTTTAGACATGCAACCAAAGACAAAGGTTACTACGCTTGTCTGTGTTGTCCATCTTCTATATGTGCAATGTAATAACATAATTCTAATAACAAAAAACATAATTCTATATGTCATATGTAATATAATAATTTAATGAAATAAAATATTAATAGATAGAAATTGCAAATATCATAATTTATATATATATATATACATATATATATATATATATATATATATATACACACACATATATATATATATATACACACATATATATATATATATACATATATATATATATACACATATATATATATATATACACACATATATATATACATATATATATATATATATATATACATATATATACATATATATACATATACATATATATATATATATATATACATATATATATATATACATATATATATACACAAATATATATATATACATATATATATATATATACATATATACATATATATATATACATATATATATATATATATACATACATATATATATATATATATATACACATATATATACACACATATATATATATATATATACACACATATATATATATATATATATATATATATATATATATATATATACACACACATATATATATATATATACAGCTATGGAAAAAATTAAGAGACCACTTAACATTGATTTCTGAACTTGGAGTGGTCTCTTAATTTTTTCCATAGCTGTATATATATATATTGGATTAATCACACTTTTTGTGTTTAACCCATCTTGTTTACCATTTATCTTGTTTAACACATTCACTTTGTCATCATTTGCTATATCCAGCAAAAGTAAACCAGGTGTTTCTCACAAAACTGTGTTTTTTTTGCAAGCTTCAAGGACCCTTGGAGAAGGACACCACATAATCAAATGATATAGCCTAAAGAGTTCATATAATTCTATTATATAATAAATTTATGCACACCAAAGCACCCATGAAAAAACATTACAGAAAATTTTACGTTGATATCGTTTTTTTTGTTGTTGTTGTTGTTTTTTTTTACATATTAATTTTTTTCTTGGTTTATGTGAATGTTAGAGGAACATTCCATTCAATAATTTTGGAAATGTTATGAAAACATTATTTCTGGATGGTAAGTTTATCGCACACAGACACTAGAGACTAACTTCTTTCTGCTGAATATCTTTGAACTGTGGTGGAAACTGGAGTACCTGAAGGAAACACACACTGACACAGAGAACCTGCTAACTCCTGGCTCAGCCAGGACTCGACCCGGGATCCTTATATCTGTGAGGTGATTGTGCTACCCACTGAGCCACTGTGCTGTCCTGATTATGTTTAAAAAAAAGTTATAAATTTAGTGATTCAAGTGATAAAAACAGATAAAATTTAAGCACAGCCACATGTATAGATTTCAAAGTAACAGAAATTTTAAGTACCAAAAACTGTTAAGGGGGGGGGGGGGGGTATCAGGCGACTGTGACATAATATGCATAAAATGCTCGTGAGGCGTGTGTTGATCAATCTCTCCAGCGGCCTCGTTCAGCTCCCGCAACACTCGGTCCTGCTCTGCTTCATACTACAGTAACGTTAATAATCGCATCCATGAACATTTTTTTTTATTTTACCAAAACCGGAAGTAGTCATTTGGCACAGAAATACTCCATTATACGTCCAACTCATGTTTTGAAACTTTGGCCATATTTAGCATGAGAATGCAACTTTTCAACAGTGTAAATACGTCAGAATGCATAAAATAGCATTACACCCCCCTCCCCCCCTCTCCCCTTTAAGACACGTTTCCAGAGTTTTTACATTTTTCTAGACTATTAAGTAGGTGCATTAAATATTTGAATACAAAAATGACAGATATGACTTTACTTTAAGATTCACATTTTACTGTAGTAGTACACTAAACTGTGTTAGTCTCTGGGAAGAACACAGTCCAAAACCTGGAATCATAAAGAGCAAAGCTTACATTTTCTAAACCAAAAACAAAACACCACCAAGTTAAACAAGGGCAAAAAATGTACACAAACTCAAACATACAACTAGATGCACACAAGTCAAATCTAACAAGACACGTGGAAAACAACACAATAGAAAAAGAAAACACAACAAGATTGTGTTCTGCGTATATGAAGTGTTTCATATAGAGCTTCAAACATTGTAATTTTACAGTGATTCTTCAGGCTGAATAGAGACCTTAGAGAGTAATGCTTGTCTGCAGACGCTGGATGTTTGGTTTAAAAATGGTGTGGAATGGAGCGCATGCACAGAGTTGTGAGAAATAGAGAGAATGAGAGAATTTAATTGAGAATCAGATGAAATGCTGTTACAGAAGGAGAGGTTCAAAGTCCTGATTGATTAGTGTGTGGCAGTATGGGCGGTGGTTTCTGTCTATTAGTTCATTACAGTTTGCTGAGTAAGCCTATCATGGCTAGAGGTGTATAGTATATAGATCTGCCGTGGGGAGAATCACGTTGTTTTGCTGCTGGCTCGATGTAGATAATAGTGACTGAATCGGTATTTTCATTATTCAATATTGATTGCGGCTGCACACGCCATGACTGTTTTACACTGTGCGGGTTGATTGAGAGGAGAATTTATGCCCCGCTATTTTAGTGTGTGTGTGTGTGTGTGTGTGTGCTTGCTTAAGGGTAACGTTGTATTTTTTGGATGCAACATTTTATGTTTTCTTTTTTTTTTTTTTTATAAAGTAAAAAACACAAGTAGATGGAAGGAAAAATAGAAATCAAGGTAAGCGCTACTATTTCTGGGTCAAGTGCTGGCGAAAAATGGCTAAAGATTCAGCTGCTCGGATAGAGCGTGGCAGGTCGTTCCACCAGCCAGGAACAGACCAGGAGAAGGTCCGTGAGAGCGATTTTGTGCCCCTTTGTGAAGGCACCACAAGCCGCTGTTCACTTGCAGAATGCAAATTTCTGGAGGGTGCATAAGTCTGAAGTAGTGAGTTGAGATATAGCGGTGCAGAGCCAGCGGTCGTTCTGTAGGCAAACATCAGAGCCTTGAATTGGATGCGAGCAGCTACTGGCAGCCAGTGCAGACTGATGAAGAGAGGAGTGACGTGCGCTCTCTTCGGCTCGTTGAAGACCAGTCTTGCTGCAGCGTTCTGGATCAGTTGTAGAGGCTTGACAGTGCATGCTGGAAGGCCAGCCAAGAGAGCATTACAGTAGTCCAGTCTGGATATTACAAGAGCTTGGACAAGAATTTGTGTGGAATGCTCCGATAGGAAGGGTCTATTCTTCCTGATGTTGTACAAGGCAAATCTGCAGGACCGGGCCGTTGTCGCAACATGATCTGTGAAGCTTAAAGAATCATCCATCACCACTCCAAGGTTCCTAGCTGTCCTGGAAGGAGTAATGGTTGATGATCCAAGTTGAATTGAAAGGTTGTGATGAAGTGTTGGATTGGCACCGACCAAAAGCAGTTCCGTTTTTGCAAGGTTGAGTTGAAGGTGGTGGTCCTTCATCCAGGCAGAAATGGCTGTCAGGCAGGCTGCGATGCGACCAGCAACCGTCAGATCATCTGGTTGGAATGAGAGGTAGAGTCGTGTGTCATCAGCATAACAGTGATAGGACAAACCATGTTCCTGAATGACAGATCCTAGTGATGACATGTAGATGGAGAAGAGAAGCAGTCCAATCACTGAGCCCTGAGGTACCCCAGTAGCAAGATGATGTGACTTGGACACCTCACCTCTCCAAGATACCCTGAAGGACCTACCTGAGAGGTAAGACTTGAACCACTGAAGTGTGGTTCCCGAGATGCCCTTCGACATGAGTGTTGACAGGAGGATCTGGTGGTTAACTGTGTCAAAAGCAGCAGACAGATCCAGCAAGGTGAGTACTGATGATTTTGAAGTAGCTCGTGCCAGTCTCAGGGCTTCAGTGACTGAGAGCAGGGCAGTCTCAGTTGAGTGGCCACTCTTGAAACCAGACTGCTGTTCGTCAAGGAGGTTGTTCTGTGTGAGATAAGTAGACAGTTGGTTGAATACAACTCTCTCAAGTGTCTTAGCAATGAAAGGAAGAAGGGATACTGGTCTGTAGTTTTCCCAAAAGTGCGGGACTCAGAGTGGGTTTTTTAAGCAGTGGGGTAATCCTAGCCTGCTTAAAGGCTGTATGAAATGTTCCAGTGTGATGTGAAGAATTGATAATGTGATGTGAGTGCAGGTAGAATTGAGGAGGAGATAGCCTGAAGAAGATGAGTGGGGATAGGGTCTAGCGGACAGTAGGGTGATTGGAAAGGATGAGTTTGGAAACGTCAGCCTCCGAGAGCATGGAGAAGGAGGAGAGAGTTTGTGTGTTTTCTGTTAAGATGTTATTGTCAGTGTGTGGTGTGAAGAATTGGCCTCTGATGGTTGTTATTTTATGTGTGAAGAATATAGCAAAGTCATCAGCTGTAAAAGTTGATGTGGGAGGGAGGGGAGGAGGGCAAAGAAGAGAAAAGTGTGCTGGAAAAAAACTTTTAAAAAGTGTGCTGGAATCAGTGGAATTGTTAATTTTGGTGTGATAGTATGTGGTTTTAGCATTGGAGACATTAGTAGAGAAAGAAGAAAGGAGTGACTGATATGAGCTAAGGCCAGTAGGATCTGCAAAGGCATAAATAGACAAGCCAGAACAATTGCTGTATTTTCTGGAAATAATATTTTCTGAATGTTCAGAATCTTCCTCTCAGTCTTTATTCAGCTTTTTTTCCATGGTTTCTCAACGGAAATTCATAAACGTTAATTATGTCAGTTATCAGTAACTGTATAGAATAGTATAGTTCTAATAGCAGGACACACTGTAACACAGTGTTACAACGAACTCTGTCTGTGTCACGATCACCATCTGCTCCTGTCACTTCCCGGACTACACTTCCCACAATCCTCCCTGCCAGTCACCTGCACACGACCACACTAATCACCACACCCAGCTGTAGCTCATTACCTGGACTATTTAAGACTCACACTCGCACCACCTCACCACAAAGTCTTGTTTTCACTTGTGTTACATTTCTGAGTGGTTCCTTGTATCCTGTTTGCCTGTCTGTGATTGTTCTTGCCTGAATCCCCGTTTACAACCCATTGCTGCCTGCCTCGATCTACTGCCTGTACCCTGACCACGACTCTGCCTGTTCCTTACTGTTCCCGTTTGTTCCTGTTTTGACCCTGCCTGTACGACCACGCTTACCACTGTAAATAAAAGCTTGCATTTGGATCTTACCTGTGAGTCCCGCCTTCGTTACAGTCTGTGAAACTAGACTTTAAACCTGGTTAGTGTCTTCTGCTAGTTAGTGAAGCATTAAAGAAAAATCTAAACTGCTAAATAACAGATTGGTGATTAAAATTATATCAGATTTGACTAATTTTAAATAAACAAAATATAGATGAAAAATTTAAAAGAAATGTACTTTTGCTATTGTTAAATAGATGTTTAGTGATATCTAACAAAGAATATTTTTTTTTTTCTCTTTATATTGTCATTATGGCAACTAGTAAATACTTGAAGATTTATCATGCTAGTATATAAGGAAGTATTTAAACTATGTGTGTTACATATGTGTTTCTAACCCTGCGTTAGGTTGTACCCCACGCTCCCCATACTGAATTTGATATGTTAAAATCACTGTCTTTGTGCATTAACGCACATTAATTATTTTATGTTAAGCATTTTAGAATGTCATACTCTGTTTTTAGTGACCGAAATACAGAGGTGAGTGTTGTATAAGAATTGAATGAATCTCAAACCTCAGTATCTTCAGCTGACAGTTTGGGCTCTTCAGTCCATCAGAGAGCAGCTTCACTCCTCGGGTACCCAGGTCATTGCGACTCATGTCCAGCTCTATCAGGGGTGAGTTTGGCATCTGCAGGGCCAAAGCCACAGTTTCACAGTAGGTGTGACTGAGATCACAGCCGGAGAGTCTGTAAAAACAGGATATTTGACCAAATCATTTATTGTGTGTTTATCTTGTAGGAACAGTGTTTGTGGTAACAGTGATAGGTTATGTCCTGTTCTCTGTGAAAATTCAAGCTATCTAGAAACATTTATAAATGTCATGTATGCTGGAACTGATGTGAAAATAACTTTCAAATGTATGTCTATAAAATCACTGTTAAGTAAATCAGTTTTATTACATACAGATTTGACTCTCCAAAATGAGTAGAAACATGATACTTCACACTGAATATTATGATAAAATTGATTTTAAAATTGAGTTAAAAACTTTGATTAAACAGCTTCAAGTTCCTTACATGGCTTTTCTGCAGCATCTCACAGCTGGCAAGAGATTCCTGTGGCCTCCCGTTCTCTTGTACCTCTTCAGGTCGAGCTCATCCAGCACCTCCTCTGACATCAGCAGTACGTAAGCCATCAATGAGCACATGGAAGACGAGAGGATTCTTTCTGGAGATCTGAAGTATGTTTGTATTTCTGTATAAAATGAATTGTCATTGAGCTCCAGTAAGCAGTAGAACAGGTTGACTGAAGTTTCAGGTGAGATGCGGTGGTTTTGTAATTGTTCTTTAATGTGTTTGGTTATTTCTGTGACGCTGTCTTTGCTGTCTTCAGTGTGTGTGAACAAGCCTCTGAGCAGTTTCTGATTGGATTCTAGTGAAATGCCCAGAAGAAACCGTAAAAATAGGTCTAAATGTCCTTTCTGACTTTGCATTGCTTTCCTTACAGCCTTCTTTAGTAAATCATGCAAAGCAATATTTTTGTCTGGCTTGTCGATGTGTTCAGGACTGACCTCTCTTCTTGTTTCTTCAATGAAAAACTGCAGCTCGTCCATGTTCTTGTTCAGGTAGCAGAGGAACACATACACTGCAGCGAGGAACTCTTGAACACTCAGATGCACGAAGCAGAAGACCTTCATCTCATGAAGTCCAGCTTCTTGCTGAAAGATCTCAGTGAGCATTCCTGTGGACTCAAAGTCTTCTTCACTCACATCAACATCACATGATTTCAGATCTTCCTCATAGAACACAATGTTTTCCTTCTTCAGCTGTTCAAACGCTAGCTTAGCTAACTTCAAAATCAGTGTTTTATTGGAATCTAAGAGCTTGGTATGTTCTCTTTCTGTTTTTCTCTCATGCTTCTGGCTCTTTATGTTCATCTGTATCAGCAGGAAGTGGATGTACATTTCAGTGAGTGTCGTGTTGATGTTCTCTGCATTGTTCCCAATAGGAATGTCCTGAAGAACAGTGGCTGTGATCCAACAGAACATGGGAATGTAACACATGATATAGAGACTACGAGATTTCTTAATGTGTGAGATCATTCTGGAGGCCTGAGTTTCATCTGTGATTCTCTTTCTGAAATACTCCTTCTGCTGGTCAGTGAATCCTCGCACCTCTGTGAACAACCCTACATACTCAGGAGGGATCTGATTGGCTGCTGCAGGTCGTGATGTCACCCAGACATGAGCTGATGGAAGCAGAGACCCATTCACCAGACTTGTGAACAGTTCATCTACAGATGATCGCTCTTCAACACTCGTCACCATTCCACTGTCAAAATCTAATGTCAGTCGACTCTCATCCAGTCCGTCAAAGATAAATGCAAGATTATGTTTATATATCTTACATATCTTTGATGTTTCCAGGTCCTTTAGTTCTGGATTACATTTTTGTAGAAACTCATGCAGACTGATCTCTCTGTCTTTAATGCAGTTAATCTTTCGGAATGGAAGCAGGAAAACACAGTCTATATCCTGATTGGCTTCTCCTTCTGCCCAGTCCAGAATGAACTTGTGCACTGAGACCGTTTTTCCAATGCCAGCAATGCCTTTGGTCAGAACAATCTTTTTCTTCTTATTTTTGTTCCGAGTAAATACATCATTGCATTTGATTGAACTGTTCTCTGATTTACGTGGTTTAATGGTGTCATCAATCTTCCTAATCTCATGTTCTTGATTGACTTCTTTAAGATCCCCCTCCGTAATGAAGAGTTCAGTGAAAACATCCTTGAGATGTGCTTCATTTTCCTTTTTACACTCAAAAATGTGTTCTACTTTCTCTTTCATGTTCATTTTGTGAGTTTTCATGAACTCCTGCAGCCAGAAATCATCTGTTATGAAAAATATAAATAAACAGGAAAAGGTTTGAACAAAACAACACTAGAAAATTAAACACAAAGGTCTGTGAGGCGACTAACAACAGGTGGAGATCATGAATTGGTGCTATACTGCTATTCCTGCAGTTCCCAGATGAGCAATGTTGAATTTTCTGTTGAATTTGAACCACTGAATTTGTAAAGCGAAATAAAACGGACAGAAAATTGCCTGTTGAAAATAAAATTTGTATTTTTAAACGATTTTGGAAGTCGAATATGGATTATCGAATTTTTAATAATGAAAACGTGTGTGAAATATTTTGAATCGAAATATTCACAGCTTAAATATACAATCATGTTGAATTTCAGACCCTAAAAATGAAAGCCCTGAAAATACAATGCACTAAAATACAAATACTGTTGATGCAATAGATTTATTTTTCAATTAGTTTAATTCAACATACTTTTTTGTTTCAAATACATTTAAGGTGAATTCACCTTGTTTTCTTTTGTGTTTCTCAGCTGGCTCTGATGATTTCTGCACTGGGAAGAGAGAGAAAAGAATAAGACTTTATGTTCATCAAAGTATCCTGAAAAAGGCTCTACATCCTGTTCCAACACTTCATTAAGCAGAACAACTAATAAACTATTAACTAAATCAGCATATTAGAATAATTTCTGAAGGATCATGTGACACTGAAAATTCAGCTGTGAAAGTTTTCCTGTGATGGAAACATAGGAAAAATCATTGAAAAAAAAGATATTCAAATACAAAAGTTATTGTGAATTATATTTCACAATATTTTAACTAGTTTTGATCAAATAAATGCAGCACTGGAGAACATGAGAATTGTCTCTTTTCAAAAAATCTGAATAATTGTTTCTATGAATCTATTCTCTTGTTCTCTAATCTTTGCTTTAATACCTTCAGTGTAGTTGTTCTGTAACTCTTCAGCCAGCTGGTTCTGGTTCATCTTCCTCAGGATCTTCAGTGTGATCTTCACAGCTTCTTCTGCTCCAAAACACTCCATCATTATATCCACTATCTCAGTGACACTAGCCTTCTCCAGTTTACCAGCTCCAATGGGTCCATCTTGTTTTAAGAGACCCTTAAATCTCTTCAGACTGTCTTCTATCAGGTCATCTAGAGTATCATAAAGCAGCTCTGCTGCCATCGTCATTCAAGGACTGTTGGAATAAGAGAAAAACTTATAGCAGAGATCTATGCAGTATGTGCAAATAAATGAGTGTAATGAAACAACACTACGATCAGATCAACTAATGAAATATTATATGGTCTAAATCTAATTCTTCAGGTTGTTATTTAGTTTTAGATTCTGTCAGATCAGTAGGTTATTGTTTGACAAATTCAGCTGAATGCTGATGATTGAGATTCATCATGACAGGAAACTGAGATGACAGAAAGTGCATCCTGTTTGTTTTCTTCGTAACAAAAGCAAAACGTTCTGTTTTCATTGTGAACATGATATAGTATGAAAACTCTGCTTTTCTAATAATGTCTTATCTGTATGAACAAAAGTGACTTTATAGTTTTTTAGCCAACTGTATGTTTCCACTGTTAGATCTATCTTCGATCACACACAACATATTCAAGCACTGCAAATGTGACATCGGAGCCTGTTTATTATTAAAATAAAGTACATTCAAACAAACATATATAAAGTCACACTGCTCAATTTAAATAGTCCATAGTATAATCTGCCGTTCAGTATGAACACTGCTCTGTTATCAAGCTCATTTCTGCTTGTGTGAATAGTGATTATTTCCTCATTGATGTTGGAATGCGCGTGAACTACAAATCCTGTTTAGTTAAATAATAAATAATAGATTATCATTCAAATATTTCAAGAAAATGGAAACATTTGGATTCATGCGGAATGAGAGAGGTAGGCTGCGCGAGAACAAGAAGTTACGGTAACACTTTACAATACGTGTGCACTAATAAGCATTAATTCATGCTTAACTAATGCACAGATAATACTGAATTAATGTATAACTCATGATTATCTAAGCTATTCATTAATTATTGCCACATTATCAACTAATAAAGAGTCTGTCTGGTTAATATATTAGTTCATATATGAATTGTTATCAATTAAATATGTCATTGTGGATTAATTACCTAATAACTTATTTTATTAACTAATAGTGTTAATTAACTTGTTAATTACCATAGTGAGCCAAAGCCTTGTATTTCAACTTCCAGGCAACACAGGTAAAGTAATATGCATTAATATATGATTAATTACTACATTATTTGTGCAAATACATGTGCAAATAACTATAATTACTAAATGATGAGTTAATAATGATGTGCCTCAACAAGTAAAGTCACAACATAATGATATATTCACAAACCATTAACTGATAATTAATTAATGACCATTACTTTGTTTATAAAAGCCATTTATTAAACACAGATTTTTAAACATTGAAGCACTTTCCAAAAACATGTTTCCATAACATTACATTGTGCGTTTTGAGGTAAACTACTATACAGGATAGTGCTGGCGAATGTCTTTGAACAGTCTACCAAGGGGACCTTGGCTATGTTTGTCAGCCAGCCAGTGAGTCCATTCAATGACTGAGAGGTGTTGCTTCAGGATTTTTTCTGTTCTGTTTCCTCTAAGTCTCCAAATAGTAGATTTGTACTTCAACCATGCTCTCTCGAGATGCTGGGTGTGGGCTCCACTGTGGGGATCCACGAACCACTGTCTGTGATTGACTCTAAAGTGAGTGTAGCCCATGGCAGCTAATGCACCTCTATAAGCTCTCCATTCGTCACTTATAATGGTGGTTCCAGGTCGCACATGCTTAACCACAATTGGTACAAGATTCTGCCTTCCTCTTCTCTTTACAAGCCGTAAGACTGGATGTCGTCGCTCATCCTTTACTCCTAGTATGCCAAAGACCCACTTTTTCGTCTCCAAGTTGCGGCTGCCCTCCCTCTGCCATACTGTAAAAAAAGTTATATTAAATTATATCATATTGGGTCTACAAAGACATGACACACACAAAGATATATATATATATATATATATATATATATATATATATATATATATATATATATATATATATATATATATATATCTCAATGGCAAAAGTTAAAAAATGGCTTCCAAAACAAAACAAAAAATCAATCAAAAATCATATGCGTGTTTAGTATACCAGTAATGGATCAACATATGTATTATATACTATTAATTACAAACAAAAAAAATTGTCTCTGCTGTCATTTGCTCTAAGTTTGCAGAAGTTAGTATTAAAGATGGGAGCAAATGCAGTTACCATAGATAATAATGAGAATTGAGAACGGTTAAACAAACTGATTTAATACACAAAAGTGATTATTAAAATACAATGAATCAAAACTAAAGCACAACGTACAATTTCCTAAATTTCGAGGTCACTGCTTAAAGTTATCCAAACAGGAGTGAAAGCACAGTTTTAAGCATATTTATAGGCAATGTTAGTTAAACATATTGTGAAGCATGGTATAGATAATATAGACACTTATCAAAATTAAAGAACACTTTCAGATAACTTCCAGTTATTGGTATTAATCTGGTACCCGGTGCTAATTTTACAGTATCTGACAAAGCCTATTTAACTGGCAGTCTAACTTTCCAGCTTTCACTGACATTGCAAGATGGTGAACCATTCTAAAGTGACAGCACGTTGTCCAGATGAAGGCCAAAGGGATGACCCTTTCAGCCATAGAAAGAGAAGTTGGTCATTACAGTTGGTCAATATTGCATCTTTACAATGTCACAAACTCATTCAAGTCCCCCTAAAAGGCTGGTCGCCCACGAAAGACCAATGCACAAGAGGACAGGATACAGAGAATCTCAATGGGCAATCAGATCAACACTGCAGCTGGAAATTCTCACCGGTTAAGCTCTGAACAGGGTAAGGATCTACCTCGGCAATACAGTTTCTCGACATTTAAGAAAATTTGGACTGAAAGCCCACTCTGCAGTGAACAAACCTCTCATCAACATGCTAGACTAACTTTTGCTGAGGAGCATGTTGTGTGGACAGAGAAGAACTGACCCAAAGTTCACTTAATCTGAAACCATTGAAATAATTAAATGGCCAGTCCAGAGTCCTGGTGACAAAGTTATGGCTAAGAAACCCATTACAGTGAGCAAACTGTGGAAGAGACTGGAAGAAGAGTAGGGAAAGAACAGAGAGAGCAGAGACTGGCCTCAGATGTGCTGAAGTCATTCAAAGTAAGGGTCTGTACAGTTCCTACTAATGTTTGACTGCTGCCTATAACCTTTAAAAATTTCAAATGTAATCTTTCTTTGTCCTACAATCATTGCGGTTCTATAAATCATTGCGGTCCTACAATCATTGCGGTTCAAATCTCTAATTTTTGTGTTTTCCACAAAATGAAGCTTTTGTTGAAGTGCTTTGGTTATTTTGTAAAACACTGTTCTACTAGCATGGCCACAACTAAAATTCCTTCAAATTTTGAACAAAGAAGAACATTATTTCTGAAAAAATCAAGTGTTCATAAATTGTTCTCTAGTTTTGATCTCCACTGTAGGTTACTACTTTGTGACTTCACAAAGTGAATATTTTCATAATAGACAGAACACTGTGCTGTCATCCTTTAACTCACCTTACGTTTATGACGAAAGCTGCTTTCATCAATAACAGCAAATTCTCTGGGATGTCCAATAATTTGCCCACTTCTTCGTGTATGGCGCCTCATAGCACACCTGCAAACCTTTCTTAATGCTGCAGCCATCTTGGACATAGTTCGGGAACTTCTTGCAATTCCATCTTGCTTCATGTCGATTTGTCTGAGATGCAAGCCCTGAGAAAACCTGGTAATAAATAGTAAATAAGTGCATAGCTTAGTTATTTTTCATATTACTGACTGCTTCACTTATCATGCCCAGAAGCTACGGGATGTTTTAAATACACACACATAAAAATGATGTTGTATATTTAATCCAGTATGGATATTCCAGGACTCACATGAGTCATGACAGGTAAAAGAGAATCAACTAAAAGGTAACATAACTATAATCATAAGCACATCTACATTGAATTAGAATGCAATTTGTTTTGTTGTAATTGGAAAAATGCAATCCTAGATCTATTACATTTTTTTTTTTTTTGGTCAAAGTGTTCCAGTAATTTTATTTACTTATTTATTAATTGATTCATTGCTACAAGTTAGTCCCTAAACCAGGTCAATGTGTAGCCTACTGAAGACCACATGGGTTGGGAAAAGTGTTGACTTACCGGTAAATAAATGTCATCCATGAAGACAGGGATTTTTTTGAATTCTGAAAGAGTGATTTTGCTCTGACAGTCCTACTGCATTTTCTGCCTCTGTGGCTTTGATGTCTGCATTCCCTCAATAAATCATAAGGAAATGTTAAAACAGTGTTAAATAATAATATCTAGATACATCATCTGTACTTTAAATATAATTAAAAGTATTTATTTCTCTGTGACCATTTCTATTATGTAATAGCCAATACAAAATGTATAGCATTGTGAATGTTTATATGGTTGTTAATGAATAATACACTAAATATAATTTTGGCTTTAATACGATTTTCCCAATAAATATGCAGGAATAAACCTATGTCCTCCATTATTCCTGTGCATTCTAACAACAAAGCACTTGAATGCAACAAACTCGCATTCACGATTTTTAAAGTGGGAATTAGAAAATGTCTGATAGCACGTGAAGGCAACATACTTGCATCGCATTATGTTTTCATTAACTTGCGTGTTATATAATGTTCTGTCGCTATGTGGGCGCACAGTTTTTTCTGTATTTTGGTCAAATTATCATGTTATAAAAGATAACACTTAAGATGCCACTGGATGTGAAAACAAACAACATATGCTAGACTAAGACACTCTTCTCCACTTCTTAAATACAAAAAAACAAACAAAAAAAAACCATCTTTTATAAATATAGTATTTCTTGAGTAAAGAAAACGCTGTATTTATTCAAACAGCAGTCTTTATTTACCTTCAGACTGCAAACAAGGTGAGATGCTCAAACCACATGCAGCACATAGAGGCGGGTGAAGTAAGTTTGAGGAGCCAATGGAGTTATGAGGTTTAGGAGCAAGCTCTCTTTAACACGTTTCATTGGTTAAATATTTGCATAAAAAATGAAAAGTAATGAAATAGAGATACGACTGCGACTGTATTCTAGTATTAGTTTCTAAAGCAATACATCCATTTTAGATCACTTAAGCAGGGTTTTTTATTAGAGTGAAAGAATATTACAATTTTAAAAAAATTACATTATTCTCTTCGTAACTGCCAATTTTTGTAAAATTGGAAAATGGTTCACTACAGTCTAACTGCTACAGGCTGCCTAATGTTACACCGTGTCTACAGACGCGACAACCTGACCGTTTTAATGCAAAGTTACCACATAAAATAGTATTTGAAAGGTCAAATAAAATCGTGCCAGGGGAAATGTGCAGATTTAATACAACCTACCAGTGAAAGCCGTCTGATGTATCGTGGCGTCTTTTCATTTTCATGCCACGACCACAAATCTGACACATCATCTTCCTTGCTAGAAGTCTCTTTTTCTGTAGCCATTTTACGAGTCTTGCAGTAGTCCTCTTTGTTGGCTTATCGATCAGCAGAAGTAACAGCTCTGTCGTTAGATTCATTTTTAAGCAGTAATCCAAATGTAACCAATCGTCTGTGAAACTGACTTCTTGACCTCATTACCCTAAATTTAGCCGCGAAGATGCGGAGCATTAACCCTTTTCGCATTTCCGGAATTCTCAGCATCGGAAGTAACGTTTAGTTAAAAAAAAAATGCAGGACACCGTTTCCACAACTTTTGGAAATATCACAATGACGTTAACTAAGTTTTATGTCAAGGTAATAAGTGGTATAATTAAACATTTAAAAATGAAAAATGTTCTTTCTTTTCTTTTCTTTTTTTTTAACTACAAGAAAAGCAAGTCAGGCCATCACCTGGCCACCCATATGAACTGCATAGTACTGAACATGAAGGGGGGTGTAGGACTAAATATTTTGCGAATTTTAAACGAAGTTCAAATATATGGAATAGCACCCACTTTGACATTAGTGACATCATTTGACAACAGCAAAGATGTACAAGATCCACCTGAGCTCCACGTTATGTTTAGGGGGGAGCGCCAGGCCACTGTGATTAAAGTGGAACCAATGATTCCTGATGAGGATGACGGTCAGAATCATCTGACAGAACACACGCAGCAAGACGCGTGCGAGCACTTGGAGGCATACGGCGGCGTTACTGTGACAGCCATGGCAAGCAGTAGTAAAAGAAGTAAGCGGATAAATCGTAAAATACCATCTAAATATAGTTCTGATGTATATGGTGAGTTTTAAAACTTTAGCAGTCATGTTTGATACACTTGGTTAAAGTAGGCTAACATTCGGTATAACGTGCACATGGCAGAGGCCGACTTGTACTGCTAGCTTGTTATTGCAACAAAATGTATGGAAGCTTATTTCCACCACTAAATAAAAGATTAAAAAAAAAGTTTGAATAATCTGCGAGTTAAGTCAGAATTGCGTGACATAAAGTCACAATTCTGACTTTTTTTCTTTTAGTTCTTATCACGCAATTCTGACTTTTTAACTCTAAATTCAGATTTATTTATTTTTTTCAAAATTGAGAGATAAAAACTCGAGTTATAAAGTAGGAATTGCATGATAAAAAGTCACAATTCAATAAAGTCTTTTCCTCATAAGTGAAAACAGTTTCTCACAATTCTGAGAAAAAAAAGTAAGAAATGCGAGATTTAAACTTGTAGTTTTGACATTTTTCTCTCACAATTGTGAGTTTATATCACGCAATTCCGACTTTATTCCTCGCAATTACCTTTTTAATTAATTAAATCATTTATATTTATTTAGTGGTGGAAAAAAGATTCCATAATAAACAACCATAATGTATACTGTTTATATATATAATTTGCAATGAAACAAATTGGATGGAAACTGTTTTCATGTAATAATATGTCTTTGCCAACCCCTTATTATACTCTCCATACTCCTCAGAGATTCCAGTCCGCAAACCTGCTCAGGAGGAGGTCAAGAATGATGTGCAAGGTCAGTATCTAGAGTAATGTCAGGACTAAACATTGATTGCACCAGTTGAGCCAGACATCTTCAGAGATAAATCTTACAGTACTTTCTTAACCTTAAGAAATAGTTTAACCAAAAATGAAATTTAATGAAATTAAATGTTATTTACCCACATCATCCAAGATTTCCTTTATTCTGTCAAATTTAAATGAAGATTTTTAGGAAAACAGCTCTCTAAGGTCATTTCAGTGGGCACCAAAACTTCAGTGAGTTCAGTCTTTTTCTGAAGCAATTCAAATGGTTTTAGGTGAGAACAGCCAACAATATAACTAATGTTTACTGTAAATATTAGTATGAACAGCCATCAGCATTCTTTATAATCAAAACACATGTGGATGACTGAACAATTACAGTATAATGTAGTTATAATTTAAATGGTTCTCACATTAATTGTTCAGAGAACATTTATTAAACAAATGTGTGTGTATTTGGTGTGTGTGTATTTTTTAAGCCTTTTGGTGTACATTGACTTCTACTGAAAGGACCTCAAAGAGCTAATGCTTCAGTTTTGTTTAGCACAACAAAGAAAGTTGTACACTTTCTTTTCTATTAAGCAATGCCTAATACTTAATAGATTCGCCAAATGTGTAGCAAAAGGCATCTAAAATCTAAAACTAGGCGGCTGGGTAATTGCATTTCCTTGGTAGTATACAGCACTATTGTTTAGTAGCCATTCAGACTGTCTGTCCTTGTTGTTATCATAAATGTCTATGTGTAAATGTCAGGATAGCCTGTTGTGATAAATTAAAAATAAAAGGATATTGCAACTTTCATAGTAGGAGATGCATTAAACTGTAATGCTGTTTTTGTGCGGATAGCCTACTGGTTGCTGCGCTGACATATGGCACACCTGCCTTCATGCACAACACGAGTTCGATTCGTGTCTCGACGTCCTTTGCTGATCCTGCTCCCCTCTCTCCACCTAATGATTTTCTGTCTGATTTTTACTGTCCTGTCCATATAAAGCACAAAAAGCCCATAAAAAATAACAAAAAACTTTAATAATGTATTTCTGATGCAAATATTTCATAGTCACCTGTTTGTTCATGCATACATATTCGTCTTTGATTTGTCTTTTAGAAGAGGCTCCAACCGCCCAAATAACTCTTTCCAAAACAAAACATACAGTTGAGATGCTGAAAGAGAAGATCCATGCTCTGGAGGAAAAAGTGGAGTCTTTGACTGAAGAGAGAAACTTTCTCAGAGAGAGACTGGAAGATGGTAAGTTCCGCACGTCCTGACATTGCTGAGTTAGATGCGTACCTGGGTCAACATATTTTGTTGATCCTAGAACAACATTCTAGTCTGAAAATTTAGTCTTAACCCTATTCCTACCCCTAAACCTAACCCTACCCATAAGTTATCCCAAAAATCAGAAGGAAATGATAGATGAATAACACTGATGTAAAAGAACCAATTCATGATTTTAAGCCCAAACTTGTCTGTAAACTTGTCCCTCAAATCTGATTAGTTGATTTTAATGTTGTTCCAGGATCAACAAAAATGTTGACCCAGGAACATGTTGAACTCAGCAATATCAGGTTATGCTTAAGTTCCCCCTCCACTCCTGTGGCACAAAAATTGAATTACTGATTATTGTGCAACTGAAAAGAAAGGTTGCCCAAACACTTGAAATATAAATTAAAAATAATTAACCCATACTGTCCTCTTGGTATGTTGTTTATTAAAAAAACTGTTTAATTTAGTTGATTTCTGTGTGAATAATACATCTACTTCCTGTATGAGGATGCAGTAAATGGGGGCAATACAGTGAGGGTCCAAACAGCTTTAAACCATCTCTTTTGATTTGAGTCCTCCATCCGTAATATCAAATCCTCATCACACCCTGCTTGTTTAACATGGCTGTCCAGTGGCCATTACATTAATTCTTATGTTTATTAAAAAAAAAAAACTTTATTTAATCATAACTTTATCATATACTCACTGATATATGATAGATAGATGGATAGATAGACAGACAGACAGACAGATGCTTTTTTATTTCTGTAGTTCAAGACTCAAAGAAGATATAATTATCTGTATATCTTGTTTTGTCTGTCACAGCCCTTAAACTGAAAGCTGAAATTCCAGAACAGTCCCAGAACCCTACAGCATTCCAGCTGGAGTCATCTGAAGATGTTGTATCTTCAGATGACTCTGATGACTCTGATTCGTCTGAGCCTTCACGAAAGAAGAAGTATAAAAAGAAATCAAAAAAGAAGAAATCAAAGAAAGCACAGACCGGCGATTTCAAAAGAGGTACTACAAGTTACCATTGCCACCTAATGTATGCACAGAGACCACAGCTAGTTTAGGTTGGCATTGGCTTGAAATCAACCTATGGACTTAAAAATACCTTATTTGTATATATTAGTGTTAGTAGTGGTAGCATGCTTTGTCTATGGAATGATGTGTCCTCATTTGCATTTCTGTTCTTTCATGCATTTTTTTCAGTAAGAACTCCTGAGGAGTCTGTGTTTCGGTACCAGAAAGTCCTCCGACTTGTCAAAAGTGGCTCAACAAAGGCGGATGCCTATAACAGTGTGGGGGTGGATCGCAACACTATTGTCAACCAAGCACCAATTGCAGAGCTGGCTGCTGTTAGCCCAGACCTATTCAAGGTCCTGAGGGCTGGTTTCAAAAAAGGGGACAGTCTGCAAAAAATTGCAGAAAAATGTATGGCTCAATGCATCTTGGAGCCAAATGCAAGTCAGATCAGTGCCATGAAAAAAGCAAATGACCTGCTAGACATTCTGAAAAAGTAAATTTTGCATTAGACCTGTTCGTCAGGACATGTTAAGCAGTATTGTTACTGGTTATGACTGCTTTTGGTACTAAATGACTAGTGGTGCTAAATAAGAATTTAAAATAGTCAATGAAACAATGAACTGTCAGACATTCTGGAAAAAAAAATAGTAAAGTTATATTACCTGTTTCTCATAGTTCTAAGGACATTTTAAGCAGTGTTGTTACTGGTTATGACTGCTTTTGTTCTTGTGCTACTAACAAGAATTTAGAATAATCTTCCCTTTTTGCTTTAATTTTTTTCTCTTTATTACAACTCATCTAATGAGGTTTTTTTTTTTTTTTAAATGATTAGGCTAATGGTTGTCATAGAAAGGGGAGCATTTATTTAATTTTATGTTTTGTAAATGTTTTAATGATTTGTTTTAATGTAATGTTATGGAAACTTGTTTGGAAAGTCCTTCAATGTTTAATAATCTGCATTTAATAAATGACTGTTATAAACAGTGATAGTGATTAATTAATTATTAGTTAATGGTTTGTGAATATATCATTATGTTGTGACTTTACTTGTTGAGGCACATCATTATTAACTCATCATTTAGTAATTATAGTTATTTGCACATGTATTTGCACAAATAATGTAGTAATTAATCATATATTAATGCATATTACTTTACCTGTTTTGCCTGGAAGTTGAAATACAAGGCTTTGGCTCACTATGGTAATTAACAAGTTAATTAACACTATTAGTTAATAAAATAATTTATTAGGTAATTAATCCACAATGACATATTTAATTGATAACAATTCATATATGAACTAATATATTAACTAGACAGACTCTTTATTAGTTGATAATGTGGCAATAATTAATGAATAGCTTAGATAATCATGAGTTATACATTAATTCAGTATTATCTGTGCATTAGTTAAGCATGAATTAATGCTTATTAGTGCACACGTATTGTAAAGTGTTACCGAAGTTACTTTCACTTTCGCTGCAAATTAATTCGTTTCGGCTTGTTTAGCTGAATAGCTGAATTGAAAGGATCTTCTGTGGAGTGAGGGAAACTAAAATGGCCAAAAGCTGTTTATAGTGTTTAATGTTAACATTCCGCTTTAAAAAAAAAAAAAAAAAAAAAAAAGAGCTGCTGAAAAAAGAGTTTGAAAAAGTTTGAAAAGCACTGTTGTAGAAATACAGTGTCATCTTTTATAAAACAGTTTTGAAAGTTATGAGTTTTGAACATGATGTGATCTAAAAGCTTTATTCAGTGGATGTCACTGTAATCTCACACTCAGAGCTTCGTTTCAGACGCGTAAAATTCAATAAAGGTCTATTAGTTGTGCTGCATAAATCTTCTGTGATTACAAACATAACACTTAAACATTGATCAGTAACTTTTATTCACTAACTTACCTTAAAATAATGACAGTATTTTCAGATGTTTCTTTGTCCTCCTCTGAAATGGCTCCTCGATCATCAAAAGCACTGACCTTCTTTTCACTTCAGTGTTCTCGTGAAGGGAGTTTCTCCACAGAACTGGTTTTTCAGGAGTCAAACGACATGAGAGAACTGTGAGAGAAAAACATCCATTCAAGGAAACAAACATATTTGTGTATCTTCATGGAGTTTCCATTGACTTCTATTGTTTTTATACCGACCTAATATTTTATATCCTCTACTACACCTAAACATACCCTCACAAAAACATATTAATTAAAACATTATTTAGTATGTTTAATTTGTTTCCCTCATTAATTTAAAATGGAAAAACAGTATGTTTTTTTTTTTTTTTGTGTGTGGAAAAAAGATCGGATACTAGTGCGGAAATGAAGCTCTATCGCAAGTTCTGCCGGGAAGACTCAAATGTTACGTCACTTATTAATTCAGATCTAACCAATCAATATCTAACACTGGAGTATAAAAGATTGGTACTTACACTTGTCTGAGTTCGCAGATGCTGACGCAAACTTTCACTTCCATCCTCCCCACCACCACCAAGGTGGTCCCTGTCCATACTCCTCGGGGGTTGGCTACGCCCCTGCTTTCAGCTTCAGGCAGGAAATGCAAAGTCTGCAACCCTCAGGACGTGAGCTAGGGACGGGGCCTACGCCACAGATCATTAACCTTATATTCTGCTTGCTGTTTGGTGTTACGTTATCTTGCCTCCCGAGTCTTTCTGGTGGAACTGCTTTATTTCAGACAGACAGCTTTCTGGAAAATAAAATCATCAAGGACTGCAAAGAAAAATAACACTCCACTATCATGGAGGAGCCAGAAATAGTAGATTATCTTCTTATTTCTCTTCCGAATTTTCAAAATAATTATTTAGTGTTTTATTGTTTTATATTAGCTGCAAAATTACATATTTCAATTGATCACTAATCTCTTCTTTCTTCTTTTCTGCATCTCCTCTGTGTACTAATCTAGTTTTTCTATAAACTTTGAGTTTTAATGACATTGTTTATGATGTTCCTCATTTAGACCTATAAATCAACTTTAGATAAAAGCATCTGCTAAATGAATAAATCTAAATGTAATAAATAATATTAAATCAACATTAAATACATTTGAAGACATTCACAAATTTAATAAATTGATTTTTGATTAACTCATTGATGTATTTATTTAATTTTTACTATGAAATTCTAAAATTTTCTTTTTTTTCTTTGTTCATGATTGTTAACTGTCAGACAAAAAAATGTAATCAAACATGAAACTGGAGTTGGAGTTATGCTGATCTTTTCTTCTCTATTGTGTCATATATCTGAGTGAAACACTTCTCAAACAAGAACAAATGTAGGGCGGGGCTTGATTTTGTCTGTGGGGAATGATTAGATGGTTGTGGTTTGCTATTGGTGGATCTCATATCATGTGAGTGACAGGTTGCCCCACCCTCGTCATCAGAGAAGAGGAGAGTAGTGATGGACAGATCAAGGCTTCCTGAAACACTGAACCAGTTGAAGTAAATGTACCGTAATGTGTCGAAGTTTCGAAACAATCTGACACCTGTCTCCACAGTGACCCCTAGAGGTCAGAACAGTGTAAATGCAACAAAAACTCAGACCAAACAAGCATAAAAACACTTTTTACAAATCTTTTGCAAATGTTTTATTGAAAGTAAAATCAAATGCAATTATCTAATCATCTAGTAAGATTAAATAAAGTGTCTGTATAATGTGTGTTCTTTTATCAATTTTCAAATGTAAATTTACAGGTAATGGTCTGTATTTTATTTTTATTTATTTTTTTACAGATTTTTCCCGTTTTGTCATTGAAACTGAAATGTCATTGAAACACTCACCTGTTGTTTTACTGATATTTGCTCTAATTTAATTTTCCACTATTACATTTACAGGGAATTGCATGTATTTTAGTATGACATTAAATTTCTGATTTTTTTAAAGAAATGTTCTGTATTTTTACAGAATAATGTGTAATTTTACATAAAATGATGATATTTTACTGTTTTTTTCTGTATTTTGAATATTCTGTAAAATCACAGAAATATAATGTAAATTTACTAGTGCTGGGCAACGATTAAATATTTTAATCACGATTAATCGCACGATTTTTCTGCCATTAATCGCAGCATGCGCAAAATTCAATAATGAAATCAAAAGTAGTGTATTGCGTAATTTTATTCTTTCAAAGTACTGCTGTATGAACAAAAGTGCAATAGAGAATATGAACCGACGTCACACGTCGTTGCATGCCGGGGCGGCACCGCCATTTTGACAGGGTCGCCCTAAGTGGAACGTTAACATTTTTAATGGTATCGTTTGCATGGAATAGAAGCTATTTTATCGCATCGCATGATCATTTTATTTATTTTTTCACTGAAGTTTTGTAGAATTTCATTTACAGTGTTGATCTGTTTACCGTGTCGCACGCTGGACGCTCACTGCTGCTTCAGCCATCGTATGAATATCATCGTATGAATATCCAAATAAATCTATGTAATTAACACATTGAGAAAAGTCGATTCATTTATTTGTTGGAAACATTTAAATGAGGCTTAAACGAGCATACTGAGTGGGCCTACAATTGTTGTCATTGTAATTCCCCTTTTCCATGATCACAGATGAGGAGAATCAGAGATTATGGGTCAAATTCAGCGGACAGACGGACACGAACACACTGTATTTTTATATTTATTTTAACAAATGACAACCACACTAAGCCTTTATAAAACCGTTATGAAGAAAATTTATAAAATGGTTACATTTTAAGTGATACTGAAAGTTTATATTTTGGTGTCATCCGTTTTTCTGCATGTGCTTTATTTGTAAATAGAATTTGGTCTCTTTAATATCAGTCTAAGTGCATTAAGCGTTTTCATATAAACGTGTTGCATTCATATTTTGGGCTCATTTGTTTATCTCCACACAGTATGCTTTAATAAACATGTACAGAATTGTTGGTCACATGAAGCGTTTTGTTAAGCATTTGAATGTCCCCGTCAAGTTCTGCTAATTCACAAGCGCAGTGAGAGTCAGACTCGCAAAGGTGATGTTAATTATTAAACCAAAAGAAATCAAAACGTTCAAAAACACTTAGCAATATGATTCTTTTATTGAGTGATAAGCAGTGGGTACCTTTTTCCATTTTTCTGTTCCAGCCCTAAAATTTACATATCCGCTGTAAAATAATGTGGAAAAACATGTAACTGTGAAATAACATAAAATTTCTGTTTTTTTATTGGACTTAATCACTACTCTGACTGTTCCGCTTTCAAAGTAGTTCTGCTGCGTTCAATGTTTCGTTTCGTAACAAATTTCTTTTCATAATCATCATATTTGTAATCAATCATTTCATAATTCATCATCTTGTAATGTAATATAATCATACATTCTTTGTTGAAATACGCAGACATTTCAACAATGTAGAGTTTAAATATCGAAATGAAGGAATTCCCGCCCGACGCAAGGATACAGTCTCTTCAAAGCACACGGTGGAGCAGCGGATCTGACTGGAATCACTCGACCGTTAGGATTGCTGCTGTTCGTGGACGTGAAGCGAAAATAAGCAGGTAAAATACACATTTTCTAAACTTCTCTCTATTATTATATATGCAGCAGGCCAAGGAGCAACGCTGGAGCTCTTGCAGAGGTACGAAACCAGCAGTTAATTTCATAAATCAAAATATTTATGAAACTCTCTCTCTACATTATCTATCTCTCTCTATCTACATTAATCCGGACACATTCGAAAACTTTGTTTTAATTTTGAGATGTTCTTGGACCACATTATTGTTCCAGCATTTCCAAAAGTTTCTCTTTCACACTGAGATGTCGGAAGACTATTAAATCATCTTCCTGCGCACGCTGTTAAATGTAAGAAATGATCATGTTTTCTCAGGACTCAGTGTAAAAGGAAGGCCAAAACATAAAGAGATATGCAAAAGTATCTGGGTTTATGTAGATGTAGACCCTCTGGCATTCACTCTTGCAAATTCCCTCCACAAACACGCTTTGTGTCCTTTTCCACTATTCTGATATTTTTACTGTTAATTTATTAAAAGAGTTCTATAGTAGAGTCTGTTTCATTACTTGTGTTGTTTGTTTGACAGATGCCTTTTCAAGATAAACCCCAAGGGATCAAAAGCTGAGCAGAAACTTCAAGAAAGCAGATGACGTTCAGTCCACAGCATGTGTCAAACTCCGCTCCTGTGGGACCACTGTCCTGCAATGTGCTCCAACCCGCTCCAGAACACCGGCCTTGGAAGTTTCTAGCAATCCTAAAGACATTGATTAGCTGGTTCAGGTGTGTTTAATTAGTTTCCGTAGGGCCACTGTCCTGCCGAGTTTAGCTCCATCCCTGAGTTTGACACCCTTATTCAAAAGGTTCTTACACTCTGAACTGAAACTGCAGACTGACTAGAAGACAAACATGGAGAACATTCTTCAAGGTGCTAAAGAGGATCTTTTCATCGACTGAGAAACCAAAGACTGTTACTGAGTTTTTGAAATGAGCGCATGCGTAAGAACAACCCCCCTCCTTCACAGCTCATTTCGAGGGAACGCCTCCCAAAACTCGTGCACGAGTATTGGAACACGAGTGTTTACCACCGGCATTTGCTGTGTCATGTTAGTGGATTCATTATGTCGGACTCACCACAGGTAACTCATAATCTGCAGTTGTTACTCCTGTCTCCGGACAAAAACATTGCATGCGGCTCCTGTGGAGTGTGGAAAGTTACTGGAACGCGCAGCCGTGCACGTCACGCACAAGGAAAGTCATGGCAGTGATTGACAAGCCAGAGGGCCAATCGTTTACACGATGATTGGCTGATGTTTTTAAGGCCCTACCTCGTGCACAGATGATGTATATTAATATTATTCCTTTCAGTGCACCTAAGAAATAGTCTTTTCTAAGTTAGTAAAGACAGTTTCAAGTAATATTGCAAAAATGTATAAAACAAAACATCCTCTTTAGCACCTTTCAGAAGTGAGTCCAATCTCCCTCCATTCACTTGCATAGACATTTTCATGAGTGTCACATGGACTTTAAGAACACTCACTCTTCCCTTCTTTGTTTAATTGTTTGTTTTTTAATGACTCCTTGTAATTCATCTGTCGACCAGTGGTCAGGCTTTGAAGGCAGATGTTTAATTATTATTCCACTGTAACTTGTAACTTCCACTGTTTTCTGTGGTAACAAATTGTTGTATCTGTATATTAAGTATACTGCTGTAATTGAAACCATTACTAGTTTTAAAACTGTTTTTGGCTTTTTATAAAATAAACTAATAACAAACATTCTTTTGCAGTTAAGACTGGTTATTTGTATATAGCAGCATTTAACCTTATTTATTGGGAATTTTATTGTTTTTATTATTTTAAGTAAAATGTCCTTCATTAAACATTAAAAGCTAAAGAAATTACAGAAGATTTTATGTAAAAGTATGGTTATAAACTGTATTTTATTAAAAATTTTAAAAAATCCCATAAAAAACTAATTTTCTGGCAGCAGGAGTGCCAGAAAAATACCGTAAAATACCGGAAAATAACCATTATTTTAAGACATTTAATAAGACATTTACTTTCCGTTATTTATTTATTTTTTAGGGTTTTTTTTATTTAATCTTTAATAAAATAGTTTATAACCATAATTTTACATAAAATCTTCTGTATTTTCTTTAGCTTTTTAATGTAAAATTGACCCTTCACAAAGACCTGCCCCCCTTAGTTACTGATGCTTTGTCCGACAAGCCGTGGCGCTGTCATGCCACACAGAGTGAAAAATACATTGCGGAGCAAAGAGGAAACTGACAACACCTCGACAGTCAAGACAGAGCAGGTTACTTATGATATTAAACAAAGTCTCAGCTTCCAAACTGTGTAGTTTTTTTTAAAAGAAATTTGTGATACACACAAAGTATGTACACAATAGTGTTTTTTCCTTTTCTCTATAGTCTGTATATTTTATATATTTTATATTTTTTTATGCAGTGTGCAAACTGTCAAATGTATATTGGTTTATATGGACAGAAAAAAAGCATAAAATAAACATGAATGAACACGAGAATGAATGTTGTTTCAAATGCGAAAAGACGTCGATATACGCAATTTTTCAAGTTTAACTCCACAGAGGTAAAAACTCCTGACTGCTTTGTCGGACAAACTGGTGGATTCTGCGTTCTGATTGGTTAGTTCGATTGTCAATCAAACTCCCGGCGAAGGGTCAATTATGGTTATAAAATGTATTTTATTAAAAATTAAATAAAAAAATCCCTTAAAAATATGGTAATTTTCTGGCAACAGGGGTGCCAGAAAAATACCGTAAAATAAAGGAAAATAAATGTCAGAAAAATAACGGAAAATAAATGTCTTATTAAATGTCTTAAAATAATGGTTATTTTCCGCTATTTTACGGTATTTTTCTGGCACCCCTGCTGCCAGAAAATGACAGTTTTTTATGGGATTTTTTTTTTACAGTGTAAACAGGCCAATAAGAGATGAATAACTATCATTATTTTAATAAATGATAAAAAATTAAAAACTATGCAGCTAATTTTTAAGGGTTTTTAGTGTGTGGAGAGACTGTACCCATATACTAATATGGGCTTGTATTATCTGTTATTTTATCTATTGTATTTATTGATGAGTAGTTAGTTATTTATTGTGAATGTTTTTAAACGGACCTCAGTACCTAATTTTGTTCCAGCTCATGTACTATGCTTTGGAATGACAATAAAATCATTTACATTTACCTTTAACTTTAACTTTACCTTATAAGACTGTCTAATTAAAACGTCCACAAATGTATAAAACTGATCAGAGATCAGGTAAAAACCCATAGACACTTGTTCAGTGGTTCTCAGTGAATCCGCATGATTCATGGGTTCACACACTTACAGATTTTTTTTTTAATTCAATGCCACAATAGCGAGGTATTACATATTTACATTATCACATTAACATTAGCTGCCAGGGGAAAAAAGAAAAGAAGAAAAAAAAAAGAGAGAAATATTACATAAATTTCATAAACATGTTTTCAGTACTTTTTTTGTTTTGTTTTAGGTTTGTTCCAAAAGATTTACAAATATAAAATGTGAAACATTTGGTTTACATTGAACCCACTTCTTATATGGTATATGGTATTTTCCTAATAAAATAAACAAACGTATAATATGTAGTTCTTTCCATTTAAAATTTTCATTCTCTGTATAAAAAAGTAAATCAAATCAAATACACAAATTTCTATCATACACTCCAGTTCCCCTTCGCATTGTGTCCTAGAATGCTAATGGGGAACGCCTCCGCGGGAACCGGTGTCTGAACGCTTATCAAATCACACCAATCGTATTGGCCAGCTACAGCCTATGACGTCACTACTAGTGCGACCCGTATGCACATAAGGGGCACCTAGAGAACAAGTCAACCTCTTTGCGTCTTCAGGAACTGTTTTTCCTAATGCTGTTCAAACGCTGTTCTAGGTAAGAATGGCTTTTTTGAGTAGACATTTCAAGCTTAGATATTTGATGCTTGATGACACTCATGACTTGTGCGTCCTTTGTTAGAGCATGCATGTTCAGTACTTGAGAGTTCTTTACATGTTTTTGTAGAGCTAAGGGTGAACTATCAATCTCTTAAAGGGATAGTTCACCCAAAGATTAATCACATGATTTGCACCCTCAAGCCATCCTAGGTGTATGACTATATTCTTTTAAACAAACACAATCAGATATGCAGTGGGTACGGAAAGTATTCAGACCCCCTTAAATTTTTCACTCTTTGTTATATTGCAGCCATTTGCTAAAATCATTTAAGTTCATTTTTCCCCTCATTAATGTACACACAGCACCCCATATTGACACAAAAATGCAGAATTGTTGACATTTTTGCAGATTTATTAAAAAAGAAAAACTGAAATATCACATGGTCCTAAGTATTCAGGCCCTTTGCTGTGACACTCATATATTTAACTCAGGTGCTGTCCATTTCTTCTGATCATCCTTGAGATGGTTCTACACCTTCATTTGAGTCCAGCTGTGTTTGATTATACTGATTGGACTTGATTAGGAAAGCCACACACCTGTCTATATAAGACCTTACAGCTCACAGTGCATGTCAGAGCAAATGAGAATCATGAGGTCAAAGGAACTGCCTGAAGAGCTCAGAGACAGAATTGTGGCAAGGCACAGATCTGGCCAAGGTTACAAAAACATTTCTGCTGCACTTAAGGTTCCTAAGAGCACAGTGGCCTCCATAATCCTTAAATGGAAGATGTTTGGGACGACCAGAACCCTTCCTAGAGCTGGCCGTCCGGCCAAACTGAGCTATCGGGGGAAAAGAGCCTTGATGAGAGAGGTAAAGAAGAACCCAAAGATCACTGTGGCTGAGCTCCAGAGATGCAGTCGAGAGATGGGAGAAAGTTGTAGAAAGTCGACCATCACTGGAGCCCTCCACCAGTCGGGGCTTTATGGCAGAGTGGCCCGACGGAAGCCTCTCCTCAGTGCAAGACACATGAAAGCCTGCATGGAGTTTGCCAAGATGGTGAGAAATAAGATTCTCTGGTCTGATGAGACCAAGATAGAACATTTTGGCCTTAATTCTAAGCGGTATGTGTGGAGAAAACCAGGCACTGCTCATCACCTGTCCAATACAGTCCCAACAGTGAAGCATGGTGGTGGCAGCATCATGCTGTGGGGGTGTTTTTCAGCTGCAGGGACAGGACGACTGGTTGCAATCAATGGAAAGATGAATGTGGCCAAGTACAGGGATATCCTGGACGAGAGCCTTCTCCAGAGTGCTCAGGACCTCAGACTGGGCTGAAGGTTTATCTTCCAACAAGACAATGACACTAAGCACACAGCTAAAATAACGAAGGAGTGGCTTCACAACAACTCCGTGACGGTTCTTGAATGGCCCAACCAGAGCCCTGACTTAAACCCAATTGAGCATCTCTGGAGAGACCAAATAATGTCTGTCCACCAACATTTACTATTCAACATGACAGAACTGGAGAGGATCTGCAAGGAGGAATGGCAGAGGATCCCAAAATCCAGGTGTGAAAAACTTGTTGCATCTTTCCCAAAAAGACTCATGGCTGTATTAGATCAAAAGGTGCTTCTACTAAATACTGAACAAAGGGTCTGAATACTTAGGACCATGTGATATTTCAGTTTTTCTTTTTTAATAAATCTGCAAAAATGTCAACAATTCTATGTTTTTCTGTCAATATGGGGTGCTGTGTGTACATTAATGAGGAAAAAAAATGAACTTAAATGATTTTAGCAAATGGCTGCAATATAAGAAAGAGTGAAAAATGTAAATACTTTCCGTACCCACTGTATATTTAAAAATATCCTGTTTTCAAAAGGCTTCTTGAACTTTCTTCATGTGACCAATGAACATTTGCACTTCATCTCACGTTTGTCTGCAGCATCCCAAAGTAACTGATGTAATATAGTTGTTTTCCTCATACTCCCCCATCCCAGAGAGACACCACATAAGCAAAGCCACACTCACTAATGCATGTAATATGCATCTGATCTAAGCTACATGTAATTGAGAGCATTCTGAAACAATGATTGTGTGTTATCAACATGTCAATTTATTATAAACAGCACAAGACTTTAACAGCCAATGATATTTACAATCAGCATCTAATTCAGCCAGTTAAGATCTACATTTAGCCTTAGATGTTATATGAATATGGTCCATGGATCACATGTTTTATTAGCTGGCAATTTTCAATGCACATTTAAGAGTGCAAGTTGCAACTATTATAATGGAAAGATGAGGGTTTATCAGTATGTCACAATATCACCCTGTTTGGACTTTATTTTCTGTTTTGCACCATGTCTGTCATCATAGTGTAAGATTATGTCTGTATTTGTTCCAGAACCATAAATTTGCCTTCGGTAAACGCTTTAATGAGATTCTGGGGTGAATTCTTCAGATTAGATGTCATTATACAGTTCTGACAGACTGTCTGCAGAGGTTTGAACCTACCCGAATCACATCCTGGCTCTTTCAAGCTTTACAATGGTAGTTAAGCACAAAAAAATGCATCCGTCCATCATAAAAGTAATCAATACGGCTTTAGTGGGTTAATAAAGGCCTTCTGAAGCAAATCGATGAGTTTTTGTAAGAAAAATGTCCATATTTAAAACTTTCAGTATAACTATAATAATTACTAGCTTCCGGTAGATGACTGTACACATATTGCTCAAGTCGACATGTGCCACAAGAGTAACTCCAGACGCGATGTATGACGCAGGATGTAAGAATATCGTTTAGACGTTTATAAAATAGGGCTGTGCAACAAACTCAAGATCCTATTGTCTTATATCGAAATCCTACAACATTTCTCTTTAAAAATTATGACTAAAACTAATTCTTGACCGGTGTTTTGTTTTGCTCTATCCTCTACACTTCCGCGTTCATCATTATGTCACGCTTTGGGTCAGAGGTCACTCTTCCGTCAGAACTCGATGCCTGTGTATGAAGTCCGGAAAAACTCAGGGTATGGATGGGCTTTTGGTTAAATTTCAGAAAACCTTCAGGTCTGAGATTGGAGTTGATCTGCTGGAGGTGTTCAGTGACAGCTTACTGAAGGGTGGGTCGTCTTTGAGCTGCAGAAGAGCAGTGGTTACTCTTCTTCTGATCTCACTTTTATATAAATTACATTATTTGGCAAATAGATTGGCTAAGGTAAAGGGACAGGTGATCCATATAGATCAGTCTTATTTTGTGCCTAGAAGATCCATTCTGGACAATATTTCTTTAATCAGGGACATTATAAAGGCTTCTGAATTATTTTGTATCAAATGTTGTCACTAGATCAAGAAAAAGCCTTCAATGGAACTGAACATTCATATTTATGGAATACCTTATAAGCCTTTGGTTTCCATGAAAAATGTTTAAGTATGTTAGAAATGATTAATAGTGACACTGAGAGTAACTGAGATTAATGTTGTCAAGGTTAGCAGAGGAATTAGACAAGGGTGCCCATTGTCAGGAATATTATACTCTCTTGCTATCGAACCAATACTCAAACAAATTAGGAAGAGTTTGGATGGTTTAAGAGTACCACATTGTGATTTTTATTTTTTGTTTATCAGCATATGCTGATGACCTCATAATATTAATCAGCAAACAGCAATGTTTGTCCTCAGAAATGATATTTCTTTGTTATTGAAAGTAAGCCTAACCAAGTGATCCAACTCTGTCATGTCCTTAATCAGTGTGCAATGAACACTGATCGAATGCGTTTATTCTCAACATTTTATTTTGACTTTTTTTTTCTCGAAACAAGACTTTATTCTCAAAATGTAATAAGTTTATTCTCAACATTTCAACTTTTTTCTCAAAATTTAAATTTTTTTCTCGAAACACAACGACTTTATTCTCAACATTGTATTTTGACATTTTTTTTCTCTAAATTAAACAAGTTTAATCACATTATAATGACTTTAATTTTGAGATGGTTTTTTAAATTAGTTTTTTTATAATCACTAGGACACATTTCTCAACACTGAGGTCACTTTTTCAAAACTTCAGTTTTCTTTTGTAAAATTTCTTAACAAAACAAGAATAACAATTTGCTTATAATTCAGTTTATTTTATATGAACCATGTTTACATAACAGTAGTTTTCCCCTTTGAATGGATGAAAAAGTGACCTAAGTATTGAGAAATGAGTCCTAGCGATTGTAAAAAAAACTGTATTATTGCTTGGCACTGAAACTCTCTAGTTTTGGGCTACTTGTGAATGTATATATATTTTAATCTCTCTCTCCTCCTATTTGTACTTTTTCCCACTTCAAAACTGGACTATAACATTAAACAACCTGGATCTGTGTGTATATGTTTGTGTGTGTTTCAGTTTCAGGGGGGCATGTTCAGCCCGGGTCTCCTGCATTGTGCTCTTTAATTCACGGAGGCTGGACCTCCATTCAGCATATGAAGAGCTGCGATGGCAGGAACTATTGAGAGACGGCCGTTTTAAAGGGGTCGTGGAGAGAAAAGAGGGGAGAGACCTTTCACAGCTGGCCTCACAACGAGAAGACTTCACCGGAGTCTTTACAGACTGTCAATGAGGCTCTAATTTTTTTCAGTTGTCCTTTAAAAGGCATAAAAGCTTCAAATGGGTTCACATGAACTAACGTTTTAGTGACTCCACTTCATAAAGGACTAATTCTCCCTGTTTGGAAAACCATGAGGACTAGAACAGTGGAGAGGGGAAATTTCTCTAAAGGGTATTCATTTTTAGTAAATTGTTCTGAAATCACAGTTTTGAGTCCTGCGTATCTTAAAGATCTTTTCATACATACCAAATGTTTGGGTATTTAGTAATTAAAAAACTGTCTTCATAGTTTTTAAAAAGTCACACCTCAGCACATTGTATAGAAAATGCAATAATTATCATTTGCAATTTCGCAATTTATTTATTTTATTTTTTGATAAAAAGCAAGATGATGAGTTTTCAAAGCAAAGCAAATGGTCTTAATTTTGTAAGTGTTGATGTCTTTAGTAAATATACTTAAAATATCAGTTAAACCTTGATTTCATCACCATGGCCTCAATATTAGGAGGATTATTGATGATTTCACTGTTACAATCTAGTTTAAAGTTTGCCGATGTGTCTGTCACAGTTTGTTGTTCGTCTGATTAGTCAAAACAGATTTCCTGATCTATAACCCCACGGAGAATCTTTCCACATCCGAACAGCTCCCTGTTAACACACATTACATATTCATCGGCCGACGGCCTGCCCGCTACCAGCGAGGCCAATAAAACTGCAAATTTGATTACATGTGGCCTTTGGCTCTGTGTCGGGGGGACAAAGAGAGCGGCTGTCTGCGGCGATTAGCATGCCCAGCATGAGGTGATGTTTCCCCCCAAAAGACTGGCCCGGTTCCCCCCTGCGCTGGACATGCCTGTTTACAGACGCACTTCAGAGACGCCAACATTCGCTGAACCACAAGACACATCTCCTGCTATACATTATATATTTATCATATCACATTATTATCATTTTGTTATATATATATTATTATAAATGCATTTACATATACATATTTCATATTATTATTTTATCTATAAAATATATAACACACATATATACAGTTTATCTTAATTTTTAAACAACACAATACTAATATTTGAACTTCAGAAGAGTTAATAATACTGAATATAAACTTGTTTTCTTTGCATTGTTCCAGCTCTGAAAACATGGCATTTATGAAACTATATATAAAACTATATATATATATATATATATATATATATATATATATATATATATATATATATATATATATATATATATATATATATAGAGAGAGAGAGAGAGAGAGAGAGAGAGAGAGAGAGAGAGAGTATTAAGAAAATGAAGCTTTTGTTTGTAATTTTCAATTCTCAGATTTTCATTACTGTAATACCATCATTTGCACTATAAAATTATTGAAAGTAAAGTGATTTTAATGTAATTTAGCATACATTTAAGGCAGTACAGTGAATATGACAAACAGCATTACATTTTAAATACAACTTAAATAATATACCATACATTTTTTACAATATGACAAAGCTAATGATATTTTTTAATTAGTGTGACATGCTTAATTTTTGAGAAAATAATGTTAATGATGCAAAAATTAGACCTCATCTTTTCATATTTTACCATAAAATAATATATATACACACACACTAATGCTTTTTAAATACAGCATTACGTTTACATTTTAAATACAATTTAAAAAAAATACACCATTATTTTTCACATTATGGTAATGCTAAAGAGATTTTTTTTTAAATAACATGTTCAAATTTTAAGAATATAATCTTAATGGTGCTAAAATTAGACCTCATCTTTCCATCTTTTACCCTAAAATAATATATTAAGATAAAAATATATGCAAAATTTTTGGAAGGAGGATAAATATAAATGGGTTGCTGGTGAGATTCACACACGCATTAATTGTTGTAAAATAGCACTTGTTGATTGCAAACTAGTTCTCATTGTCCCCAGCTGTGCGACGACGGACAACAATAAACTAAAGAAATATAGTCACATTGATAGACTGAGGGACAGATACTTCTCCAGGCCGGCTCTCAAAGGCCTCCTCAATGGACGCACTGAAAAAAGATATTACTATTTACTGCCGCTGGGGTCTGTTTGGTGTGCAAGTTAAACTTTGGCCGGGAGTCCATTGTCTCCAATGTCTATCATTTAATGGGAACTTTGACATAATGAATGAAGGGGTTCCACCTTCTGTCCCGCAGAAAGAGCCCACTCTTATCAGAGCGCCGCGCCTCGGCCAATCACAGACTCCCAGGGAAAGAGCACATTGTTTTCTTTGTGTTTTTTAATGAAGTTAACTCACACCAGTGGGAGAAACTCTACACTCCAGAATGATCTCCTAAAACGAACGAGGTACCTGAAAGACATGGCTGGATTTCCTCCGAGGCATCCCGGATTTGGGAATTCCGGGAAGTGTTTTCTCATAGAGAATCTGCTGCGTCCGGGAAGTTCCTCACCTGCGGCAGGTGTGCGTTTCCCCGCTCTGAGTCTGATGCTGAAGTGTGTTTCTCACAGCGGGGCCCCTGAGGGCCACAAGGGCCGGCAAACGAAGGACGGGGACGTTATTCAGCCAACGCCAGGTAAGACGACCTGCAACACTGACATGAAGCAAAAGACATTCAGTGACAGATCAGATGACATTAATATCTCAACGCTCAGCTGTTATTTTCTTCATTTCATTTCATGTCATTTCATGCAACATTAATGCAACTTCAATTAAATTAAAGCTTTATTCACTCAATATCCTCATGGAAATACACGCTCTAAAAAAGCTTGGTTGTTTCAACTCATGTTTGGGTCAAATATGGACAAATCCAAACATTGGGTTTAAAATTTAATTTAAAAATTTAAACCAAAAGTTGGGTTTGTCCATATTTGACCCAAACATGAGTTGAAACAACTCAGCATTTTTTAGAGTGCATCTACATTTACAAACAGTATTTAAAGTTCAAACAAAAAAGTCACTTTTTTTTTCGTTTGTAAATTAAAGAAAAATCATCAATTTAAGCACCTAATTTGTACTTTTATATCAAGATATTAGATTAGTAAAAGAAAGTGTTTGTCCCTCAACTGATCACCATTTTTTAGTTTTACAGATTTTTTAGCATTTTGCTTTTCACTTCTTCATTTTACAATATATAATATTAGTATACATAAGAGAACATATGTATATATTTTATTTATATATAAAATATTAGTTTTTATTTTGTTACAAGTTTTCTTTTGTATATAAGATATAATATAATCCATGTAGCCTCTAAATTAAGATAAATATATTCAAATAAATTTTAATAATATTTTGTTGTTTTAATGAAATAATTAAATATACCAGACTTATAATGTTGTTTAAAGTAGTTTAAATTGAACAAAATGTCAACTACTCTAGAATATTCTGGTTAATTTTATTAATACATCATTATTGTTGAGATGTACATTAAAACTAATTAATTTGAACAATGCACAAACTTCATTATTTACACTTTGCCTCGTTGTTTACGCTACTTTTAAAAATCTAATCACTGAAATACATGCTGCACACTACTGATCATATACTCATTATTTATTAACTATTTCACATGATAGAATAATAGTAAAGTTATTAAAACAATGAAATAACACTAATGGAAATATGGGAATGATGCTGTGTTCAAAAAACTGTTCTTCATGAGATGCATCATGTTGATGTTTTTCCTTCACTGTCTGCTCCTGTCATGCATTAAAAGAAATTTCAAGCATATTAGAAGATAGATTTATTATGCTTTAGATAGAAGCAAAAATTCAGTCATGTATGTTTTTAACACTGATGCTGTTTGATCTGCAGACTCATGGCTAATATAATGTGATTAAAAAACAGTTTCACTCATCCATCCGTCTCTCCTCTAGTTATAATGGCTGGTGTCGCTCTGCCCTGCTGCTCTGGATCTGGATCCATGATGTCGTCTACTCCTCTGTTCCCTAGTAAGAAAACTGCCTCATCAGCACACACACACACACACACACACACACACACACACACACACACACACACACACACACACACACACCACCCTGATGGACAACAACCAATCAAAAGAGTCTGTGCTACAAATCACTTTCAAATTCTATTTATATATCTAGATATTTATAATTTAATCACAGAGCAACACAGGAACTACCCAGAACACCGTAGCAACAACCTAGTAACAACCAAAGCACCTTTCAAGGAAAGTCTGTTCACTCGGCGGCCATATTCGCAATGCCTCCGGGCAGCTTTTTCAGGCATCCAAGACCAAGTCCTATCTGTTTGAATGGGGGAATGCTGAAATCTCAAAAACCGCTTGCCGAACTCACAATTAAATAACAAATCATTTCAAATCAGCAACAAAATCTGACATGAAGTAAATGTTGTTTCTTATGCTCAAGTAGCATTAAAAAAGCTTATTTTTCAGGCTAGATGAGCCAATGCACATGTGCAGTCCAAAGTGCGAGTCTCAGGAGCTTCGGCTGCAGTGATGCAATAACTTTACCAATGAGCAATTGGCTCCTTTACTTAGATGGCGGGACATATTCTGCCATATTACGATTTGCAGTTTTTTTACTTTTTTTTTTTTTTTACATTTTAGTTTTTTTTCTTTCACAGAATTTACATTCACATGTAATAGGAGTGAACAGTCGTTCTATATCTATAGTCTGAAACAACTCAGAACATCCTAACTACATAAAACTCACTGGCCAGTACATAGCAACACCCTAGCAACAACCCAAAACAAAGCAACAACATAGCAAAACTGTAAAATGCAGAATCTGAAATGCATTATTTTCTAATTTCCTAATAACAATTTAATTCTAATGTAACTTAAAATATTTTTTTAAGTTAACGTTTATAGCCTAATAAATATATACATAAAAGAAAATAGGCTAAAATATAACGTGTGAACTCAGTGATATCTTTATCACATTATTGAACCCGTCTTTCTAATTCGGGCTTGTGTGCCAAAAACCTGGCAAATCCGGATCTGTCAGATTTGGGGGTTTTAAAAAAGCCTCCCTGGAAACAGTTTAGTGGTTTGACACTTTCCCACAGCGATCTTCCCGCGCGCGCGCGCTCTCCTGCCCCGTGACCAATCAGCTCATTCAGAGCGACCGCACACATGTGACCCCGCGAGCACTTCTCAACGCGCCGCGCGCGCTCACACTGACCCGGGATCAGCTGCACTGCAGTTCTAGCACCGGAACGCGCCGCGCGCAGGTCTGGGATCAGCCCAGAACACACAATGGCCCGCATTCCTGCACAGCGGAGGGCGGAATCGCTGCTCCGGGAGTTTTTTGTCCTCGCTAATGAAAAGCAGAGCTCTAAAAGCCAATTCTGTCCGTTTCAGGGCCCCGTAGACATGACGCCCTCAATAGAAATGACTTTTATAGACTTTTTTCAGCTCATCTCCCTGTTACGAGAATGAGCCGCGGTCCATCTTTTGAAAGGAAACACTGAGCGATGCTGAGAGGAGAAGATAATGCGGCGGAATGTCAAACGGATCATTTGTTGCAGGAAAAGCAGGGTTGAGGGTGTGTGGGCGGGGTTGAGGGTCAGCTGACCCTTTAATAGGGCGTTTAAGTGGAAACTATTTAGAGTGAATGGCGAGCAGAGAGCGTGACTAACCTCCTCACTCACGCGCTGACGGTGGCCGCGCTGAGATTTGTCGAACAGATTCAAAGCATCGCTGAATGTGTTCAGAGCACCTGAGAGGAAAACAGAAAACTTTATTAGCTGCTTTTAAAATCTTCAGTCAGTTTTGAGCTCTCAGCAGTGAAGATCTGATCCAAAATTGTTTACGTTTCCTTTTTATTTTTGGAAGGGGAAATTGCAATGTAACACACACTTAAAGATAAAAAATAATAAATATTTGGACACAAATGGACATATTTTATACCATCAGCAAGGCTAAATTAAATATATACCCTATAAAGTAACAAATAAATCAAAATACTCTTAGAGGGGCTAAATCCTATACTTTCCCTAAATAAATAAACAAAAACATCCCAATAAACTAGCAACCAAAAATGTCATTTTTTTCCTTTTTGGATATATATATATATATATATATATATATATATATATATATATATATATATATATATATATATATATATATATATATTTTTTTTATACCTTTAGAAGGGCTAAATCTTATTAATAAACATGAAAACGACCAAACACATTAACAAAGGTCATGTTTCTCTCTATTTTTGACTTTTTTTTTTATTATTTAAATAACTTTAGGATACATTTCTTGTTCATTAAAATAATATTTAAAAAAAATATATAAAATAAAATACCCTTAGAAGAGATAAATCCATACAAAGTTTGAAAAAAAAAAGTCAAAAATAGAGAGAAACATGACTTTTGCAATAATACTTGGTTGTTAGTTTATCTATCTATCTATCTATCTATCTAAGGGTATCTCTTCTGAGGGTATTTTATTTTATATTTTTATTTGTTTTTTATTATTATTTTATTATTATTTTTTTAACTAACAGGAAATGTATCCTAAAGTTTGAAAACAAATGTCAAAAATATAGAGAAACATGACTTTTGCAATAATACTTGGTTGTTAGTTTATTTATCTATCTATCTTTCTCTCTTTTTTGTGGACATATTTTCTTATACATTTAGAATAAATCTCATACATTTCTTGTACATAATGAAATAAAACACCTACATTCCCTATAAATAAACAAACAATCACCCCATCAAACTAACAGTCAAACCAGCAGCAGCAGCACTGTGATGAAGGTGGTGTTTGTATCCTGCAGGGGGCGTCGGGTCCGTACTGTGGAGTCCAGCACTGAATTCCAGGTCTCGGCCGGGAATCCTGCGACGAGCCGTGTTCTCCGAGGAACAGAGACGAGAGCTGGAGAAAACCTTCCGCAAACAGAAATACATCAGCAAGACAGACCGCAACAGACTGGCCACAGACCTCTGCTTGAAAGAGACACAGGTCAGACAAATACATGCACAACTCCTCTCTCTGTCCTTCAGATCTCATGGAGAATGTCTGAAAAAGTTCAGAGTTTTTGCACTGCAAAAAATGATGTTCTTCCTCAGTGTTTCTGTCTTGTTTTCCATTACAAATATCTTAACGTTCTTAAATCAAGATACATTTGTGTTCACACTCTGTAAGTCAATCCAATTTGATGAATTCATGCATCCCACAGGTGAAGATCTGGTTCCAGAACCGCAGAATGAAGTGGAGGAACTCCAAAGAGAAGGAGAGCTCATTCTCACGGCCGCACATGGAGCGACTGATGGTCTGGAGCCAATCAGAACCAGCCGACACGACACATGTGACACACACTCACCTGTACACAGACGAGCGCTGCAAAGATGATTTATGACACACTCTTCATCTCTTCAGAGACTCTTGGTGCAAAACATGGAGAACTGTAAAATATTGCTTTTTCTGCAAAACCTGGACATTTTACAATAGTGATTTATTGTGGAAAAAACACAAGTTTCAGTAACACTTTACAATAAATGCATTAACTAACAATGAGCAATAGATCTGTTTCAATATTTGTCCAAAAATAATATTAAAGCTAGGGTAGCCTCTTTGGAGAGGCTAGCGTCAAAAACCACATATTATATAAAAGCAGTATGTGCACTATCATTACATTCGGACTGAATTAATTGATTCACTGTAAAAAATGACCGTGATTTTAACAGTAAAAGACTGTAAAAATGCTGCGGTGAAAAACTGTTGATTGGTTTACAGAAAGTTTCCGTACTATATACGGTGAATAACTGTAATAGATCTAATGGTACATTTAATGTAATTTTACGGTAAAATACCGTTAAATTCACAGTTTTTGGAAGTGAAAAATAACAATTCATTGTAAAATTTACAGTGAAAAACCGTATATTGACATTCCCACAATTCCCTGCGTGATACTTCACATTTGATATATTTTCGTTGAAATAACTCTGTTTCTTCTTAGTTTTTCTCATTTTTTTCTAATCAGTTATGTACATTAGGGTTTTATGTTACATCTAATGTTGTTAAATTAATGTTTATTGCATTTTTAAAATTTCATGCATGTTACCATGATGGTGTTTAGTGTGTGTGTGAATGACACTGTGTGCTCCTTCTATATATTAGTATTGTGCTTCTCAGCTTGTGGAAAAGCTGCTTGTGATGAACTTTGATTCATCATGTGACTCTTATCACCACTGTGATTGGTGATTGTCAGTGTATTATAAAGATACAAAACAGATATTAGTACTTCATTAGGTTGGTAAATTAACATTATATCAGTTAATGAAATACGTTATTTTACCGTAAATTTAACAGATTTAAAATGTAAAATTCACATGTAACTCCGTCAGTATGTTTACGGTTAGATGTCATTTTTACAGTATTGTTCTGGTAACCACAACTGCCGGTATTTTTCCGTAGAAACAACGGGATTTTTTTTACAGTGTTGGACAAATATTTTTTGGTTCCACAGATCATATGTGAATATTTAATTGAATGAATAAATAATTAAAACACTTCTATTATTGTTTTCTATCAGGATGTGAAGAGCGTTTTAACCAGTATAACAAAAAGTGATTGTGGAAAAACATTGCCTACCCTAGCTTTAACTTTTTATTTTAAATAATGCATTAGTAAATGTTGACATTAACATAAACTAATATTAATAAATGCTTTAGAATATTTGTTGTTGTTCGTTCATGTTGTATTAACTAATGTTTATTGTAAAGTGTTACTGAAACAAGTCATGAAATTTTACTGGTGCAAAAGTTGTTGGAAAATGTGAATAATGCAACTGCTCTTTATCCTAATTTTGTCATTGAGCATTTTATAAGATACATTTCAACTGATTACCATAAGCTTAATTACATATGACGTATTTTTAATCTTGCATAAAGTGTACATTGTAAATTCTGAATTACGTTTAGTTGAGAAGCTTTACTTTTTAAATAAAAAGAGTTGAAACTGATATTCTGACATTCATTTCTTCATGCAGAGCTCAAATTTTCTGCTCTAACAGGAAATGAAGCAGCAGCTTTACATGTTCAGAGAGAAACACTTGACATCTCATCATACAAACCATTTCAGACAAATAAATAGATGTCAAATGAACAAACTCGAGGTGCCAATGAATGAACACAGGACATCACATGCTCTGTTATTGTATCTGTTTCTAAATCATCCTAACATAAAAGTTCACTTAAAATAGTTACAGACAAAACATAAACATTTATTGAATGATCAAACTGCTATTGCCACCATTGTGTAAAAGCATGTTGTGTAAAAACTATGAATTTGTTTTTAACATTAGAGATGTTGCCTTGGCAAATAGTTTCAAGTTGAAGTAGGCCTAGGCTACTAAAATTATTAAAAGTCAAACTAAAAAATACAAATTTAAATATTAAAAAAAATGACAAAAACACATTAGAATTTCTAAAACTTAAACTAAAATTAAAACTGAAATTATAAAAAATAAATGCTAATTCAAAATATAATTAAATACTATAATAGTAAGTAATGCAAACATAACAGCGATAGATGGATGGATGATGAATGGACAGACAAACAGACAAATAGGCCTAGATAAAAACGAAAAAACAAAATAAAACCCATAAAATTACTAAATAAATAATTAAAAATAAACTAAAATCTAATTCAAAATATTAATAAATTATATGTAGCCTACCCTATATGTCCCTCATGACGTCACACATGCCGATCCGAATCCTAGTTTATTCGTCATAAACACGCTCAGAATCTCTCCTGAAGGTTTCACACACCTTCAGGACTTTTTCTTGTGTTTTTCGAGATTGAGTTACGTCCTTGATCTGTTGTAAAGTCAAGTGTTGACTTGACAATGAACTATGAGACAAACTAGTTATTCATGCAGAGAAACACCCTTCATGAGAGCACCGAAGTGAAAGAAAGATCAGCGCTTTTGTTGATCCAGGTGTTATTTCAGAGGAGGACAAAGAAACATCTGCAAACTGTCACTGTTCAAGGTAGGCTAATGACTATTTTAAGTTAGCTACTGACCAATATTGAATTGAATTTTCAGTGTCTGAAACACGAGTGTTAGATTACAGTCTGTGGCATCCATTAAATAAAGTTTTTTCAAAACTCTCAACTTTTAAAACGGTTTTATAGATGATGTTTTGTGAGCTGTGGATCGCGAAAGCGGTCCTTTTGAAGTCCGGTGCGAATATATGACATAAGAAAATAAATAGGCTATAGTAGTCTCATATGGATGCACGATTACTCATTAAAAGGTCGCGATCTCAATTTAAACGCACACGTTATCTTATTCCTAGACGTTGTATTAAACCATTGAAATTACGATCACACCGGAAAAAAACCTGTTTTCGCGCTGCCGCTGTCTGATAGAGAGTGAGCAGCGCTCATGTAAGCTTTATGTTTGAAACCTCACTACACGCAAGGCTACATTTCTGTGTTGCAATAACGAAAGTATTGGGATCAAAGTTTATAGCCAGGATATAGACCTTGATGTTGCAAAGCCGAGATGATCAAAATGAATAACTGACCGTTGAAATGTTATGCATGCTTCAAATAAAGATATTACATTATGCCAGTAGGTTACGACCAGTGACTGTTAAAATGTATTTAATGTATCACTGAATCATTCATTTAATAGATTCGTTCGTTCAAAAACTCTGGACAAAACAAGTCTTCATTCATTAATTTTAAACGATTTTTTACATTGGCTAGGCCTAATGAATTCATTTAATTTAATAAATATTTTTTATAAACTCAGTTTTAACATTGTACTCATTTATATATAGAGGCTCATTTAGCCTATAACATTAAATAAAACATTTTGTCAGAAGAGCCTCAAGTAAATTACATATATTATTTTGGTCAGTTGTCTAATGTTTTGTTTTCAGAATCGTGGGAGGACTATGATCTCTCTCTAAAACAAAAAACAGATTAACCAGAGGCATAAATTAATCTTAAAAGAATATATAATATATATCTGGCATATTATAAGCCTTCTGTTTCTAATATTAAAATGTACAGAGTTACAGAGTACGATGTAAAATATAATCTTACAGACTAGGATAAGGCTAAGTGTTTATGCATATTAACATGGATTTGGTAGAATTATAATGCATTATAATGGGGCTTCATATTCACTGAGCTCTCACAACCTCGTTTTCATTTCTATCAAACATTAAATATGGATTTAGGTCTATGACACCAACCCCCAGTTTCACAGACAAGGCTTAAGCTAGTCCTAGACTAAAATGTATGTTTGAGCTGTTTTAACTGAAAGAAACTTACTGAACTTATCTCAAACTATGTCAGTGCCGTTGTTTTGACTCAAGATGATCACCAGTAATGTTTTTTTCTAGTGTACGTTTATAAAAGCTACTTAAATGTCCTAATTGAACTCAGGCCTAAACCTAGCTTAGGCTAAGCCCTGTCTGTGAAACCAGGCCGAAAACAGTTAAACAAATTTGTTTCTCAACGAAACTCATGTTAATGTTACTCATGTTAACTACCTTTATTTAATTATACAGATTCATTTTCAGGATTCATTCATTTTTAGCAGTTAATGTAATCAAATATAATTGTGTGTGTGTGTGTGTGTGTGTGTGAGAGAGTGTGTGTGTGTGTTTGTGTGAATGTGTTTGTGTAAATGTTTCATAATAGTTGGTCTGATCACAGTGTCATTTCATTACACACATTTATTTGCTATAGCATCTCTGCTATAAAAGTGCAACTATTAGTAGACTTTTTCTCTTTTTCCAACAGTCCTTGAATTACGATGGCATCTATAAAAAAGCTGCTTCATGATACTCTAGATGACCTGAAAAAACATGATCGGAAGAGATTTAAGAGTTACTTAAAAGAAGATGGACCCATTGGAGCTGGTAAACTGGAGAAGGCTGATGTCACTGATATAGTGGATATAATGATGGAGCGTTTTGGAGCAGAAGAAGCTGTGAAGATCACACTGAACATCCTGAGGAAGATGAACCAGAACCAGCTGGCTGAAGATTTACAGAACAAATACCCTGAAGGTAATAAAGAATAGAGAACGAGAGGAAACATAGATTCATAGAAAGAACATTCTTATGTTCACCGAAAACGCATTTTTAAAATAACTTTTCAATATCTTTTTAAAAATAAATTTTTCTCATGTTGCCCATCACAGGAAAACTTTCAAGGCTGAATTTTCAGTGTCACATGATACTTCAGAAATCATTCTAATATGCTGATTTAGTTAATAGTTTAATAGTTGTGCCGCTTAATGACGTGTTGAAACATGATGCAGTATCTTTTTCAGGATACTTTGATGAACAGAAAGTCTCATTATTTTCTCTCTCTTCACAGTGCAAAAATCATCAGAGCCAGCTGAGAAAGGCAGAAGAAAACAAGGTGAATTAACTTTAAATGTATTTGAAACAAAAAAACATGTTGAACTGCACTAACTGAAAAATAAATCCATTGCATTAACAGTACTTGTATTTTAATGCATTGTATTTTTAGAGCTTAAGGTTTGAAATTCAACATAACTGTATATTTCGATTCAAAACATTCACACATTTTCATTATTAAAAATTCAATAATCCTTATTCTCCTTCCAGACTTCACTTCCAAAATAGTCTGTCTGTTTAAAAATACAACCTATAATATTCAACAGGCAATTTTTTGAGGATGCTGCAGGTGACAGATCATTTATAGCCTTTTCTTACTGCAACTGTAATAATTAAACTTATTTTGATGGCAGATTGTGTGGTATGACAAATTAATTACCATTAGAGATTAGACTGTACAGACATTGAAATCTACAGGTAACACACTAAATACACATAGTAACGCAATGCTGATGTTGTTAACATTAACAATTTGAGAACAAAGTATAACAATAATAATAATAACAATAATTTGCACGATTTGATGTGATATGACCTAAGCGATCGTTAAACATAGGGCTGGGCAATACAGCTAAAATAAGTATCAGAATATAATGTTTCATATTGTTCAGTATCAGTAATTATTGAAAACATTTTAAAAGTTTTTTTAATTTAACCAATGCATTTTTAATTAAGGCAAACAACAAATAGTTTTAAAACAAAACAAAATAAATAAAATGTAAACAAATCTTTCTTATATTTTATATGAATATTTTCATGTGAATAAATAAGTGTTTAAGAAACTTAGAGCGACACAATTCTGGATAAATTGAGAAACTTTTTTGTTTGTTTTAAACGGATCACAATTCTGAATGACAACTAAATGAAATAACATGTAATTTACTTAGAGTTTCTGACAAAATATTAATTGCTGCAGTCTATTTTAAAATTTTTAATTTATTAGAATTACTTATTTTTAAAAAATCTGGATGTATGATTCAACGACTCGCTATTTGACACTCGTTGTGTGTCTGTTTGAGATCTGTTTGTGATCCAGGGACGGAGCGAGCTTGAGAATTGTTCATGCAACCGAACTTCATGCCTTTTTACATTTTAATGCCTTTAAGTGAAACTATATCGGGAGTTATATCAAACCTTTTTTCTATCATTATCGATTAAGACATACCGTCGATAAATATCGATACTGTTTTATCGGCCAGGCCTAGACCATAATCACCATTGGCAGCGTGATTTGTAGTAATGCTTTTTTACTTAGTTTGTCAGAATAAAAGTGGCAGACATGTTACTTTTTCAGATGACATTTTCCTGTGAAAATTCTTATTTTAGTCACACTTCTGTTACGACCCGTGGCTCAAGGGAAACAACAAAACAAGGGACGCAAATCAAAGGTTAAGGCTGAAAAAAAAAAACACTTTATAAACTACAAAAAAAGTAAGATTAATTAATAAAGCAGAAACAAATAAAAATAACAATAACAGTGTCTCTGAAATGGTCAGTAATCTCAGTGTGTAATGAAGGGTGCATTTCTGAATATGTAATATAATGTTGAAGTGTAACTGTGAAAATAATCAAAACACCAAGTCCAAAACCCGAATCTTTTCTTTGGCTCAATTTAAGGTCTCTTTTAAAAGGAGCGTCTAAAGCCACGGGTATACTTCGGCAGTCCGTGTTTGAGCACCGTCCACATGACGTAATTTTCATCATGCGGAGGGCTCGCGGCCGACCACGCACCCCGTCCGCGTGCAACAACGCATGCGCAATCAGGACAGAAGAGTCCTCTAGGTGGCAATATGCACAGTACTGAGCACAATGTGCAGTCGTCGTCTAAGACAAGTAAACTCAGAAGCATGCCTTCTCCATCGTTTTTTATTCCTGTTCTCTTGGTTTATCTTCTGAACTATGTTGCAATGGTGGGTGTACTATTTTTCTTCTCTGATCATGCCCAGCAAATGTCTGGTTGATGACACGATGTCTGGTAATAGTATAGAAAAAAATTGTACTGCGCATGTGTCGAACTTGGTCATCTGCAAGCATCCGTGGTTTAGTATATCCTTACAATCGTCGACCGACATAGAAGAAAAAGATACTTGTGTGTTACCAGTTAATCATCTGACCAGTTTCTCAATTCTGCCATGCAATCAAAAAGAGTAAAGAAAGTATCTTTCAGGATCTTCATTAAATTTTGTAACAAGTTTTAGATTTGAGGTAAGAGAAAAAGACAAACCTTGCTCCTCCCCAGAATTCGATAGCTTACCGTCTTTCATCAAATCAAGCTTATGAAACTCTAATTCCAACTATATTTTTTCCAACTCCATTTTTCCTTGTTCAGAACGCTGTTTTAATTTTTCATGCTCCATTTGTAAAAGCAGTAATTCTTTCTGACAGATTAGTTTGTGATTGAGAAATAACTGGCTTAGACTTATCCATATCTGTCTTCAAAATGCCTTTTTCAATCAATTTAGCTTTTAAAAACTACTTTAATGCTTTCTTTGAGCCTCTTATCAGAAATCACCACTTGATAACAATCTTCAACTTTTAATAATAATTTACTAACCACTTTCATCGCAACACTACACAAAAATAACAAACCCGAAACATGCCGCTAAACCTATTAGGGAAACTTACGTTCAAACAACAATATTGCACATAATTACTTACCAAATGATGACTTCACACGGTGAACAAGTTGACTCCGGCACAAATTAATATACGCGCATCTCAAAATAACTGATTACTAAATTAAGCGCAAACCAAACTAAATAAGGACGAGTCCTCAATTTGTTACAACCCATGGCTCAAGGGAAGCAACAAAACAAGGGACGCATGCAAGTCAAAGGTTAAGGCTCAAAGAAATACTTTAGTAACTACAAAAAAGTAGCATTAAATAATAAAACAAATAAAAATAACAGTGTCTCTGAAATGGTCATTAATCTCAGTGTATAATGAAGGGTGCATGGCTGAAAATGTAATATAGTGTTGAAGTGTAAATGTGAAAATAATCAAAACACAAAGAAAATACCAAATCCAAAACCCGAATCCTCCCTTTGGCTCAATTGAAGGTCTCTTTTAAAAGGAGCGTCTAACCCAGAACAGGTGTCTCCAATTGACGGTCTATTGAAGTAATTCGCAAGTGAATTGCATTTCCAAAAAAAGACAACAGGGGTTGTCACACTTCCAAGACTACAATCTGTGATTCTGAAGTACAGTATCCACACCGGTGCGGTGACTGACAGCAAACATTAGATTCATCCGCACTGAGGACCTGTGCAGATGCACAACCCACATAAAGATGATAATTCCACAAATAACTGCAATTGCAGGTTTCAAACAGAGATGGCGACAAATAGGCTAAACTTACGGACTGCAGCTTTAACTAAAACTATAAAAAATTGTTTTCAGTAAATGAAATTATGCTGAAATAAAATATTATGGCCTGGTTCACAGACAGAGTTTATATTAAGCCAGGATTAGGCCTTAGTTCAAATTAGGGCATTTAAGTAGCTTTTTATAAACATGTCTTAGAAAAAACATTACTGGTGTGAATCTTGAGACAAAATAATGGCAGTGATATATTTTCAGATATGCTTTCAGTATAGTTTAATAGTTGTGCTGCTTAATGAAGTGTTGAAACACGATGTAGAGCCTTTTTTAGGATACTTTGATGAACAAAGTCTCGTTCTTTTCTCTCTCTTCACAGTGCAAAAATCATTAGAAGCAGCTGAGAAAACAAAGTGAATTAACCTTAAATGTATTTGAAACAAAAAAAACATGTTGAATTAAACTAATTGAAAAATAAATCTATTGCATTAACAGTACTTGTATTTTAATGCATTGTATTTTCAGGGCTTTCAATTTTAGTGTCTGAAATTCAACATGGTTGTATATTTAAGCTGTCAATATTCAAAACATTTCACACACTTTTTCATCAATTTTTCATAAATTCAATAATCCATATTTGCTTTTCAGACTACACTTCAAAATATTCAGTCTGTTTAAAAATACAGCCTATAATATTCAACAAAAAAAATTTCTGTCCGTTTTATTTTGCTTTACAAATTCAGTGGTTCAAGTTCGACAGAATATTCAACATTGCTCATACGGAAACTGCAGGAATAGCAGTAGAGCACCGATACATGATCTCCATCTGCTGTTAGTCGCCTCACAAACCCTTGTGTTAGGCTTGCTATGGTGTTCAGTCGCAACACCGGTTTCATCACTTGCCCACCGCAGCACCAAAGCAACTTTTTTCAGTTTAACACATTAAAAATATTAAACACAATTAACACAGTATCCGTTTTTCTGAGTTATATGATCATGCTCTTATTCATGCAAATGCTTTTAAACCATTCAAGTGCGACAAAAGAGAATGCGCTGTCTGTGAATGTCCTGCCTATGTGACACACACAACACACTTAAACGTTCTGTTCCTTATTTATTTGGTTCCATGGTTTGATTTTCACTTTTTTTATATAAATATTGTGTAAGTTAGCATATTTTTTATTTTATATTAGGCCCAGCATGGTGTATTTTTATTAATTTTGTTATTCTATGTTTAATATAAGCGAGTTTGTGGTTGTACAGTTTTGTTGTTGTGTTTTTCAGTAATAATAATAATCCACCATTCATGCAATTGCCACTAATTTGAAAGTGAAAGTAAAATGTTCACGGCCGCACCGGCATTCATAAGCGATTTAAAAAAAAAAAAAAAAACGCCCTCCGGTGACACCGGTATTATGTCGATTAATCGATGGGAAAATTCTCACCTTCACTTCCCTACTTTGTATTTAATTTTCTAACGTTGATTTGTTCACACCTTTTCCTTTTTATTTATATTTTTCATAACAGATGATTTCTGGCTGCAGGAATTCATGAAAACTCACAAAATGAATATGAAGGAGAAAGCAGAGCACATTTTTGAGTGTAAAAAGGAAAATGAAGCGCATCTCAAGGATGTTTTCACACAACTCTTTATCACGGCGGGGGATCTTAAAGAAGTCAATCAAGAACATGAGATTCTGAAGATTGATAAAAACATTAAACCCCGTAAATCACAGGACAAGCCAATCAAATGCAATGATGTATTTAGTCAGAACAAAAAGAAGAAAAAGATTGTGCTGACCAAAGGCATTGCTGGCATTGGAAAAACGGTCTTAGTGCACAAGTTCATTCTGGACTGGGCAGAAGGTGAATACAATCGGGATATAGACTGTGTTTTCCTGCTTCAATTCCGAAGGATTAACTGCATTAAAGACAGAGAGATCAGTCTGCATGAGTTTCTACAGAGATTTAATCCAGAACTGGAGGACCTGGAAACATCAAACATATGTAAGATATATAAATGTAATCTTGTGTTTATCTTTGATGGACTGGATGAGAGTCGACTGACATTGGATTTTGACAGTGGAATGGTGACGAGTGTTGAAGAGCGATCATCTGTAGATGAACTGTTCACAAGTCTGGTCAATGGGACTCTGCTTCCATCAGCTCATGTCTGGGTGACATCACGACCTGCAGCAGCCAATCAGATCCCTCCTGAGTATGTAGGGTTGTTCACAGAGGTGCGAGGATTCACTGACCAGCAGAAGGAGGAGTATTTCAGAAAGAGAATCAAAGATGAGACTCAGGCCTCCAGAATGATCTCACACGTTAAGAAATCTCGTAGTCTCTACATCATGTGTCACATTCCTGTGTTCTGTTGGATCACCGCCACTGTTCTTCAGGACATTTCCATTGAGAACAATGCAGAGAACATCAACACAACACTTACTGAAATGTACATCCACTTCCTGCTGATACAGATGAGGATGAGGAGCCAGAAGCATGACAAAAAAACAGAAAGAGTCCATACCAAGCTCTTAGATTCCAATAAAACAATGATTTTGAAGTTAGCTAAGCTAGCGTTTGAACAGCTGAAGAAGCAAAACATTGTTTTCTATGAGGAAGATCTGAAAGCATGTGGTATTGATGTGAGTGGAGAAGACTTTGAGTCCACAGGAATGCTCACTGAGATCTTTCAGCAAGAAGCTGGACTTCATGAGATGAAGGTGTTCTGCTTCATTCATCTGAGTGTTCAAGAATTCCTCGCTGCAGTGCACGTGTTCCTCTGCTACCTGAACAAGAACATGGACGAGCTGTGTTTTTTTACTGAAGAAACACAAAGAGAGTTCAGGCCTGAATGCACAGACAAGCCAGACAATAATATTGCTTTACATGATTTACTAAAGAATGCTGTTAGGAAAGCCATGCAAAGTCAGAAAGGACATTTAGACCTATTTTTACGGTTTTTGCTGGGCATTTCACTGGAATCCAATCAGAAACTGCTCAGAGGCTTGTTCACAAACACTGAAGACAGCAAAGACAGCATCACAGAAATAACCAAACACATTAAAGAACTATTACAAAACTTGATCAAGCTCATCTCACCTGAAACTTCAGTCAACCTGTTCTACTGCTTACTGGAGCTCAATGACAATTCATTATTTACAGAAATACAAACATACTTCAGATCATCTCCAGAAAGAAGACTCTCGTCTTCCATGTGCTCATTGATGGCTTACGTACTGCTGATGTCAGAGGAGGTGCTGGATGAGCTCGACCTGAAGATGTACAGTAATCAACTGGGAGGCCACAGGAATCTCCTGCCAGCTGTGAGATGCTGCAGAAAAGCAGAGTAAGGAACTTGTTGACAGCTGTTTAATCAAAGTTTTTAACTATCAATTTTATCAAATCAATTTTAGCATGAGATGCAGTGTGAAGCATAATTTATTACTGATTGTGGATAGTAAAATGCATTTACTAAAATTGATTTACTAAACAGTGGTTTTATAGACATACATTTGAAAGTTATTTTCACTTGGCTGTCACATAAGTTCCAGCATACATTAAATTTTTTGTAGAAAGCTTGACTGTTCAGAGAACAGGACATAACTTATCACTGTTACTACAAGATAAACATACAATAAAAGCCATGGACAAATATCCTGTTTTTACAGACTCTCTCGCTGTTCTCTCAGTGACACCTGCTGTAAAACTGTGGCTTTGGCCCTACAGATACCAAACTCACCCCTGATAGAGCTGGACATGAGTTACAATCACCTGCGTGACTCAGGAGTGAAGCTGCTCTGTGATGGACTGAAGAGCCCAAACTGTCAGCTGAAGATACTGAGGTTTGAAATTCATTCAATCCTTATACAACACACACCTCAGTATTTCAGTCACTAAAAACAGAGTGTGACATTCTAAAACGCTTAACATTAAAATGATTAACGTGTCTTAATGCACAAAGACAGTGATTTTAATATATCAAATTCAGTATACACTGTTTTGATGATGTATAATATATACAGGCAAGCAGCTGAACCCAGAATTTTAATAAGGTGCGCTAAATTGCATATGAATTGTTTTTCTTTATAGTGGTTTGCTATGAGGAAACAATTTACATGAAACTTTGCACTTATACACACACACACACTTACACACACTCACACTCATGTACACACACACATCCAGGTTGTTTAATGTTATAGTCCAGTTTTGAAATGGGAAAAAATACTTAGAGGAGAGAGAGAGAGAGAGAGAGAGAGAGAGAGAGAGATTTGAAGTTTGAGTCTTGAAGTTGTTTGCAGGCAGCCGGGAGCCTCCATCTTGGACCACACATCAGGTCTTGTTAGGTCTCGCTTTATGCAGCCATCCTAGTGTTCCTACTTGAGTAATATATTGGTGTGGTATTAGTGTTGTTTTTGGCAGCCTGTTTTAATTTTAGTTTTAGTCTAGTCTTTGCGTCAAGCTGACATTTTAGTTTTTATTAGTTTTAGTCACGTTAATACTCTTTTTAGTCTAGTCAAATTTCAGTCGACTAAATGTCTGAGCATTTTAGTCTTATTTTAGTCAGAATTATCCATGACTATTTTCGTCTAGTTTTAGTCGACGAAAACTGGTGACATTTAGTCTAATTTTAGTCAATGAAAATTGTATTTTAGTCTCTTTTTAGAAATGCAATTCTATTTAACCCAGTCAATATAGTATGAGTACCTAGTAGTATAGATGAAACCAAAATTCTCTTTTAGCCAAACCCATTTCAAACAAGGTTATCTTATTATATTGTTACCTTATAGATAATACCTTATAATGCCTTGAGATGTCTCTTAACCCTTTAAGACCTGAAGGCTTTTTTAGAGTTTTTTTTTTTTTTTTTTTTTTTTTCCCCTCTCGGAGCGACATACACAAAAGTAAAGACTCATAACTCCAAAACTGTAGCAAGAAGAGTCAAAAGGTAGGTATCATTTGATAGAACACTTTTTATATATTTTTTTAGAAAATATAAATTACATTAGGACATTTTCATGCTGAAAAACTGCTGATAAGACAAATATTATTATATATAATATATATTATAATTTTTTTTTTTTTTTATTTGACATGGAATAACTCAGGAAGGCAATAAGATCAGAGAAATTCTTTTTTTGGTGATGCTCTCCTACATGCGAGCTTCATCTTTTTCAAATTTTGTGGTGATAAAGTGTTATTCATGTTTTCGCAGCTAGATGGCGCCCACAGGCGGTAAACTCTGGTTTAGAGGCTCTTCTCAGCACTTGTTAGGAGTTTTTCAAAATGGTTAGATGCATTAAAAAGCTGAGTTCCTAAGCTTTAAGGTGGTACCTATTTTGTGTTATTCCACGTTGGAAAACGAACATGGATGGTTCCAGGAACATTGGATACACACTGCATCCCGGAAAGATGAGAGACATGTTTTTAGCCAAGTATGTTAAATCCTTCCATGAGTAATATCTTGTGATCAACACAATATATTATGTTGATTTTGGATTCATTTTAATCGTAAGAATCTGCCTTAAATAATGATTTTTTTTTTCATGAAGTTATGAGCATGTGAAATCTACATATTTACCTACATATCGGTCCCTTTCTCTGTGTCAGAGGAAGTGACGTCGCATGCGTCTACGCAGTGCTAAAATAATACTGCAAAAAAAAAAAAAAAAAAATAATAATAATAATAATAATAATAGCGCGACTAAACAAGACGAAATAACGTTATAACATTTTGTCTCGTTTTGGTCAACGGAAATGAAGAGACATTTTAGCATAGTTTTTATTTTGTAAACCACATTTAGTTTCGTTTTTATTCGTCAACAATATTGCATTATACATTTAATTATAGTCATCGTCACATGACCAGCATTTACGTTGCGTCTCGTCTCGTTTTCGTCACGTGATAAATTTTCGTTGACGAAAGCAACACCATGTGGTATCTGTACACAAAATCACCTTTCGCTTTCATCTCACTCACATCTTTTTCAGCAACACTTGACCCATTAATGGTAACACTGACTATTCTATATCTATATCTATCTAGAAAAAAAAAAAAAACTTACTATGTGAACTTTGCTGGCCTAACTGGGAATGATCATGACACTTGCATATTGTTGTCCTATTGTTGGTTTTGTGGGGCTGAGCGAATATGGGTAGAACTCTTTACTACCCTAGTACTTCAGAAATCCCATTAAAAGGTATAAATGTGAATTAAACGTGGCACAAGGCCTTCATCATCACAATATGCTAATGCAAATCTAGTGTCTGAGTCTGTAGCATTTGGGTTCTACCTATTCACAGCATCTGAGGGAAGAGAAAATAATAGAAAAAAAAATTAAAAAAAATCAATCGATGAAAATGATCAACCTACAGAGGACTGAATTCAAAGACACACCTAAAATCTGAAAAATGAAAAGTGAAAAAATGATGAAAAGTGAAAAAATTATGTAGCTGGCTAGTCCATTTTGCTGAAATTTCATTGCAGCAACTCAAAATGGTACTCAGTAGTTTGTATGGCCCCTGCATGCTTGTATGCATGCCTGACAACGCTGGGGCATCCTCCTAATGAGACGACGTCCTGGGCAATGTTCCATCTAATTTTTTTCTCACTGAGCAAAACTTTTCTCTGTTGAGCGTACATTTTGGCCACCTGAGCAAAAACATTCTTTAAATCAGACCTGTACAATGAACGTAAACACACACGCACACACACACACACACACACAAAATGGTTTTATCGTGCAACTGTAACTTTTAACTTTAATGTGCCATTTCTAATTTATTTGACCCTTGATGTAAATCATATTTTTGAAAACAAGTAGTTCAGTCACTAAATTAAGCACATTTTAGGTTACTTGCTGTGTTAACTGTACCAGTCTTTACCAAGAAATTCTATTTAAAAATAAATTTAAAAATCTCCTGCAGGACAGTTTAATTCTTTATAATAATATAATATGAGCAATTACACAGATGGTTTGGGACAATCATAATTTTTTTTGTACAGTCAATTATTGGCAACAGACAGTGTTAAACCATCGAAATTACATTTTTATTGCTTATGAATTTCCCAGATTTTCTATACCAGGAGGTTTCAAGATTTTTAGTGGCAAGGAGCCCTAAAGAATCCCCCTGTGAGATCATTTTTTTATTAGGCTTACATTATAATATAATACAATATAATATAATATCATATAATTTTTAAGTATTTAAACTGATATACAGTATTATATCAGTTTAAGTGCTTTAATTTGTTTTAATATATTATAATATGAAAACAAACCGAATTAATCAGATCTGATAGCTAAATATTTTTAAGAAAAGTGAACATGTTAACACTTTTATAGTTATCTAAGTATCCCTGAAACCCACACCACCACACACAAATCGATTTAAACTGAGGTATATCACTGATGTATTTTGAGTTTGCAAGCTACACCTGTGGTGGGTGTGTAATTGTAATTGTCTCAGAGTTTTGTTAGCATTCTGTGCCCATCATCCGTTATTTACGCCACTTCTTCATTAAAACATGACGTTTTATTTCACATTTATTTTCATTTCACGTTGCCTCTCATATTGAGCCATTTAGTCCGCAAACATTATAGTATTCTTACCGCGACTGATTTGGCTCAGGCCCACTCACACTCGCTCAATCGTTCTCTTTCTATGAAACCTGTAAACTGCATTCACCGGTTCTAACTCTGTAGCGACAATAACTATAGCGGTTAACCAGAGCACTGCAATTATTTCGCATTTAAACTACAATCAAATGGATTTCCCCACACATGATTTCATGTCTGAGTCTGTCCTCTTCGTGGCAATTATTCTTTCACGCGTGCATCTTAGAGGGAACATTAGTCCTGGGGTATTTCCTCACAGACCTGGACCTCACTGAGCTCCTGGACAGTTTGAGGTGCAACCTGGCAGCGTTGGATGGACTGAAACATAATGTCCTAGAGGTGTTCTATTAGATTTAGGCCAGGCAAATGTAAGGGCCATTCAATGGTATCAATTCCTTCATCCTCCAGGAACTGCCTGCATACTCTCGCCACATGAGGCTGGGCATTGTCGTGCACCAGGAGGAACCCAGGACCCACTGAACCAGTGTAGGGTCTGACAATGGGTCCAAGGATTTCATCCTGATAATGGCAGTCAGGCTGTCATTGTCTAGCCTGCAGAGGTCTGTGCATCTCTCCATGCAGTGCTCATCCTGTTCCTCCTTGCATAAAGGAGCAGATACCTGCTGATGACTGCCTGTCTGCCAGATAACTGCCTGTCTCCTGGAATCTCCTCCATGCTCTTGAGACTGTGCTGGGAGACACAGCAAACCTTCTGGCAATGGCATGTATTGTTGTGCCATCCTGGAAGAGATGGACTGCCTGTGCAACCTCTGTAGGGTCCAGGTATAGCCTCATGCTACCAGTAGTGACACTGACCCTAGCCAAATGCGAAAATAGTAAAAAAAAGAAAAAAAAAAAAAAAAAAGAGTCAGAAAAGATGAGTATACAAGCCAAGTGTACTGTATGTCAGAAGATCCCCCATCAATGCAGAAGGCAAGACGATGATTCACCCTCACCCCCCAGCAGGGGGTAATTCGGCCATAAAGCTTGTAACTAGTGCCCTATCAGACTATGTATGCCTGGGCTACCACGCCGAATGGCTTAGCTTTAGTGAACAATATGGGTTGGTGTGCCTGGGCTACCATGCCGAATGGCTTAACTCTAGTGGCCTATGACTATGTGTGTCTGAGCCAAAAGGCTCAAACATACCAATTAGAATGCACATTATTTGTGGCTTTAACAAATGGTAAAACGTTGCAGGCTAATAGAGATAAGAAACCCTCCACGACCACATGAGCAAATAATAGTATAATGATGTAGCATCGTTTGATAATATCATTGTCAACCCTGTATACTCCTAAGTAAACTCATTCGGATGAACAGAAATTAACACTCTGAGGTCTGAGGGTATCGCCGGCGATACCACCGTGTTTTTTTTCTTATCAGTGTGAAAGAGACTCAAAATACTCTGTCAATGTTGCACATACAATTAAGAGTTTTACACCATTTTAATCTGTTGAATATCTTCTTTCATTTGTGTACACTCAGAGTAAAAACACAATGTTGTGCTTTTTGTAAAATAAAGAAAACTAACATGATGCGTGATCTCTCGTCTCCCTCTGAACGAAGTCCAATCTGATAGTTCTCAGAAAATGAACTGTAACTTATGAATACTAATCACCAAAAATTTACACTTATGTCTAAAAAAACGTTAAGATGTCAGGTTTTAAAACATGTAAGTCAAATCGAAAACAAACCTTCTGTGTTTATGTAATCTGCATGAAAAGAGAGCCATGTCAGACGCCTGTGATTCAGCTCATTATCCGCTAATGCGGCCACGCCCACGGAGCCAGCGCTATTCAGACGCAAATTCAGTCAATACATGCATACATCATCTCAATCGTGTATTTATTGTCTTCAAAAGTGTTTTGAATAGCCATATTTAGCGATCTCTTGCCTCTGTTAGTTCCTTGATTGTCACATGATATGCCTCTTCTTTTACTGAGGCATTTGTGGACAAAAGGGGCAGTGCGCCCTCCGGCTGAAGTATGAATTAAAAACACAGTATCCATTGCTCATAATGATGACAATAAATATAGAATAATGAATATTACTCCTCATAAACATATGAGAATCCATCAATATTTCTCCAAATGTGTATGCTTTTAAGCATATTAAGAAATTATGGTCAATATAAGATTTTAAGAGTCAAAATGTGAAGCTTGAGTCTTAGATCTTTTTAATGATGTATAGTTTGTCAACTGCACATCAACATTTAGGCTCTATAATATAACAAATATAGTAGCCTATATGAAATGCCCTAGAGGTAGAAATGTTCAGACGCTTTGCATCACAGAAATACATTATATTTTAAAGTATATTAAAATAGAAAACCATTATTTGGTTAGAGACTTGAGACTTCTTTTAAAAACATTATAATGGCAATGTGTTCAATCTTTTGACTGGTAGTGTAATTTAACATAGGCCTATACAAAATTTTCTTCATATCATGTGCAATAATACGTGCATGCATGAGATCACAAAAATCATGTTTTTTTTTGTCCTGAGTGGACTTTAATCCTGTTATCAGCATGATCACAGAGGGTTTTTTCACAGCCTACCTGACTGAAAGGCCTCATTAATATGCAAGTCATTTCAGGTCATTATTATTCAATTCTTTTGTCTTCTCAGGTGAGAATCACCCATTATTCATGCAGATTCACGCCCCCACGCATACTGTGTTTCTTGACCAAAAGTGTCTTCGAAAATTTAAATCTCTCTATTGTTTTATATGAAGGAGTAGGAAGGATAATTTTTACTTCATTCTGAAGCAAAAACTCTAGTCTACAACCTCCAATACCCAGAATCCTTGTGAACACAGTTTTAATATATATTTTTTGGCCTTATTTCAGTGACTTAAATTTTTTGTTTTTTCAATAACCACGCTGTAACAAGGTTAGTAGATGTGGGAAGAAGGAGGCGGGAACCGGTGAACGTTGAACCAAACTTTAATATAAAATAAACAAAGAACAAAACGAAAGTAATGCCGGCAGACCCTCGCGGACGTCTGCCGGCCACACAAACATAATAAACCATAAAATAAAGTCCAGGCCTGGTCCTCCCTCGTCTTTCATTGTAGTCGCTCCTCCTTTTATGCCTCCGGAGCTCCTCCGTGAGAGACTCGAGGCCGGTGCGCCTCCCAGGTGACGCTCATTATCACTCGCGCCACCGGCCTCGCGCCGTTCCCTCACGGCTCTCGCCCGCCCTGGTCGCCACACACGCATAAACGTTATTCCTTCAAAAATACAAACATGTACATACATGTTCCTCACATATTATTGTAGCCTAGTTTGTGCTGAATACAGTGTAATGACACTTTTGTCATTAATATGTTTATGAACAACTGAAAAAAAGCACAAATGTCAGGGCATGTCAAAATTTCTCCAGGGCCCCAAAAATCCTCAGACCCCTGGGGGTTAATGAGCATGACTCTAACACGCATCAGCTGACCAGCCCGAAACACACGTAGGTACATGAAAATATCAGCCTTGAAGTGTTGTTGAAAGTTGAGCAAATAAAGTGAGTCCTGGCTAAATGTCAATACATTCTCATGTCCTCTATGACAGTGGTTCCCAAACCTGTCCTGAAGGACCCCTAGCACTGCACATTTTGTATGTCGCCCTTATCTGACACACCTACTTCAGGTCTTGCAGTCTCTACTAATGAGCTCATGATTTGAATCAGGTGTGTTAGATGAGAGACATCCAAAATGTACAGTGCTGGGGGTCCTTCAGGACAGGTTTGGGAACCACTGCTCTATGCTAGTAGTTGCAGTTATGGCTTGCTGCTGTATAAAATACATATCGCTGCTGCTGTATGCTTGTATTTTACTTCTACATCAGTGCATACTGCAAACACCCTTCTAAGACAAATAGCATAGTCAGTGTTTCATAGATTAAAAGAAAAGGTTTATGTTTAGACATGAATGCCCAGCCCGGTTCCAGAATCCAGAAATTTCCCAGAAATTAGTGAGGGTTTAATACAGATGCTGTACAAGCAATGTCACCACCATAAGAATAGCAATACTGTGAAACATTTAGATTTACAAGTCATTATATGAATGAGATTTCAATAGAAACTCAAAATATTTTGAATGAATATTTCTGAGGCATTACTATGTAAAACCTCCCCTTTTAAAAGATATTACTCTGAGGGGTTCAACAGAAATTCAATCGGTACTGAAAATTAAAACCATTTAACAAACAAATATACGTTTTCCTTTTTTATTCACACCAGTGCATATAATTGCCACAAAAATAACCAATAAGCAAAAAACTGTCTTTGTCTCTGTGCAGTCAATAAATGAAACTTATCGTCAATTATCAACTTTAGATGAGCTGGAATGATGAATGATGAGTATTAATCCACAATGTACTATGAGAGTGATGCAATGATATAATCCAGTGTGTGAGAGGTGAAGACAGCGTTTGGCGACTCGCTGAGTTGTTTAGGCCACGCGCTGGTCTTTCCCCATTTCCTTGCTACTCGTGCTACCCTGGAGACGTGCATGAGTATAATCGTGACAGCAATGAATCGAAACATGAGGTGGAAGAAAAAGTTGCTTTCTACAAAAGAAAGCAAAATAGTTCACATCAGTCGTTTTTTTTTTTTTTTTATAAATACACTAAGTCATAGTTGGCCAATACTCACATTGAGCATAAACTCTCAAAGAGTTCTCAAAACAGTACATTAACATGGGTAGATATAGGTAGCGTCATTTCAACCATTCATGCGGTTTCCCTCTACCAAACAACCTGACTAGGGCTTATATCTGGTAGCTATTGTGCACTAGTACCTTTAAGCGGCTCCTAGTGGAATTACCCTAGAAAAAAAAAATACAATAAAAAACCTGGTAACGTTTAGACCATTACAACTATTATATCTTTGTCCCATGCAATGGTTATGTCAATTGATGCAATTTGACAGTGAATCCCATAACATCACTTCCTAAATTCCACAGCATGCGACTGACTGTCGGTCCTCGCAGTAAAAACACAAATGAAAATGTTTGCAAAAAACATTCACTCATCTCAGTAGCGAACTCGAAAGTTCCGCTACGTCAATGAGCTGTCCACTTTGCGAAGTGTCTGCTATTTACACTCCTGTTGTTAACGAATACCTCGGTGTGTTAAAGGTGCAATATGTAATATTTTTGCAGTAAAATATCCAAAAACCACTAGGCCAGTGTTATATATTTTGATCACTTCAGTACTTACAATATTCCAAATGTTTCCAACTATTTGTAAATCGTGAGAAAATCGTGTGAGGATTCGCCTGTCAATTGCGTCATACCCACGTTAACCCTCGGTCTGCCTCAGTTTCCGGTTTTATTTTGTAGAAACCATGGAAACACCAAAGACACTTTAATATGTTACACATTTAATAGACAAGGGAACAACTGTTTTGATACATTTATAGACAGAAAACTAATTGTTGTTATATAGCTCAACACGTTTAGTCTTATTGTTTAAATAAATTCTTGATTTTTTGAGTACCATGCTTTACCATGCCTCAGAGAAAAACACTATTTTGCATGCAATTTATCAACACAAGCCATCCAATATTTAATATGTCCAATATCCAGTAAGTCAGCCACATTGCCTGCTGCTGCAACACACCGCATATAGAAAACACCTAATATTATCCAGAGCACAAACACAGATTATACTATACAGATTATAACACAAAATACATATAAAAGCATCAACTGAGGCGCTCTTGCTTCGTTTGAGAATACATGGAACTGACTTGGCACACTCTAAGTAAATTGAAATGATAAATATTCTGCGTGAAATCTATTAATTGGATTACGGTAACATACCGACCTTGCAAATCGCTGTTCGTCCTGTAGTTATGAAATAGTATATGCCCAATATAAATTCGAATACAGCTGCTTGCATACTTAGTATGTAAATAAGATGAAAACATTGTTTGCATTTAATCATGATGATATTCACATTGCATGATCAACTCTTTAGCTGACACAAAACTCATCTCACTCAAATTAACAACAGGTAACTTTAAGCCTGCATGCGGTATGCACCACAACGTCTGCTGCTATCTGAATTTGTTATCCATGCTGCTGCTGTACAAAATACTTGCTGTAACTTCATTAGAATGTGAAAACAAAAGCAAAAACTGTTTCCATTTAAAGTTCAGTCTTAGCATTAAACAGACTGTTGACATGACATAGAATTGATATTGCAGACTATGCAAAAACGCACAGTGATATAATATAAAAACCCATGTACTTATCTTAGATGATTTCTGAAGCACACTGCACTGCTAAGCAAATGCTAACTCATGTATTTAAAGACTGAGCACGCAAGCTCATTGGCTACTAATACAGCAGGAACCAATCATTTGTGTCCTATAGATAATGATGTCATTATGAGCAAGTTGAGTTAAAGGACCTGTTAGCCTTCCCATTAGAGTTTCATGCCAGAACTTTGTATTTGATCATTTCTACAGTATTTCTAGTGTTAGAAACTGCCTTTATGGCTCCCATATCATAGGAGTGTTGAATTCAGATGGGTCGAACACCTCTAGTTTTGTTTATCACTGGTTAGAGTTGCAGGCGTGAGCAAGTTTATCTTTGCTGCGTTGGAGGCTTGTCTCTCTCTGCTCTCAAGCTGCAGATGCAGTTTATTCACTGTTTGTCTCATTTGGAGTATGGTCCTGTTGAATCTCATGCACTGTAGTATAGCTACAGTATACTATCTCATGTGCTGCAGTATAGCTATACCACAGCTTAATATGGTGCAATCATCGGCCAATTGGAGAGGTCCCGTTGCTTATAATAAGAGGAACACTGAAAACACTGCAGTGCACTTATACTCTGAGCTCACCCGCTGCACAATGACAATGCTGCTTCTCTGCGCTCTCTTTTCACAATTAAACAAGAGATGTGTCAGTGTAAAACATATTTGGCTTTAAAATGCAGAAAAAGGAAGAATATTATTGTGCAGAAAACAATGTGTCAAATGTAAACAGCACAGTTTAAGGTGCCGCTGATGCAGCATTTCATTTAATCAGAACCTAAAACCCAAACTTACTAAAACATGACTGTTTCTTTTCGAATATACAAATCTATGTGCTTATGATCCTCAGTATCTGGTAGATGACTGTATAGATCTGTTCGGAACCATATTCTCCTTTCAGCAGAACTTATAGTTTATGACATGAGAGAGATTTAACTCATCAGTTTATATTTAAGGTGCCCTAGAATGCTTTTTCACAAGATGTAATATAAGTCTAAGGTGTCCCCTGAATGTGTCTGTGAAGTTTCAGCTTAAAATACCCCATAGATTTTTTTTATTCAGTTTTTTAACTGCTTATTTTGGGGCATAATTATAAATGCGCCGATTCAGCGTGCTTCCCCTTTAAATGCTAACGTTCCCTGCCGCCAAGCTCGCAACTCTATAATACATTGCATAAACAAAGTTCACACAGCTAATATAACCCTCAAAATGGATCTTTACAAAGTGTTCGTCATGAATGCTGCATGCATACATCGGATCATGCGAGTATAGTATTTATTTGGATGTTTACATTTGATTCTGAATGAGTTTGATAGTGCTCCGTGGCTAAAGCTAACATTACACACTGTTGGAGAGATTTATAAAGAATGAAGTTGTGTTTATGAATTATACAGACTGCAAGTGTTTAAAAATGAAAATAGTGACGGCTCTTGTCTCCGTGAATACAGTAAGAAACGATGGTAACTTTAACCACATTTAACAGTACATTAGCAACATGCTAACGAAACATTTAGAAATATCATGATATCATGGATCATGTCAGTTATTATTTCTCCATCTGCCATTTTTCGCTGTTGTCCTTGCTTGCTTACCTGCATAAAGTCTGATTCGGCTCTGTGCTGCTCCAGACATTAATACTGGCTTGTCTAATGCCTTGAACATGGGCTGGCATATGCAAATATTGGGGGCGTACATATTAATGATCCTGACTGTTGCGTCACAGTCTGTTATGTTGAGATTCGCCTCTTCTTCAGAGGTCTTTTGCACAAATCAAATTTACATAAGAAGGAGGAAACAATGGAGTTTGAGACTCACTGTATGTCATTTCCATGTACAGAACTCTTAATTATTTAACTATGCCGAAGTAAATTCAATTTTCAATTCTAGGGCACCTTTAAATGGTGTAAATATTCAACAGATTTAACAAGTGTTTGTTGTGAGTTCTGATGTCACAGATATCTTCATTGTTTCTGTGTGTGTTTGTAGATTATGTCGCTGTGGGGTGACAGAAGAAGGCTGTGGTTATCTGGCTTCAGCTCTGCGTTCAAACCCCTCACACCTGAGAGAGCTGGATCTGAGCTTCAATCGCCTGATTGGATCAGGACTCGAGATGTTCTCTGATCTACTGAAGGATCCAAACTGTGCACTGAACAAACTCAAGTATGTTGAGCAGTAAGATTCATCTCATCCTGTGAATGTCTGTATTTGTATTTCAGTCTCTCCATCTACAAGTGTACAGTGGAGTGAAATGTGGAAAGGGTCTGTAGTAGAGCTGCGTGGAGGAACAGATTACTGATTTACTTTGTTACAATATCAATCTCAATGAGTAGATCTTCTTAAAAAGATAGTTCACCCAAACATTTAAAATCTGTCATTATTTACTCACCTTCTCGTCATCCAAACCTGTATGTATGGAAGCCCGTTTCCACCACAGTTGAGAAAAAATATTTTTTTTTTTTTTTATTTTATTATTATTATTTTTTGGTCAACAAGCAAAATTCCCTTTTGCACAGGAAAACATAAAACTTACAGATAAATACAATTATGCATATGCATGTACACATACATAACCTTACAAATCAAAATAATTACAAGATCATTCAAAAAAGGAAAAAAAAAAAAAAAGGGAAAAGAAAAAAAAAAAAACAAGATGTTTACACTCTTATTGACCAAAAGGTGTAGGCTGAAGCTAAAGCTTATCATGCCTACCCTTAACTCCACACAAGCAGCACTAACATATTAATTGACATCAATATAACAATATAAAATATTCTCAATATATATTTAGAAGAACATACAATATTATTATTATTATTGTTGTTATTATCATCACTGCTACTACTAACATTATCATCACTATTCAGTATATCTTTTCATTACCAATCCTTTATAAAGTATTTTAAACTGTGTTAACGAAATAGCCTTTTTTAACTCATCAGGGAAACTATTCCAAAGCAGAACACCTTTATTTGATGGACAGTTTCTTCTTAAATTGGTTCTACAATATGGTATATTAAACATATATATCCCTCTAAGGTCGTAATTACTGTCTCTCAAGCTAAACATAGCTTGCAAGGACTGAGGGAGGATGTGTTGTCTTGCCTTATACACAAGTTTAGCAGTATACAAATCTACCAAATCATAGAATTTTAATATTTTTAACTGGGTAAACAAAGGATTCGTTGGAGTATTATATGGAGAATGTGTAATTATTCTAATAGCCCTTATATATATAATTCTGTAAGTCATAATAATGAGAAACTTTCTCATAATTATGACTTAGCATCTCATTATATTGAGAAAGTTTCTCGTAATAATGACTTAGTTTCTCATAATAATGAGAAACTTTCTCATAATAATGAGAAACTTTCTCATAATTATGACTTAGTATCTCATAATAACGAGAAACTTTCTCGTAATTATGACTTAATATCTCATAATAATGAGAAACTTTCTCGTAATAATGACTTAGTTTCTCATAATAATGAGAAACTTCCACGCATGCGCAGAGCAGCGGAGCAGAAGGACATGGCCCGCTAGCGACATCCACTGGTCAATGTCTCGTAAATGCGAGAACAGCAAACATGGCACATTCTGCATTCGTGCACTTCTGTTTTCGTTAAATTCAGTGTAATACAAAGTGCAGTCTATAGTATCATTAAATAACATCAGTTATAAATTATCAGTATATCTTCAATACTTTTCCATGTGCACGAGTGTATATATCTATGGCGCACGAGAAGGTGGAACGCAGAGTGGTTTCCGTGGTAACGGTGGAAACTGCTGTATGAACGCGAAGGCTTTCAAAACTATCAGATTAATGAAGGAATATGACAAGTTTTAGTGGGTTTACCTAGACATAGGCGCTGGAAAGCTTTTCTAATATAGGCTAAACCGGTCCTAAAGCACTTGCCCAGTTATAAACCTGCATTCCAGCGATATTCCTACAGAAAACACCTTTTAAGATGTTTATGACTCATTAGAATACATACATACATGTATGCAAAAGATAGCTTTCCAGGTGAAGCGTTCTTTAACAGAGTTGGATATATAGGTGTGTGCTGTCTTATCATTCCTCTATCTGTTTGAAATCCATGGATCACCACTCTGTGTTTCTGCTTGTTCATACACAAACATACAAATGAATGTTACAAAAGAAGACTATCCCGTCTCATATAGGCTACTGATAATTTATCAATAATGTTATTTATTTAATGATATTATAGATTACACTTTTGAACGTGACATGGATGCGGTGTTCTCGCATTTGACCAGCGGATGTCGCTAGCGTGTCACTGATCCGCTGCTTTGCGCATGCGTAGAAGTTTCTCATTATTACGAGAAAGTAAGTCATTATTACGAGAAAGTTTCTCGTTATTATGAGAAACTAAGTCATTATTACGAGAAAATAACTCATAATTACGAGAAATATTCTCATTATTATGAGAAACTAAGTCATTATTACGAGAAAGTTTCTCATTATTATGATAAAGTTTCTCATTATTATGACTTACAGAATTATATTTTTTTACTCAACTGTGGCGGAAACGGGCTTCCGTATGTATGCCTTTATTCTGTGGAGCACAAAAGAAGACATTTTCTTATCACTTCTTTTAAGAAAAGTCTCAGCTTTTTTTTCCCCCCTTACAATGGAAGTCAGTGATCACCAAACTTCAAAATATCATCTTTTGTGTTCGGCAGAAGAAATCCATGCAGGTTTGGAAACACATGAGAGTGAGTAAATGATGACAGAGTTTTAATTTTTGTGTAAATTGTCCCTTTAACATGATCTACTGTACCGGCATTTTTGATTGAGTTCCTTCATAGTGTTTAAAACCAAAATACTCTTTTGGCAAGCTAACACACGTTTGAGGTCTTTCACACACGGTTCTTTCATCTTGTCTTCACTATTTCTTATAAACAACCATTAGACAGGCATCTTTGACTGTTGTGATCCTCACTGTTTTTACACTCTTGCTCATGTGATATTGCTTAATTAGCTTTATCTACAAAACATAGAAATCTGATATGTCTTTATATATTATAATTAAACATTTATAATTTATCATAGTTAATATCCTCGAATAATACACTTCGAACTGACAGCTTGACTTGTAGAAGAATACACTCACTTGCTGCAGAGAACATCAAACGTTCGACTCTGAAGCAAAAAGCTGAAGATGCAACGCACCTCCTGCTCATTAAATACACCTAACGCCTGCGAGGCAGAGCAGCTGCTGCATATAATTGCATGCCATTGGCTCGTTTTAGTAATACTCAAAGCAGATTGGCCTCTCTAGCAAGATCCCTATTAGTGATGCTTTTATGAAATTATATGGCCCGCCCCGCACCACTGTAGCTATTTTTACAACCCGCTCCGCCCCGCCCCGCCCCGCCCCGCACCCGCGACCATTTAATTGACATACTAGGCATCATAATGTAAATTAAAACAGCCTTTATTTGTGCCTGAAAGTGCTTGGAAACATCGCCCTGTAAACTGGCAACAACATACAATTATGAATATGAACCATAAATCAGTAATAACAAGATAATGATAAACATTTTCAACATTTACAAAGCAGCGTTTGTATTCATCTAATAGGCTAAACAATTGTTGTATTTCAGTTGGGACATTCTAAAATGCTTAATGTGGCTTAAAGTGCTAAGTGATATAAACAGACCAAACTTCATACTACTAAACACCATAATAATAAAGTATAGGCCTACTACAGAAAAGCAGTTGAGCCCAAAATATGAACACAATTCGTTTAATTTCACGTTGTGTTTTAACTCTGTTAAGTCAGAGATCAAAGATCAAGTTCTGCACAAAACAATTATTCTATATAGTATGCTTTATTTGTATGGTATTTACTAAGTTTGGTTTGTTAATAACGCTGCCTTAGTAAATTAAGCCACGTTAAGCTCTTTCACATTAAGCGTTATATATATCCAGGGGCGTAAATCGCGGGGGGGACAGGGGGGTCATGACCCCCCCTATCAGAGTGCTGTCCCCCCCAAAAAAATATATAATTAATAACCACGCTAAGTATTGTACATAAATTATATAAACTTAAAATAAGTTTGCTTCACTACTTACATTCCAGTAAATCGGCTCTCAAGGCTGTTTTATTCAAAAACATCGGATGAAGTGATTATTTTTCTCTTTAACGCTGATGGTGCTGAGTAATTAGTCATAACAACAACAAAAAAAGATGATAACTGATGATTTTATTTTCCCGTGAGTCCGCTATTTTAGCGATTATAATGTTACCTAGCTTGTTTTCCATAGCTTGTTGGATATTATAAGATAAGTCACCCACACCAACAACAATTAACATTGTGATAAGAATATGTGAACTGTAATAAGGCTAACAGATTTACTGTTGTGTGTTCGGTTATGCTTAGTGTGTATTCACAAAGACTAAAAGGGACTTTGGTATTCATCGTATTTTGGTGACTTGGTTGTAAACAACTTCAAAAAAAAAAAAAAAAGTATAAATATAACGTTATATATATATATATATAAGATTTTGAAGAATATTTTGGCCAATTTAGTCAGTTTTTTCATTGACCCAAAGAGAAACAATGTGCATAATGGCAGTCTCCATGCTACACTAATAATAGTAGGTTTTCTTCTGTGTAACATTACATATATTCTTTATAAGTAAAATTTTGGCTGTGTTATTTGTGTCCCCTTCAAAAATTGCTCTTAAGAAATTTTATGTTTATTGTCCCCCCTACTGTCATATGAAATTTACGCCCCTGTATATATCCCTTTCAGATTTGTATAGGACAACCGTTACAGCCTACGCTACATAACCACTGAACTTTTGTTTTATTTAACACACGGAAATGTTCATTTACCGTTTTATGTTCACTGTGCAAAAAAAGAATGGCATCCACTGTACCGGGGTTTTTTTCGCCTAGACTCCAGGATACAGAGAATCATTTTTGACACATTGGCAAGCACAGGAAGGGTGATTGACTATGACTGCAGGAAGCTTAGAATGTCATCTTTGTCGCAGAAGAACTGGCCCTCAATGTAGCGTTTTATTTTGTTTTATTTCTCCGTTTTTGTTGTCGTGGCTGGCAGCGGGAGCTGCTTGGTGCGCCGCTTTCATTACGCCGAAGGTTTGGGGAAATCACGCAAGTTACGTTACGGCCTTCGTATTGTAACCTTATCAAAAAACCTAATAAAATATGAAAATAGATATTCCCAAATATTTAATATATGCTATAGGGAATTGCTCGCAACATACATGGATTTTTTTTTAATGACCCGCCCCAACCCGCCCTGCAAATAAAGTGACAATTTCATAACCCGCCCCAACCCGACCCGCGGGGTTATGAGACGACCCGCGCATCACTAATCCCTATTAATCGGTCTTAATTAAACGTGACTGACTGAATGGGAACTGTGGTTAATGTCGTTTTGTTCTCTCTTGTCTTCAGACTCAAGTAATCTCACACTGGATCCAAATACAGCAGACACTCGTCTCATTCTGTCTGAGGATAACAGAAATATGACACGTTTGAGGATCAGCCGTATCCTGATCATCCAGAGAGATTTGATGAGTGTCATCAGGTTCTGTGTAGAGAGAGTATTACGTCCAGAGACGCAGTCTTTATTGATATGATCTATCAGATAAGCTGTGTTTTCTTTAATGTTTTTTTGTGTGCTTTTTCTGGGTTTCTTTCTCTGTTTCCCCTTTGGCTCCTCCTAGTTAATCTGGCTGCGTCCGAAAACTGGAAAATGCTGACACATTTCAAGGTAGGAAGATATCAAGGCATGTCCAAATCCAATGTTAGCTTCACTTCCTGTTTCCTAAGATACCTTTTTTCTGATCAATTTTTTAAGGCAGAATAGATGTATCCTTCACTGCCTTTAGTATCCCACAATCCTGTGCTTTGAGCTAGAAAAATATACATTGCATCCGAAAGTTGCTTTTGCTGGTCAGTTTGTGTGTAAATGTACGTTTTGATGTTATTTCTAATGAGAAATTATTACTGTAGTAATTCAATATATGTTTAGCTCTCACCAAAGCTCGCACTATTTTGCTGTAGATCATTAAACTGTTATGTTGCCTTCAGATGTCTGTCCGAAATCAGTTTTGTGAGGTGCCTTCATGCACAAACGCTGATTGTCCCCAGTTGCACCTGCTTACCAGTTAAGAGTGAGCCAGCAACTACCAGAGTTTGAGGAAACGTTACCCCTAGAGCTTACTTCAGAGCGCTGTCTTTGTCCTACCCAGCCTGTTGCTGCAGTTTACAATCTTGTTGTTGAACATAACTGCATAATATCTGACTTTAGTATTGTATTATTTTGATTTGTTTGTTGTGAATGTCTCCAACATTTACCTTTGCAGTTTAAGTGTGTAATCATTTACCTTTATCAGTTCTGTCAATTTTTTTGGTTTATTGTTGCTGCTGTTAAAGTGCCCCTATTATGAATTTTTTCATGTAGTGTGTAACATAGTTCTAAGTGAATGAAAACATCCTGCAAAGTTTTCAATCTGAAAGTGCACCATCTGTAAAGTTGACTCTGAGTCAATTAAACGAGTCATTTGTAAAACAAATCCCAAGCCATTTCGTTGTGACATCACAACAAAACATTAGCATATTGCCCACCGACTTACTGCGCGTGCACTGTCTGTATGTCGCCTGCTAACCGGCTAACTCACGTTTCTGTAGTTCTGCTATTCAGATGAGGTTATCACTGTAACACTGCTTTGACACAATCTGCATTGTAAAGAGTGCTGTATAAATAAAGGTGACTTGACTTGACTATTCAACGTTTGTGCTCGGCTAACATGGGAGTTTACAACATAACTGTGAGCCCGGTTTGTTTACATAACTCTAAAACAAACTTTTTTTCCTCTGCGTTTTTATTTTTATAATAGAGTGGAGCTCTATCTGTATTGTAATAGGATGTTAAGACATTTTTTACTTTGTTAATAGCTATGACGAAAAAGTCTTTGTAAACATCTGGTCTAAATGTTTATCTTATGTTAAGAGGTTTTCAGCTTCGCTTGGCATTCTGATACAGTTCCCACAGGTGCACCTACATAAAGTATAACAGTGACGCTGCTATCACGTCTTATACATAACGCAAACTAAGATGACACTTACCATAGAGAAACGTCCTGCTCCAGTCGTGATCAGTTTCTGGTTGATCGACTACTTCAGATGTTTCATCGTTGGACTCGGGCTCGAATAGATATGGTAAAATTGATGCTATCTTTTCTGTCCATACATTGTATACAATGTCTTGCGAATTGATAGCTGTCACTCAGTTATGGCAGTGGGTGTGCACACTGCACAGTAGACCAATCACAAAGGATTGGGCTACCTGTCCAATCAGAGCAATGTAGGCTCACGGAAAGGAGAAGTTTAGAGAAACTGTTTCTTCAAACTGCTTCTAACAAATCGTTTACTAACGGAGGTGAAATTAAAAGTATATTATGAGAAAACGAAAATGTTTTTTGACCTTGCATGCATGTAAACCTATAATGTAAAACTCCCAAAACAATATTAGGAACCTTAAAAAAGGTATAATAGGGGCAATTTAATATCAAGTTTATTAGTTACTTAAGTTTTAGTTATTAGTTACTTTTGTTGAACCTTGTTTTCTTCTGTTTTGGGGCCAGGAAGGGAGTTAGATGTTGTTATTTTTCTTTTCTTTTTTTTAGTTTAGTTTGAGGTTTAAATTATCCAGTTAGATTGTTTTTTTGTTTGTTTGTTTGTTTATTTTGGCCTTGCCCTCTCCTGAAGCTGTTGCTGCCCTTTTTTTCTTTTCTATTTTTCAATTTTTTATTTAATTACAATACCTTTTGTATTTGTTCCATGAGTTGTCAAATAAAAATCTTTATGGTATTTTATTGCATGTGGTACTGTGTGGCAAGACTCAGACCAACGCTCTTTAAAATATTTGTTGTTTTGTTGCGTCCGCCTATACCTCTAAATTCATGCGGGACGTAACAAGAGTCTGACTGGACGCTGTTACTGGAGGATGAATGGAGTCAGTCAATGAATATCAGTGACATATAAAGGAATCAGCAGGAAAGGAAGGAGACGCTGTAAATTTGGATTCAACAAAATATCCTGGAGTCTGAACTGTTCTGAGTACAGATTCACTGTCCGTCACAATAATCAGAGAACATCATATCTGCCCCTTCATCTCCTCTAACAGAGCAGGAGTGTTTCTGGACTGACCGACCGGTACTTTGTTCTTCTACAGCGTCTCTGACACTCACACATTCAACACAATCGCATAGAGTAAATCTTCCCCATCAGCACAATTCTCTGGGGAAAAAGTCAGAATTGTGGGATATAGCCTAAATATGCAATTCTGAGGAAAAAAGACAGAATAACAAGTATATCTCACAATTTTGTTTTTCCTTCTAAAAAATTATGAGATATAAACTCGAAATTATTATTTTTTTTAAATTATTCTTTTATTTTGTGGCTTCCTGTCACGGCCGGCTCGCAAGCCGTGACAAAGAAGGAGACAACATGTTGGATGAGGGTCAAAAAGGAATAACATTTATTAAAGTAAAAATAAAATTAGGAAAAAGACTAAATGAAAACAAAACAAACAACTGAAGGGAGAATGAGCACGACACAAAGAGGGGAGAGTGAGCGCCATCACACTGAAGGGAACTGCTTGAATTTGCCGGTATCAGCTCCAACACAGGTGTAAGTCCTCAGTAATAATGACGTCACTCACCCTGACACCATCCTGCAAAACAACAAAAGGGAAAAAACGAGCAGCCAACAAATATGACCCCTACTGGGTTCATAACACTTCCACAGACTGCTACTGCAGAACTGTAATTTTCTCACAATTTACAAATAGTTGGAAACATTTGGGATATTGTAAGTACTCAAATAAACAAAATATAAAACACTGGCCTAGTGGTTTTTGGATATTTTACTGCAAAAATCTTACATATTGCAGCTTTAAGCAAATAGGAGGCCATTGCAGTGTATGTGTTTGACCGCCAGGTGGTGTAACAGAAATGAGTTTTATCCTGGTTTAATAAAGCTTCAGTTATAGTATAATATATAACATCACAGAAAATGGCTCCAAAATACACAAGATTGGTCCAATTGTATTGAGCGAAGAAGAGTGAAAAAAGGGTTTTCTATTTCTTGATATGCTGCACAGCTACTGTGAAATAAAATTATTTACTTTTTTCTTTTTTGTATGAATATTATTGGTTAAATAATGAAATGCATCTGATGGTTTTCTGGTCTCAGGTCTTTTAATGTAAATTGTGCTTATATATATATATATATATATATATATATATATATATATATATATATATATATATATATATATATATCAGTGGCGTGCAGTGGTGTTCTGAAATGAGGAGGCACATTTTTTTTTTTTATGAATCATTGTAAATTCATGTGCATTACTCTTAAAGTTGACACATCTTCCTTGTTAAATGAACATTACAGTACATCAAAAAAGAAACCAAAGACAATTCTATTTTGTAATTTTACATTAACAATGTAATGTTCTATTTATCAAAACCAAGTCAATCTCATCAAGCATCAAGTGTTTTAAGCATTTCTACATTCATTCCAAAATAATAACTAAAGGCAATAATAATTTAAACAATATATTTTATTTGTTTATTGCGGTTTTTCTTTTTAATTGTCAACCTAGAATATTTTGGATCATCAGTCATGCTCCATTAACACCGTCTGTCACAGACACGAATTGCATTTTTAATTTCACCAAGCTGATTGCACTAAAAAACCCCGCAGTAATCATGCTTTCAGTCCATTTCAAGTTTGATTTTGACGTAACATAAAGCAGTGATATATCTGAGTGATCTGTTTACTTACTTTTCGATTAGTCTTCCGATTGACGCCATTATTTGTTCAGTCAAACCTACGCGCGCGGAAAACGCACGTCAACGAGAGGCGGGATTTATCGCACAAACCAATCATATCCAATCATAACCAATTACATCCAATCATAGCGCGATGGAGACATTGCCTCCTCTCATGTGACTTTCCCCCATTCATTCTCAATTACCCCCCACAAAACCCACCGCACGCCGGGGTTCTGATGATTTTCTATGGATTCTTATGAGAGGAAAGGGAGGCATGACTCCTCTGTGTAACTTTACCTGCGGGTGTCGCTGTTGGGCAGTGTTCCTTAAGAAATACGCGTGACTTGCGCTCTTTTTAATGTCATAATTTGTAATATTTGTGTTGTTTTATATGTAATATGGATTATTTTCTCATCCTATTTTTTTTGAGGAGGCACTGCCTCCCTTGCCTACTCGGAGGAAACGCCCCTGATATATATATATATATATATATATATATATATATATATATATGTGTGTGTGTGTGTGTGTGTGTATATAAGTGTATCCCAATTTCCCAATCAGGGCAATAATCAAGTTCCAGTCAACTAAAGATGTTACACATCTGCCTGGAAGAGGATGTGTGTCTAAATCATCCTAATGCACGGTGAGGAGAAAGTTTGAGTGGACAAAGACTCTTCCAAGGATCACAGCTGGAGAATTGCAGAGATTAGTTGAGTCTTGAGTCTCAGAAAGCCTAAAAAAATTATCGAACAGCACCTACATCCCCACAAGTTGTTCTGGAGGGTTTCAAGAAAAATCCTCCTCACTCATCCAGCAACAATCTCCAACATATTCAGTTGTCAGACACAACTGGAACTTCAAACGGGACCGGCTCCTATGGTCAGATGAAAATAAAAAAAGAGCTTTTTTGGCAGCAAACCCACCAGATGGGTTTGGTGCACACATGGATGAAAAGTACCCCATGTCCAACGGTTAAATATACTGCTGGATCTTTAATGTTGTGGGCCTGTTTTTCTGCTGGAGGTCCTGGACATCTTGTTCAGATGCAGACAACAAGAACAAGGTAAAAGTGTTCCAGTATCTAATAGGAGAAATGGGCAGAGAGCTAAGCAAGACGCTGAGCGCCGCTCTGCCGGCTGACGGTGAGCTGACATTGGAATGGCTGTTAACTGCATTCAGAAAACACTGCAATCCGTCACCGAATGAAACTGTAGAAAGGTAAAAATTTTTCTCCAGAAATCAGAACTCGGGTGAAACGATTGATAAATATGTTAGATTTGAAAGTGCTGGCAGACGTGCAATTTTGGATCAGCTAGAGACTCTTTGATTAGAGACAGAATAGTATGCGGCATACTGAACTCGCAAGTGAGAGAACGCCTATTAAGAGAGACGGACCTGATGCTTGAGAGATGTGTAAGAATATGCAGAGCATCAGAACTGTCAAAAGAAAATGTGATGACCACTGAAGGACAGAAAGCTGAAGAAGTGCACACAGTTCAGAGAGTCAGACAGTCCCAGGGTGCCAAACAAACTCAATCAGCTAAAGTTAAGTGTAAATTCTGGGGAAAACAGCATGAACGGAAAAAACAGAGTTGCCCAGCTTATGGAAAGCAGTGCAGATAATGTAGCAAGCTGAACCATTTTGCAACCACATGCAAAACAAAAGAGAACAAGCGAAAAGGAATACACAGTGTAGCAGAAATGGAAATGGAACCGTTTCAAGAAATCCTCAGTGTCAGTTCACAAAAGGAGGGAGACAAACAAGAAAAACAACTGTTTGCAACCATGCTGCTGGGAGAAAGGCCAGTAAAATTTCAACTGGACTGCGGAGCCAGTTGCAATGTTATACCCATCCAACTGTTAAACCCTGACACAGTAATGGAGAAGACTGAACAGATTTTGGTCATGTATAACAAGAGCACCTTGAAACCCATAGGAAAATGCAGAATAAAAATAAGAAACCCCAGAAACGGAAAACTCTACCGGCTGGAATTCATTATAGTGGATGAAAGCTCATCAGTACCCCTTCTAGGAAACAAGGCTGTGCAAGCAATGGATCTGGTAAGAATTCAGCATGAAAATATTCAAGCAATTGATGATATTGTCACCACAGAAAAAAGCAGAAAAAAGGAACCGTGGGACAAGAGAGTCATACAACGAGAGTATGCTGATGTATTTGAAGGAGATGGATGCTTGGAAGGCCAGTATAACCTTGAAGTGGATCCTGAAATTAAACTGGTGCGGCTTCCGAAGCGGAGAGTTCCTGTGGCATTAATGAAACACCTAAAAGACGAGCTGAGAAATCTGGTAGAGCGAGGCATCATAGCTCAGGTGGAAAAGAGCACTGATTGGATTAGCAGCATGGTGGTGGTCAAGAAACCATCTGTCAACTAAGAATTTGTATTGACCCAAGACCACTAAACAAAGCACTCAAGCGTCAACACTTCCCTTTACCCACCATAGATGATGTTCTTCCTGATCTGACTAAAGCGAGAGTTATCACAGTGTGTGACGTGAAGGACGGATTCTGGCACGTCAGGCTTTCAGAAGAGTCAAGTTACCTCACTACCTTCGCAACTCCATTTGGCAGGTATAGATGGATCAGAATGCCCATGGGGATCAGCCCGGCTCCAGAAGTGTTCCAGCACAGGTTGACCCAGGCATTGGAGGGGCTACCAGGAATCCGCATAATAGCAGATGACATTCTCGTCTGTGGGGAAGGTGACAATGATGAGGCAGCTGAGAAAGATCATGATGCAAAACTAAGACAACTACTGGAACGTTGCAGGAAAAGAAACATCAAGCTAAACTTCAACAAACTCAAGCTGAGACAGAAAGAAGTGCCACACATCGGACAGAGACTGACCTCAGAAGGTCTAAAGATTGACCCAGAGAAGGTGAGAGCCATAGTGGCAATGCCCAGACCATCAGATGTGAAGGGGCTACAGAGATTATTAGGTATGGTGAACTATTTGTCCAAATTTTGTGCACACTTATCAGACAGCTGTGACACATTAAGACAACTGACACACAGAGATGTGGTGTGGGAGTGGACTGATGTACAGGAAGAAGCATTCAATAAATTGAAACAAATGATTGCCTTTGCACCTGTTCTGAAGTACTATAATCCAGAAGAAGACCTGGTTCTTCAGTGTGACTCCTCTGAGACAGGCCTGGGTGCAGCACTTCTACAGGCAGGACAACCAGTTGCAGCAGAGCGCTTACACCCACAGAAAAGGGGAATGCGCAAATAGAAAAAGAATGCCTGGCAATCCTGTTTGGAATGGAAAAATTCCACCAGTACACCTACGGTAGGAACGTAGAAGTCCATTCTGACCACAAACCCCTTGAAACCATCACAAGAAAGCCGCTTCTTGATGCACCTAAGAGATTGCAGAGAATGCTTTTGAGACTCCAGTGGTATGATATTAATGTTGTCTATGTTCCAGGTCGACTAATGCACTTAGCAGACACCCTCAGCAGAGCATACTTACCGGAGTGTGCTGCAGAAGGCTCTGTAGAGACAGAAATAGAGACAATTAACATGCTGCAGTACCTGGACATATCAGAAGGAAGTCTACAAAAGATACAGGTAGAAACGGCTAAGGATGGAACATTTCAGATGTTACAGCAAGTGATAATCCAGGGATGGCCAGAAGAGAAAGCTCAGCTGAAAGAAGAGGTGAGACAGTTCTTTTCTGTGAAAGAAGAGCTCGGTGTGCAACATGGTGTGATTTTTAGAGGAGAGAGAGCTGTAATACCTGCAAAGCTGAGAACAGAAATCATGGAGAGAATTCATGCATCACACTTAGGCAATGAAAGTTGCTTACGCAGAGCAAGAGACTGTGTATACTGGCCTGGGATGAGTGCCATCAGAGCATACATAGGAAACTGTGCGGTTTGCAGAGCGGTGGATGCATGACAGCAGAAAGAGACCATGTGCCCACACAACATCCCAATGAGGCCATGGGCAAAAGTGGGAACAGATTTGTTTTCATCTAACAACAGAGCTTACCTCATTACTGTTGATTACTTTTCCAACTTCTGGGAAGTAGACTATCTCACAGACACCAGTTCAAGCACAGTGATACACAAGTTGAAGGCCCATTTTGCACGTCATGGAATCCCAGACACAGTGATCTCTGATAACGGGCCACAGTACAGCTCACAAGAATTCAAACAGTTCAGCGTGGCATGGGAATTCAGGCACATAACATCATCTCCAGCATATCCGCAGAGCAACGGCAAAGCGGAGTCTGCAGTAAAGACAGTCAAACAGCTGATGGAAAAGGCAAGGAGAGCTGGACACAAAACACAGAGCACATTGGACACCAGCAAAAGTGATACGAATGGCCAATAACAGATCATACACTGTGTAGTGAAGAGCACATTCCTGGGCCCAGTTTATGGCCGGGCCCCTCTCTGTCCATAACAGCGGACAAAGGTTTGCTATATTTTGATTGGATCTTGGTGGACTAACACAAACAAACTGTCCAACGCCATCAGATAAAGATGTAAGGACAACATCCAGACACCTCTTGTACCAAGCCTGAGAAGGACAGGACTTCTCATTGGTTCACAGGCAGTTTCTGCCCTTCACCCATCTAGAGACTACCTCCTAAGGTTGGCCAGAGACTGCCATAAAAATTCCTCGGGACCTTAGCAGCAATTGGTGAAACAAAGAGAGATCACAAAGATCCATCCAAATCCATTCAAAACTATGTTTGAAAACCTTAGAACTGATGCAAACTACACATCCATTTCGTACTTATTCACAGAAATAAGTATTCTCAGTGACAACTATTTGTAGTGCAACATCTGATACAAATCCAGCTGTTAATGTACAATTGAATGACAGTTCAATCTTTTTCCTTCATGTTTAGTCTCTGTTTAGAATATTGCCAAAGGTATTCTGGTGGTGGTTTGGAAAGTGAGAAATGCTTTGGTAAACTTACTTCCAACTCCTTGCTTTATGCAAATAAGTTCCACAGGGGAAAGAAGGGTGGGCCACACTTTGTGTATCCCCTCTGATGCCAGCAGCCAATCACAGCACTCGAATGGAGAAGCGCCAAAATGCAATCGGAAAGGGATAAAGGTACCCTTTCAACAGACACTCCTTGTTCTGAGTCTCCCATCAGGTGAGACATAACAGATATTGTTCTGGGTCTTAACTCTGTGAGGAGTAAGACATTAACAGATACACCGTTCTGAGTCTGTCCTGCACGGGGACAGACATTAACAGATACAACACCGTTCTGAGCCTCGGGTCCATCCAGAGAGACAACAACAGATCCCACATTCTAAGCCTCCAGCTTGTGAGGAAAGAGACATCAACAAACATTACGTCCAGAGTTTCCGTCCAGTGAGACAGTGACGACATCTGCAACAAGGTTAAGCTCAGGAGAGCAAACCTTCACTTCAAGGTACCTTCGTCTGCGTGTTCCAGATGGTTAAGGACCTTCTGCACCTACACCAGGGCATCATCTGCGTGTTCCAGATTTTAGGACCCTTTGGTGCTCCAGGAGATCAGCATCCCACAGAGCTTCGTGTTCAAGACTGTTGAAACAGATTCTGGCTCCTCTCCCCACTGCACTGTCGCCCAGCACAACCAGTGGAAGACGTCACCGTCATCGGACTCGACCAAGTGGAACATAAATATCACTAAACCAAACCTCTTTCCAGAGACCTTGGCATTGTTGTATATTATTAGTATATAATTTCCTAATTCCCATTAGATGTAATATAGCTGATGTTAGTCAATAACAAATAATCTCTCGTTTATTTGTTTGGTGCATAATAAGTTTCTCCACCTTATTATTTTCAGAGAAACAGTTTATCTTTCCATAAGATAACGTAACTCTTCCATAGCCACACCCAACTTAATCACTTTATTCCTTTATCATTCATGGTATTCATTTAGTAGTTGTGTTAGTTATTCTTGTTTATCTTTTTGTTAATAAAATTTATTTTATTACACTTGTGTCTTCCTTGTGCTGATAATACAGAAGAGGTTCTACAAGTTAGCAATATCACCAATCTTTCAGATAAATCAGCTGACCACTTTACATTAATTCTAAATGAATGAAAGCCCCTGTTGAGAGTGTTCTCGTACTGCCAAGGTAACAGCCCTTGACTGGTGCCCTGAACTAGGGAAAAAGTTACAATATGTTATATTTATGGTCAGCAGGATGTGACAGACCATGTATGGTTGACTTGTGAGTCCCGTGTATGTGATGTCATAGAGATGCGCAAGCACGTGAAGTAAAGTGGAAGCACTGAGCAGCATGCGGTTGTGAGATCCTTTATTGTAAAGTGATTAACAATAAGAACCAAGTATATAACAGGATCTGTGAGATTCGGTATGAGGGAATAATCTCTGATCTCTGGTCAGATGTTCTCCAAACTCATCAGGCATTATAGAAGAAGAGTCAGAGCTGTCATCTTGGCAAAAGGACGTTGCAATAATTGTGGTCAACGTGAACTAGAGAAAAACATTTATTTCAAAATGAGCTTTTCCCCACATTTTAATAGTTTTACTTAAATGAAATGTTAGAATTTTGTCAATTTTTGAATTAAAGATCAAAGGGATAAACAATGCAGATTTATTTTCACAGCTACCTTTGCTCATATTTACCAAGGGTGCCAATAATAGTGTAGGGCACTGTAGATATACAATTATTTATTTATTTATTTATTTTCATTTTATTGTTAGTGAAGTTCAGCCTCCATCTCGGATGATTGGTCGTTGTGTGAAACTCAGCTAGTCAGTTTTGTGTCACTAGAGGTCAGTGTTTTACAATAAATGACATGAAGACACCGCTGTGCCTTTATCAAAATACTCGATTGTGCATCACTAAAGGGAATACCATAGTGCCATGTTTTTGACACCATGGTGTACAGCACAATACCATGGTATTCTTTGAAGTTCCTTAAAGAATCAATGTAAAACCACAGTGAATGTACCACAATATTACCATTTTGTGGTGAGTTCAATACAAGTCCTCCTGGGAAGTACGTATTTAGGAGTTGGGAAGTCGTGTTTATGACGTCAGGTGGGTTCAACCTAATTTTTGAAGCCACTGTAAACTTTATCGTTATTGTTATATTACAGTGCTATTATATTTTGAGCTGAAAGTTAGCTTATTTTGTTGTATACCTACAGTATAGAGTATTATGGTATTCCGCCATTTCTCGCCGGGACTTAAAGAAAGTCCCGAGCTTCCCACTTGTATTTAAGACTTTGTGGTGCCGTTCATGTGCATTCAACTCGTAAATATTATTCACTTGAAAAAAAAAAAACCTAATTGCACCATGGTACAGTACTTTTTCTTTTACTTTGTCTAAATTATAAAATGAAACTTTTTTGCTGAAATAACTAGATTTTGTGGTAATGTACTTAAAGATTCTGAAAGATTATTATGCTGCTTGAGAAAAATGCCATATGAATTTATTCATTTACAATACAAACTGGTTACATGATGTGAATTTTTATGATTGTTATGCAACTAAACTCTTAAGTTCTTGTGGTTTTTGGTTGTCTGTGGACTGTGATTCATGTTCTACAATGCAAATTAAACCAAGGTGAAAACTCTGCAGTTCAGAATGTGTGAAAACAATCTAATGTGCTTCAGAAACTCGTTCCTACAGTTCAATACTGCAGACCCCATCAGAAACAACATCAGTCGCTCGTGGCTCTGCGCAGGTGAGCAAAGATTACAGCACAGGTGCTGCTTTATTTACTGCTACACAAGAAATATTTGTTGCTTAGCAGTTGTTTTTTCACTTTCAATAACACAAATAAGAGGAAAAACTGGGGCACTTTCTGAGCTTTTTCTTTTCTCCTTTCTGTCTCTGTTGTTATTTCTCGAGGGTCTCGAGTGGCTGCTGTTGTCTGGAAGAGGCTTCAGATTGTGTTTGAATGATTTTATTTTCCTGGTGGCACTTTAGAAAATGACGTGCTGTGAGGATGACTGTATTATTGTGTTTCATGAGCTTTAGTCCCATCAGCCACAACATCAATAACTGATGGACCACACACACACACACACACACACACACACACACACACACTCTCATTCTCTCTCTCTCACACGGCATGTTTTATTTCACTGTATGCATGTCCCATCGACTTCTGTTCTACTTAAATTGAGCTAATTAGTTAGTTGTGTTTGCTAAGGCAAGCATAACAATTACTAGCACTTACATTAATTTGATCCAACCTCTAAAAGTTTAGTGTGCATCGTCCTGCACTGCAGTGTTTTTCCTACAGACATGAATACTTTACTAAGTGATCAGATGCACCATCTTTTACCAGCTGGACTGGAAATCAGGTGAATAAATCCCACATACGCACAATGAAGGAGGAACTAGAGTCACACACAGACCAGAAGATCAAAGAGACACAATGGTGCTGGACATGTTTCATGTGAGTTAGGAAGTAAACACCTAGCAACAGGCCACAACACCCAAGAAATCACATGGCAACAGGTTAGCAACCACTGAAAACACCTTTGCAACTACATAGCAACACCCTAGCAACCACCCACCAACACCCTATCAACCACCCACCAACAACCTATCACTTACTCAAAACACATTTGCAACCACATTGCAACACCCTAGCACCCACACATAACACATTTGCAACCTCATAGGAACACCCGGGCAACTTGCTAGCAATGCCTTAACAACCACCAAAAATACATATGCAAACACATAGCAACACCGTAGCAACCACTTAAAACACATTTGCAACCACATTGCAACACTCCAGCAACCACACATAACACCATAGCAACACCTTAGCAACAACTCAAAACATATTTTCAACTACATAGCAACACCATAACAACCACTGAAAACACATTTGCAACATATAGCAACATCCTAAAAATGCCCTAGCAGCCATCCTAACACTAACCTAATGGTACCTCTTTGTAACCACATAGTAACACCCTATCAGCCACTCAAAACACATTTACAACCACATCGCAACACTCCAGCAACCACACATAACACATTTGTAACCACATAGCAACACCCTAGCAACTACCTAGCGATACCTTAGCAACCACTTAAAACACACTTGCAACCACATAGCAACACCTTAGCAACCACCTAGCAATGCCTTAGCAACCACTCAAAACACATTTGCAACCACATAGCAACACCCTAGCCACTACTTAAAACACATTTGCAACCAAATCACAACACTCCAGAAACCACATAGCAATACCCTAACAACCAACTAGCAAAGCCTGAGAAAAAAAAGCAACCACATAGCAACACCCTAGCAACTACCTAACAATGCCTTAGCAACCACTCAAAACACATTTGCAACCATATAGCAACACTCTAGCAAACCACACATAACACATTTGCAACAAAATAGAAGCACCCTAGCAACCACTCAAAACTCATTTGCAACCACATTGCAACATTCTGGAAACCAGACAAAACACATTTGCAACACCATTGCATCACCTTAGCAACCACCCAGCAATGATTTAGCAAACCACTCAAAATACATTTTCAACCACATAGTAACACCCTATCAGCCACTTAAAACACATTTACAACCACATCGCAACACTCCAGCAACCACACATAACACATTTGTAACCACATAGCAACACCTTAGCAACCACCTAGCAATGCCTTAGCAACCACTCAAAACACATTTGCAACCACATAGCAACACCCTAGCCACTACTTAAAACACATTTGCAACCAAATCACAACACTCCAGAAACCACATAGCAATACCCTAACAACCAACTAGCAAAGCCTGAGAAAAAAAAGCAACCACATAGCAACACCCTAGCAACTACCTAACAATGCCTTAGCAACCACTCAAAACACATTTGCAACCATATAGCAACACTCTAGCAAACCACACATAACACATTTGCAACAAAATAGAAGCACCCTAGCAACCACTCAAAATACATTTTCAACCACATAGCAACACCCTAGCAGCCACTTAAAACACATTTGGAACCACACAGAACACATTAGCAACTGCATAAGAATGCTTGTTTGTAAGTTTTACATTTGCATTTGACATAATTGAGATTCTTTGTGAAGCTGTTCCCATCATATGTTATTGTCTCCAGGTTTTCTGTCATCATGTCACCCTCTGAATTGCAATCAGTCACATCAGAAACATTCTCTCTCTAGACAATTACATGCCAGGTGACCAAAAATATGAAATCTTCTCAATAAATCCCACCTGAGCAGTTATGAGGTCTATTCAAATACGCTCTGGTCGTCTGTGAATCAGCAGCTGTCTCACATCTGAGGTGATATTAGACTGTCAGAGTCCGTGTTGAGACCTTCCCTCATCACTGGAGCGGATCTGCTCTGTCAGTCTTTATTGGTACCCTGTAAGAAAACGGCCTGTTGTTGAGCCTTTCCTCTCTTATTGTGGGATCTGGTGGGATTAGTTGGGAACGTGAGCCGTGTGTCTCTGCTGTAGGAGAGGGACAGACTCCATAATGGCTGCTGGGTCTCAGATAAGACTGACTGGCCTTTCAGCGCCGCCAAAGGGGTCACCAGGGCCGAGCAAAGCTCCTCTGTTCAGAGCCAAAACGCAGCTTGACCGCTCGATTTACTGGGTCAGTTTCTGAGAGAGTTCTCGTCTTGTTAAGAGTAAGAGACTAGTCGAACTCTTTTCAAAGACAGCCAGAGCAGCATCAGCGTCACAGATCTGTCAGAAGGACGCATGGCTGAGGAAAAAGTGGCCTGATTACAATCCAGAAACAAAAGCCACAATCTGAAAAGAAAATAAGACCAATAGCTTGATTAAGTAAATTTAATTGTATTATTTTAAAGTAAATTATTTATAATTATAAATATAAATAGTAAATTATTATATAGAAATCAAAAATAAAACACACATATATATATATATATATATATATATATATATATATATATATATATATATATAAAATCGTGTAATATATGGTACATATATATACTGAATTTAAATTTTAAAAAATATAAAAAATTAATAAAAACTTTAAATATATGAATATATATTAATATAATATAACATTATATACAGTATAAATATATTAACATTTTATGCATATAAAGTTTATATAAAATTGTTTATATATAAATTTAATATACATTTAATATATGGTATATATATTATATATACTGTATATATATTTTTTTAAAAATATATAAAATGAATAAAAATAAAATATTTATTAAATGTAGTTAAAATTATATATGAATATATATTAATATAATACATTATATATATATATATATATATATATATATATATATATATATATATATATATTTTACACACTGTTTATATTACATTTTAGCGATTTCCTGATTTACAGAAACCTTGTACAAAATTAACTTAAGTAAAATATAAAGTAAAAAAAAAACATTATTTAATTATAATATTATAATATAAATAATAATTATACTATTTATAAAAGCAAATATATATGCACACATAAATGCAAATATAAATCATTACTTTCTAATATTAATAATAAGTATAGATGTAAATTAAATTAAAATTAACTAATTAATGAATACATTTTATATTTTTGTATTTTTATCATTACTGGCAATTTATTTTTTTCCTGGCACAGTTTTTGTATTTTCTTCTTCTTTTTGTTATTTACAATAAATCATATATATGTAATATATTTCAAAGTATTTTATAGTGGTAGTTTTTTATATTGCGCAAAACCTTGAAATTGAAAAATTGCCAGCGAGAGTAATCATAGTGATTGTAAAGATTGATTGCATTGTGTGTTCAGTTGTATAAGAGAAAGGTCAATGACAGTGTAATGCACTCACAGTGAGGTGAAGTTTCTCAAACGGCTGTCACAGCGTGTGGTTTGAGGCCAGCTCTGAAAGAGTCTCTGTCCTGTTCAATTCAAAACTGACCACATGAGAGAGAAATCAATTCACTGTGTCTCCAGAATGATACGACGAAACGCCATGATCTGCTTCACACCAGCACCTGATAACTAAAGCAACGCTCACATTACATTCACAGCTGGACCTGTGGGTTTGAAACTGTGATTCTGAGAACTGATGCATTTTAATAAAGAGAAAACAACCCTGTTCAGTTATAAGCATAACAGCACACTGGGGACTCTGTGCTTGGGACTATATGAGTAAGATGAAACAGGTTTTGTGTTTCAGAGACATTTCTAGGTCAAACTTTTCTGGAAGTGAACTCAAAACCTTTAGGTTATCAGCTCACTACCATTACATGGTTAAAGCTTGTGTGAGGAAAACATGGGATCACCATGAAAAACAGCACATGCATTAGGACAAGACTCAACTATTGAATCTATATCATGACAATATCCATGGAAAGTTCAACAGAGATTTTAGAGTGTGTTTCGACATAAATAAAAAAATAACTAGATGATAATAAATCTATATCATCAATCAACATACAGTATGTTAAGTAAATATACAGTAAATAGATAAAAAAACTACATATTAATAAATCTATATAATGAATCAACATATGTTAAGTAAACTAAATAGCCAACTATATATTAATAAATCTACATCATGAATGAACAAACCTGTGTTAATTAAGCAAAGCAATCAATCAATCAATCAATCAATCAATCAATCAATCAATCAATCAATCAATCAATCAATCAATCAATCAATCAATCAATCAATCAATCAATCAATCAATCAATCAATCAATCAATCCTGAGAAATATTCACTGGAGTAGAAAATGTGATAACCAGCCCCAGTCTATATTAAAATATACAAATCAATGTTTAATTTCTATTAAACATTGATTCTATTTCTATTTTCTATTATTTCTATTGAATTGTAATGATTATATAACAACTAGTATAAATGCTACTAGTTATAGTTATAAAGTATTAGGCTATAGATGTTTTTGTGTTGAATGCAAGTGGCGATATAATAAAAACCTTATCATTTATCAGGTGTTTCATGAGAGATGCGCAAAAAAAAAGTTAAGCATTGTACATATGTCAAAAAAAGCATTAAACGCGATGCAGCGTTTGCGTCTACAGCTGCGTTGCGTCTGAGCGCGCGCAGCGCGTGGAAAGTCTGAATGTTCAGTGCGCGCGCTTCCATATAGAGCCACCAGGGGGATAACGAGCTCTCTCTCTCTCTCTCTCTCTCTCTCTCAGCCGGAGGGAGGCTGAGCAGAGCAGAAGCAGGCTGGTGGATCCTCGCGGTCGGTCTGCAGTCAGTCTGATGCGCTGCGCTGCGCAATAACCCAGCAGAACCACCTGTGCGGCTCCGGTGCTTCTCCTCACGGAATATTCGCGCGTTAAGTTCCGGTGATGCTCCTCTCATCCAGTGGGAATGTTTGAATGAGGAGGAACAGTCCAGCGTATATGTGATTGCATTTTCGTGGAGTATCGCAACATGGACTAATTGCATTATTCACTATGGGATTATTGCAGTTGTTTGTTGGATTATTTTACGCGGCAGCAGGTAGGCAGAGAGATCAGCATCAGTTATTATAGTCTGATCCGTTGATTATGAGAACAGATGGCAATTATCAGCGATTTCTCAATAGCTGGTCATGCATTCATCTCCATGGAGCGATCAAAGCCTGTAATCAGAGATATAGAGCTGCTAACAGCATCTCTGTGTTATGGTTATTATAATTACATACATTAAGCATAATATATGCAAAACTGTAAAAGATGATACAGGACAATACATATCAGTCTTTCTACTTCCAAATTTCACGTTTATTTCAGTGGGTCACTTGCTGTGAAATTTACAAGTCATTTTTTTTTCCAGTGTAGGCTTCCCACCTGTAAATTTAAAGGAATTTTGATTTCCAGGCAAGCAAAAGTCAATGAAAGTCATGTAAAAAGTAATTGCTCTTCAATCCATGTACAGTGATTTTTAAAAATCCTTATGCAGTAAATGCAAACGACTGGAGAAGTGCTGGAAATGCATTGGTCTGAAGCTGAGGCTGCGACACCAACACTGTGATCTACTTCCTTCTGTGTTTTAATGCTGTATGTTGTGATTGTGTTGAAGTGGCTGCGTTTGGAGTGGATCCAGCGGTTCGGATCAGCGTGTTTCAGGAGTTCAGTCCTGGAGAAGGGTTTTCCGGTGTGACACAGGTGCAAGGCTTCCATGATGACACCAGAGCGTTCCTGTTCCAAGGTAAGACTGTAGGATTGAAAACAAACAGAAATTTGGGGGAGAACATGTTCCTTTTGGGATCTGCGGTTCTGGCTATATCCCAGCTAACAGGGAACGTTCTCAGAACGTTCTGGCAAGGTTCTGAGCAAACATTCTTCCGGTAACGTTAATAGAACATTCGTTCAAAGTTCTGTCTTCTGTTCTCAGAACATTAGCACAAAAACATTAGTTATACATTGTTTTTATGAAACACTTTAGTCTAATGTTTTAAAAGTTACTACTTTTTAAATGAGAACATTCAAAAGTAACATTTCCATAATACATGCAAAATGCATTCGATTAATGTTCCCTCTAACGTTCACATAACCAAGAATAAACGTTTTTAAAACATATTTTTGTTGCTTTAGCTGGGATTCTTCATAAATTTTGTCAGGAATGATAAAGTCATGTTTGGTTGACACTGATATTGCACTGAACTGCATGCATTTCAATTGCAAACGCATAAATGCCCATTATAATTTTAGATATATTGGTAAGACTTTACAATATGGTCCCAGTGGAGATGCAATAACAAACAATGAGCTATAACCTTATTGTAGTATTTTTCATTGTTAGTTCATGCTGAATGAAACTGTAAAGTCTTACCGATATATTTAAGCATTTCACAAGGCGCTCTAAACAGCTGCGTAACCGCGTCTAACGGTGGCTGTTTGTTTTGCATCTGGTCTCTGTGGGATGAATGGACCCTCATGGGGCCCCTGACAATTGAGCGCCTCTCTGGAAACAAAGGGCTGTGGCTCTTTATGGAAACAGACGCTGGAGAATAATGGCCCGCATAATGAGATTAGTCCTCAGACGATACACAGATCTGTGTGTACAGTTTATCTCCAGTGAGTTCTGCTGTTGACAAATAATGACCTGTTTTGGGATGCGCGCTATGATGCAACAAGTCGCAAGGTTGGGATGCTGTGAGCTTCATATTTGAGAGTTTTGCTGTGTGATTTGCTGGCACTGCAGATGCTGCTCTGGGCAATAAAATTCGAAGAAAAGCCATGACTCTGCTATTGTGTAACATTCAGCTGTTTTACATGGTTAAATTTGCAGTTGTGCAATATGCGCTATTAATGACCTTGCAGCTTGACATCTTGTTTAAATATATTGAAAATTTTATGCAAAAAGTTCACATTTTTCCTTTGAATCTTTCTTTAAAGTCAAGAGAAAATTGACACTATTTACCGTCTTAATACACCATGAATGATTCATTAGTGCACATTATTATTATAGATGTGTCACAATACTGTGGAAACTTGTTTCCGCCACTAAATTAAAAAAAAATGTAATTGTGACTTTTTATCTCACAAATCTGACTTCTTTTCTTAAAATTGTGATATAAACTTGCGACACATTGCAATTTTGAGAAAAAAGTCAGAACTGCGACATAAACTCAAAATTCTGAGAAAAAAGTCATAATTGTGGCATATAAACATAATTTTGATAAAAAAATTTAGAATTGCGACAAATTCAAAATTATGTGAAAAAACTCAGAACTGCGACATAAACTCAAAATTCTGAGAAAAACATAATTGCGACATATAAACTCACAATTCTGAGAAAAAAGACGGAATTGCGACAAAATTCTGAGATCAAAGTCAGAAGAATTGTGAATTTATCGCAATTTTGACTTTATTTCTCGTTTATATCTCACAATTCTGACCTTGTTTCTCTGAATTGCAAGTTTATGTTACACAATTCTTAGAAAAAAGTCAGAATTGCGACAAATTCAAAATTATGTGAAAAAAGTCAGAACTGCGACAAACTCACAATTCTGAGAAAAAAGTCAGAATTGCGACAAAATTCTGAGATCAAAGTCAGAAGAATTGTGAATTTATATAACATAATTGTGAGTTTATCGCAATTTTGACTTTATTTCTCGCAATTGTGAGTTTATATCTCACAATTCTGACCTTGTTTCTCTCAATTGCAAGTTTATGTTACACAATTCTTAGAAAAAAGTCAGAATTGCGACAAATTCAAAATTATGTGAAAAGTCAGAACTGCGACAAACTCACAATTCTGAGAAAAAAGACGGAATTGCGACAAAATTCTGAGATCAAAGTCAGAAGAATTGTGAATTTATATAACACAATTGTGAGTTTATCGCAATTTTGACTTTATTTCTCGCAATTGTGAGTTTATATCTCACAATTCTGACCTTGTTTCTCTCAATTGCAAGTTTATGTTACACAATTCTTAGAAAAAAGTCAGAATTGCGACAAATTCAAAATTATGTGAAAAAAGTCTGAATTGCGACAAACTTACAATTCTGAGAAAAAATTCAGAATTGCAACATATAAATTCACAATTCTGATTAAAAAGTCAGAAGTGTGGCATATAAACATAATTCTGATAAAAAAAATTCAGAATTGTGACAAATTCAAAATTATGTGAAAAAACTCAGAACTGACATAAACTCACAATTCTGAGAAAAAAGATGGAATTGAGATCAAAGTCAGAATTGTGAATTTATATAACTCAATTGTGAGTTTGTCACAATTCTGACCTTGTTTCTCTCAATTGCGAGTTTATGTTACACAATTCTGAGAAAAAAGTCAGAATTGTGAGATAAAAAGTCGCAATTATATATATTTTTTATTCAGTAGAGGAAACTAGTTTCCATACGTTAAAGAAGTAAAATGCATTGCAAATGTTTTCAGTTAAAGAAGACCTGTTATGCTTTTTTTCATGTTCATCTGTCTTTAGTGTGTAATTTTGCTGCTTGAGCATGTAAAAGTCCCTCTAGTTCTTCTCTAGATCAGTGTCAGTGTTTCTGAACTCCCTGAAACGCCTCCATTGTAGTCTTGAGTTTTCTTCACAATATTCCTCATTTAAATAATTCATATGCAGAATAAAGGGGCGGGGCCTGGTTGAGTTAGTCAGTAGTGTGTTGAAACTGGCAGTTATGGTAAGGGACGGGACATTTCCCAAACACCAATCACAACACACTGCTCCAGCCGACCAATCAGAGCACATTGTTCACCTGAGCTCATTAGACCTGCGATCATTGTGCCTGTGGGGCAGATGTGAATGCAAGACAGATGAAGTGATTTAATCAGCCGGCTCTTTCTCATTATTTCTCTGCAGACATATTCTCTCTTTGTCTCACTGTCATTTACTCTTCCTTCCATGCATGCATTTATAAATACTCTGGCCAGCGCTCTGTTGTTGCTCGATATCATCTCAGATATTTGTGTGAACACCTACGCAGCGAATGCAAACTCACACACACAGAGTTCATAGTGGCATCATTACAGGCATTAAACGCTGTGTTTCTTGTTGGCGCGCCGGTGAGATATGCTCTAAGTGACAGTGGGAAGGCCGTGGAGACCAGCAGGATAAAATCGGAGAGCCGTGGGCTGAACCTTTCCCTTCTAATTGGGACAGCAGGGCATTCATGCAGGTGGAGGGAGTCTGAGCCGGGATTTGGACCACAGACGGTTCCATAGATGAGTCTGGCCGGGGTGTTTGTGGTTCTGTTGGTCTGGACGCACACGGATAACAATATTAAGGGGAATTTTTTTAAAGAGACTTCACATGGCGTCAAAAATCGTATGATGGAATCACAGTCATGAAAATAGAATTTACTGTATAACACGGAATATCACAGAATTTGGCAGTTTTAGATGAAATAATCACAAGTAGGCTGTACAATTAAAGCTACACTGTTACTTTTTTGATAAAAAATAGCGGAATGTTATTAATGAGAGAGTGCAAAAAAATACATTTTTTGAAACACTTCTTTACCAAAATACACTTTGATAATGAATTATATTTTAGAGCATATGGGACAGAAATAGTGGGACAACGAATGAGAAAAACTCAACTACAGATCACCAATAAAAAAAGAAATTATGACAGAAATATATTACTGTTTATAATAAAAAACAATAAAACTTATATAAAAATAAACATAAAACAATTGAATCAAAGCACAACTACGCAATATGATTAAAAATATGTAATAATATTTCACTTTTCATAATAATATCATCACTTTTGGCCACAACTGTATATAAATATATGTATATTTTTATATATAAAGTTTAAATACAATGTACCGTTGTAAAGGAATTGTTACATTTTAATTTGATTACATTTTAAAAGTTTGATGGTAAAGTTTTATGAATTCAATTGCTTAGACATGCTTTTTCATGATTAAAATGGATTTAACCCATTAAAAGATAAATTAATAAAAATAAAATAAATTAAAAGGGAAACCAAACGGATTTCACATTTAACTTCCATTCTACTTCCAAAATGTGACATGTGTAGGATATTCAGTGAGAAAAAAGACTAGATTTTATCGGTGAAGAATTGATTGGAGGTGTAAAATTGGTAAAATTCCTGGGGCTAAATATCATGTTAATTGGGGCTGCTTCAAACCACCGAAATGTGTAATAGTAGCCCAATTCCATGGGAAAACCGCAGACTTGGCAACACTGAGTAACGATCAAAAGTTTGGAATAATTAAGAATCATTTGATCAAAAATACAGTAAAATTGTGAAATATTTTTACAATGTAAAACAGCTGTTTTCTATGTGAATATATAGTAAAGTGTAATTTATTCCTGTGATCAAAGCTGAATTTTCAGCATCATTACGCCAGTCTTCAGTGTCACATGATCCTTCAGAAATCATTCTGATATGATGATTTGCTGCTAAAGAAACATTTCTGCTCATTATCAATGTTGAAAAAAGTTTATATTTTTGTGGTAACCGTCATACATTTTATTTTTCTGGATTTACACTGCCACAATAGCTCAGTTTTGCAGAATTGTTCCAGAGAAGTAAATCTCCAGCGATCTGGAGCTTGTGTGACTCGAGTCCTGCGACTCAAGCGAGACTCTGGCCCTCTTCCCCAGCTCTCTGAAACGTGGTCGGCCTTTTCAAAATCTCTGAGCCGCACGGCTGTCAGAGAGAGAGAGAGTGAAGCGCGGAGCAGAGCGAGGGTCACGGAGCGTCCCTGCAGAACTGAAGGTGCCCTTGACCAGCGCTGGGATTTCATTCCTGCCTCAGCGTGTGTGACAGCGCTGACATCCAGTGTCAGACGCTCTAGAAGGATCTTCAGCCTTCATGATTAATGGATGCAAATATCACTCAGAGATTTCAGGCCGTACGGTTCAGGCTGAACTCCTGAACTGGGCACCGATAACCAACGACGACTGATCCAAGGAATAATTGTCAAAAAATGAAAATTACTCACCCTCATGTTGATCCAACATCCTCATCATAGACTTCAAATCTAGTTAATGAACATATGCAACCAGGCAGATGTTGAGATGTGTGAGCTCTGGCCCCTTAAAAATACAACAGAAACACTAAATTAATAAGACTTTAACTAAAACTCTAACGAAAATAAAAAATATAAAAATAAAATCGAATTCAGAATATGAACAAAAACTGTATATCAATAAAACCTATGTGGCTAGGTCCATAAAATAGCTTAAAACAATATATAATAATATACAAAAAAATATTGATAAATATAAAAATACAATTGAAAGTTGTTTGTTTGTTGAGGAGCTTTTTTAAGTGAACATTCACTTGTAAATTAAGATATTCAAATAAAGTTTTTTTAATGTACTAAGTCCTAATGTAATAAGACAGTGATATTAAAAGACCAGATTTAATATACAGCTTATTGTTGATGCATACTATCAAAGACTTTAGATATAGAAAGACGGTAAACTTATGATATGAATAGGAGAAAGTGCAAGGCGTAATGTGGCTGAATAAGCCCCGCCTTCTGAATAAAACAGCCAATCGCTGATTGGTAAAGTCATTACGTCACTGCAGCTGCCATTAGCAACTCTGGAAAATTGATGAGACAGTTGTTGTCAGATTTTATTGGCAATTTCAAATATGAAAGTTAATTGCAAGCTTTGGAGAAGCTCATTCAAAGAGATACAAACTGTACTTGCATGACTGAAACAGCTGTTTCAAAGATGGCCGGCGACTAAAATGACTTGCCTTAAAGGAACTTTGAGAATATATGTAGGCGAGCAGATGAACTGAGAATATAAACACAATGATCAAAGTTTCTAGTTAAGCATTTTTCCATAGAAAACCATTATAAAGAGAATACGTTTCTCTTTTTAGAGATTTAGTGCATTATATTCATATTCTTGGTCAATCTGCTCACCTGTATATAGTATGCATCATCAATAAAGTATATATTGAATTTGATCTTTTAATATCACTGTTGTATTATGCACTTTTTCATGTTAATGTCTCTCTGTTTTTAGTGATTGAAATACTGTGAATCACAAAACGTGCATTTTGTTCTCATATTTTATTTTTTCTTCTTTTAAAATGGAAAATTGACAGGCCTGTGCTGCAGTTCAATGGATGTTTTGCCCTCCAGTTCTCGGTCACATGACTATGGATTGCATCACTGTGAAACCCCCTCTTTGGAACCTTTTTAAGAGTGCAGAGTTTCCTTCAGATGTCTGTAGCATTAAACAAGTAACTTCAACTAACTTGCTCAGCAGCTGGACGGTGTTCGACCTGAAAGAGAAAACGTACCGCTAAAGAAGACAGTGTACACTAATGCCTGCTAGCGTCCCATGCATTGCATTATGAATCATGTTCTGACACACTTCAAAACGCAAGGACGCATGAAATCGAGCTGCATTCACGTACTTGCATAGTGTACAGACCGAAAATATCCTCAAATTCTCTCCAGTTTGATTCTTTCATCTATTTTTAGGCACAGTTGATGATTTTCTCTGTTTATGATTCTCAGCCAGGTGTGTGTTTTGCCTCTGAGAAAAAGCAGAAACATTTCCATACGGAGTGAATCTGGGAGCCTGTTTACCCCCCGGTAAAAACCAGCATCCATCTTCCTTCATCTGAGCCCAATTCTTTGTTCTAAAGCATCGGATCTGTCCCGAGGATGAGATTATAACACAAACGCCTCCCTAGAGAGATGCTTCCCATGCAAGACGATGAGAAAAGCGATTTTTTGGCTTTCTCAGGATTCTCCTAAAGGTTTTTCCTGCCCATTTTTGTTTTTAACTCTTTCCCCGCCATTGACGGAATTCTCCAGCAATCCATGTTTTCAGTGTTATACGGTAGGGGGCGTTATTACGCATCTACTGAAAGAGTACATAATCTTTGGATCAAAACACAGGCGAAGAAGAAGCAGAAATAAGCAATATAAGCATTGCTGACACACGTCAAATAATGCAATCATCAAACATTAATCAGCATACAAATCAAAACTGCCTAACGTTACTGAAAGAAATGTTGAACCCATGAAGAGGAAACGACTGTGAAGCTTTGAGGTGTTGATGGACTCGATGTTCTACTTCTGTGCTTTAATCATCGCTCTGAATCACGAAGTCTTCAACAAAATGATTTTTTTGTTTGTTTAAATTGTATGAAACTTAATTCAAGTTTTGATCAAAAATAATGCATTAAGCTAAACTGTTTTTTTTTTTGTTGTTTTTGTTTTTGTTTTGTTTTTTAAAGCAGAGGCTCTGTTCTTTAATTTGATGTATCACATGTTCAGATTTTCATGCAACAAAATATTCTGGAATATTCTTTTGAAAATGATCAAAAATGCTGGTTCTGCCTGCCAACTTTAAAAACAAAAAACAAAAAATGCTGAAAGAGTTAATAAACTATCCAGAACAGAGATCATTTTCATCTAACAGAAGCTTTGTCAAATATTAGGATAAGAGCAATAAATTAAGCCTTTTGGAATCATAAATATCCAGTGAATGGAAAAATAGCTGCAAACATTCTGATTGGACAAAAATTGGATGATGTCATCAAAATTTTTAGTCCATTTTTCTTTCTAGAGTAAATTTTAAAAGTGCAAATCTCTATCTATTGATGTTATTGATAACTAAAACTACAATATGTTTTAAAACAGCTAAAAATTAAACAAATATATAAATATTAGTTAAAAAACTAAAATAAAACACTTAAAAATGTTGACTTTTTACCAAAATTACTAAAACTGAAACTTAAATAGAAATTAATTAAAGCTATATAGAAATATAAAAAAACAAAGAAAAAATGAAAAGTCACATAACAAAATTGCTAAAACTTAAAATAAATTAAAATCTGAAAATATAAAAATAAAAGCTAATTAAAAATAATATATATATATATATATATATATATATATATTGTGCAAGTCATATGACTTCAAATACAGACAGAAATTTAGTGCACAAGTCGTATGGACTATACGTTTCTATGGTAGCTTTTTGTGGCTCTTCACACTCCCCTTCTGCGCTACTGAAATAGATAAAGCGTGCATGTTTAAAATGACAGGAGAGTGAGTAAATTATTGGTGAATTATTCTGTTACATCATCGGCTGTCTTTGTTTTTCGGACACATCCCTGATGGTCAGATTGTCATCTGCTCACTATAGCTTCACACATTAGATCCGAACGCTCTCCGTGACGGGAAGAGCAGGTGTTCGTCCTCCATGCCCCGCGTCTCCTGCAGGGGAAGCCATTGATTGAGGATGACCTACTGAGGGAACCATCGACCAGCGTCTGCGGTGGGTGTGGTGCAGAGGATGAGGCATACGGGAAGAGCTGTTTCTATGGAGACGTTGCTTCGGAGATGGGCAGAGGAGATCCCGACCATCAAAGTCCTTCCCCCGCGGAGACCCTGTAGAGCTTCACAGCCATGAAAGAAACCGGCCTTTCATCAGCCTTGAGAGGCTTTTTGGAGTCGGAAACACGGTCCTGCTGGGAATGAAAGGGCAACCGCGGGGACTAAAACACGGCACTTTTCAGCTGCTCGGGTTCAAATAATCATCCTGCAGTTGTTCATGTTTTGGTGGCCTGTTTCAGGATGGACTTCAGAGCTTCATGCAGTCATTATCTTAAAGGAATAGTTCACTTTCTAATGAAAATTAGCCCAAGCTTTACTCGCCATCAAGCCATCCTAGGTGTATATGACTTTCTTCTTTTCTGATGAACACAGTTGGAGATATATTAATAAATAGCCTGACGGATGGCAGTGAACAGGGGTCACGAGTATGAGCTCAAGTGCATCCATCTATATCCATCCATCCATCCATCATGAACGTACTCCACACAGGGGCGTAAATTTCATATGACAGTAGGGGGGGACAATAAACATAAAATTTCTTAAGAGCAATTTTTGAAGGGGACACAAATAACACAGCCAAAATTTTACTTATAAAGAATATATGTAATGTTACACAGAAGAAAACCTACTATTATTAGTGTAGCATGGAGACTGCCATTATGCACATTGTTTCTCTTTGGGTCAATGAAAAAACTGACTAAATTGGCCAAAATATTCTTCAAAATCTTATATATATATATATATAACGTTATATTTATACTTTTTTTTTTTTTGAAGTTGTTTACAACCAAGTCACCAAAATACGATGAATACCAAAGTCCCTTTTAGTCTTTGTGAATACACACTGAGCATAACCGAACACACAACAATAAATCTATTAGCCTTATTACAGTTCACATATTCTTATCACAATGTTAATTGTTGTTGGTGTGGGTGACTTATCTTATAATATCCAACAAGCTATGGAAAACAAGCTAGGTAACATTATAATCGCTAAAATAGCGGACTCACGGGAAAATAAAATCATCAGTTATCATCTTTTTTTGTTGTTGTTATGACTAATTACTCAGCACCATCAGCGTTAAAGAGAAAAATAATCACTTCATCCGATGTTTTTGAATAAAACAGCCTTGAGAGCCGACTTACTGGAACTCATCTGTCTGTAGAACTGTTCTCTCCCGCCGGCGCCGCCGGACTTCTACAGAATCTACACACAAGCGTGTGTGACGTGCGCGGTGGACCAAACCACTGTGAGGCAAGGGAGGGGTGACTCAAAATATTTCTAAACTTAAAACGCCCGTTTGCGTTTGTACTGCTTTACTTCTTACACAATTATTTTAAGTTTATATACTTTATGTACAATACTTAGCGTGGTTATTAATTATATATTTTTTTGGGGGGGACAGCACTCAGATAGGGGGGGTCATGACCCCCCTGTACCCCCCGCGATTTACGCCCCTGACTCCACATGGCTCCAGGGGGTTAATTAAGTCCTTCTGAAGTGAAGCGATTATCTTGCTTCAGCCAGAACACCTTCTGTATTCAAGTTACGCAGAAAGTGTAAACTGGTTATGCTTTTTCCGTAAGTTGAATAGGGAAGGTGTAGGACGTAGCATAAGCTTTTTGAACTGCGAGAGTTTTACACTTAATTTGTAAGTTGAATACAGAATGCGATCTGGCGGATATTTTACTTCATAACTTGTTAAATATGGATATTTTTGTTCACAAATGCATCGCTTCGCTTTAGAAGCTATTTATTAACCCCCCGTTTATGATGGATGGGTGTGGATGGAGACACTTTCTTCAGCTCACACTCCTTGATCCTGTTCAAAGCCATTATAAAGCTTAAATGCGTCAGGATATTTATTAATATTTCTCAGATTGTGTTCATCTGAAAGAAGAAAGTCATATACGCCTAGGATGGCTTGATGGCGAGTAAAGCTTGGGCTAATTTTCATTTGAAAGTGAACTACTCCTTTAACATATACTGTATATCTAAAATACGTTTTCTTTCTGGCTACCCAGGATTGTTCTCAGGACATGGCAAGGTTCTCTCAACATTCTTTCAGTAACGTTAATAGAACATTCGTTCAAAGTTATCAGGTCTTTAATAATGTTCTCAAAACATTAGCACAAATACATTCATACATCATTCATGGAACATTTTTTCTTAAATGTTTCAGTTGGACATTCATCTAATGTTCAAATGTTACTACTTGTTTCGGAATGTTCAGACATTCCAATAATGTTTGGAGAATGGAATATTCCCTTAACGTTCACATAACCTTTTGAAAACTTTTTCTTTGGACCATCGAAAGATCAGATAAATCAGAAAAATGTGACATAAGTGCAAAAACAGCTTGACATTATCAAACACTTGACTTATAAAATGGATAGTTTGGTTTCTTCGAATGCACAAAATAAACCATCATGACAACAAGCAGTTCAAAGAATAGTTAATCTAAAAATGAAAATGCATTTCCTTTTGTGTTCCACTGAAGAAAGTCAGTCGGGTTTGGAACAACATGAGGGTGAGTCAGTGATTTTCACTTTTAGGTGAACTGTTGCTTAAAGAAAACATGGATAATTCTGTTTCTGGACACGGTTGTGTTAAAATATGTTTCCAGATGGTTTCGCTCCAAAAGGACACTCAACATTTCCTGTAACTGTTGTTCATGACCTTCTGACTCACGAACGATCTCTGTTGAAATTCTGCTTTGTAACACGTTCTTTTTGCACAAAATAAAGATCACAAAAGAGATCTCAGAGCCAGCAATGAGATTAAAATGAAATCTCAGGCTTCTCAGATGTTTCTCCTGAGAAAATGAGCCCAGTAATCTCACAGAAGAGATCTCAACAGTGTCTCAAACTGTGCATTTTCACTGCAAAAATGATGTTCTTCCTCAGTATTTCTGTCTTGTTTTTCAGCACAAATATCTAAACGTTCTTAAATCAAGATACGTTTACGCTTAGATATTTAGTCTTGATTTCTGAAAAAATGCATAAGAGTGAGTTTTTGCTTTAAAACATCTGCCAGTGGAGTCAGGAAAATAATCTTGTTTTCCCTTTAAATTAAATTTATTTTTTCAGACTCCACTGGCAGATATTTGTTCTTGTCTTCAGCAAAAACACTTCATTTTCAAACATTTTTCAGAGAACAAGTCTTAATATCTTAATGATATCTTTTAATATTTTTGTGCATATGTATATATTTGCCGTATGGCTTAAACCATTGATGCGTAGGAACAGTTTTGGCTGCAGAAATTGCCTGAAACTCCTTCCATGATGGACAGAATGTGAGAAGTGCAGTTCTGAGCTGAAAACGAGACGGTAACTAATTAAACGGCAGACTGGATCCGGATCTCGTTATTGGCTGGCATCACTGTTAATTGGTCTTCCCCTCAGTCGCTGGAGGTTGATCGATTGTTTTTTTTCGGAGGATGGCCGTGTGTCTTCATTACAAGCTGCTGCTGGAGTCCTGTAACTGTGTCACTGCCTCCCTCGGCGGCCGCGAGCCTCTGATGTGATCGCTTCTGAGAGAGAGAGCTGATCATTTATTGATGCCTCCATTAAAAAGTGGCAGACGCACGTGTTTGAGAGGAAGAGGAGGGGGAAGCGAGGAAGAAAATTCAGTTATTCTGTTGCTGTCTGTCTGTACGGCGGGAGATTATTAATAAGTGATGCTGTCGTCAACATCCATATAATTGACTTTGATTTGTGGATTCACATCATACCTGATATATTAATATTACTTCAAACCACTCTGTACTAGATGACACCACAGCACTTTATGATAAACATTTTGCTGTTTATTATGACAGCTCTTCATGAGCTATTTATGCTACTTTCAACTCTTTTTGTGAAATTCCTTCTTATTTGGAAAACTATTTTAGGTTTCTGTCTCAGCAATTGCAATTAGGACTGGGAAGCTTTTTTAGCACTGATTGATGTTTAATCTGTCTGTTTTATACAATTCTTGTGCAAATGTAGTTCATGCACAACTCATGAAATATTGAAATTTACATTCATTAGAACAGAACATTTCATTAATTCATATTTCATTTATATATATTCTGTTATCTGTTATTCTGTTATATAATTCTGTTTATATATATATACAGCTATGGAAAAAATTAAGAGACCACTCCAAGTTCAGAAATCAATGTTAAGTGGTCTATTAATTTTTTCCATAGCTGTATATATATAATTTATTAAAGTTATTAATTTATTATATAATATTAAATGTAATATTAATTTTGTTTAAAATTTGTTTATATAATATAATATAAAAATACAAATTATATATAATATTATATATACATACATTTCTATATACTATTATTCACTATATATATATATATTAAATTAACTTAAATATATAATAAATTAATTATTTTAATTATATATATATATATATATATATATATATATATATATATATATATATATATATATATATATATATATATAATTCAAATAATAAATTTATTATATATTTAAGTTAATTTAATATTAATGTTTTATATATATTTTGTATATATAATACAATATTAAAATACAAATTATATAATACATATACTATGTATTTATGAAACATCTGTATATAGATAGATAGATAGATAGATAGATAGATAGATAGATCTATTATAATTTTGATTATACATTAAAATAAAAAATCTAATATTATATAAATATATTATATTTATATATATATATATATATATGAAACATTTATAAATTATTCACTATATATATATATATATATATATATTAATATATATATATATATATATATATATATATATATATATATTAACATATATATATATATTTATAAAATATTAAATATACTGAAATCGTTATTCTACATACAAATTTATATATACATATACAGTATATTAGACATTTATATATATTATATATTGTTTTCAGTTGTTGTTTTCCCAGAATCCCTGCTGAAAACTGATAACCTGCCTGAGCTGTGCTGGTCTGAGCTGGTTTAAGCTGGTCTTAGCCGGATGAAAAGTGCCCAAACCCCTCTAAAACCAGACCTGCACACCATCTTAAGCTTTCGACGTGTCAGTCGAAGACCTTACGCTGCTCGTTTCGCTAAAACTTGAATGTTGCGTTTTTTCCCCAGTCTACTTTCATTCATGTTGATTGATTCTGATTTGTTTGCTCATCATTGATCGTAAACATGCTGTGGTTTCTCTTTACCTTGAACGCTGTCAGAGTTCATGTCGTCCTGTGATCGTCTGCACGTCAGTGTCAAATGTTAATGGATTCTCTCTCCGCAGGCTCGTCCCGGAGCGTGAGAGTCCCAGACGACGGCGCAGGCCGCATGCTGCAGAAACTCAGAGGAAAGAGTGAGTTCACCATCGCTCTGACGCTCAAACAGGAGAAACTCAACTCTGGAGTCATTCTGTCCATTCATCATGGAGAGCAGAGGTCAGAACAACATGCACAACACTGGATTCTGTAAACCATCACCATATGACTCCTCCATTTAAGATAACAAGATCTTTACATATTTATTTTGCTCTTGATGGTTGCTAGACATTACAAGGTCATTGCTAGGGTGTTGTGGATGGTTGCTTGGGTGTTCTGTGTAGTTGCTAGGGCATTGCTAAGGGGTTACTAGGACATCGCTAGGTGGTTGCTAGGGTGTTCTGTATGGTTGCTTGGGCATTGCTTGATTCTTGAAGGTTGATAGGTTATTGCTAGATGGTAACTAGGGTGTTATGGATGGTTGACAGGGTGGTGCTGGATAGTTGTTAGGACGTTCCTAGGTGGTTGCTTGGGTGTTTTGGATGGTTACTAGAGCATTGCTAAAGTGTTACTTCTAGGAGATTGTTAGATGGTAGCTAGGGTGTTCTGTCTGTTGACAGGGTGCTAGGGCGTTGCTAGGTGGTTGTTAGGGTGTTCTGGATTGTTGCTAGAGCATTGCTAAGGGGTTACTACTAGGACATTGCTAGGTGGTCACTAGGATGGTTGATAAGGCATTGCTAGGGTGTTGCTAGGATGTTTTGGAGGGGTTGCTAGAGCATTGCTAAGGTGTTAGTGCTAGGACATTGCTAGGTGGTTGTTAGGGTGTATTAGATGGTTGACAGGGTGCTAGGTGGTTGCTAGGGTGTTTTGGATGGTTGCTAGAGCATTGCTAAGATGTTACTACTTGGACATTGCTAGGTGATTGTTAGAGTGTTCTAGATGGTTGCTAGGTCATTGCTAAGGTGTTCTGGATAGGTGATCAAATGGGTAATAAATGGTTGAAAGAGTGTTGCTGGATGGTTGCTAGGGTGTTGCCAAGTGCTTTCTAGGGTGTTCTGGATGATTGATAGGCCATTGCTAGGGTGTTCTGGATGGTTGATAAATCATTGTTAGGTGGTTGCAAAGGTGTTCTAGATGGTTGACAGGGTGCTGCTGGATGGTTGCTAGGGTGTTTTGGAAGGTTGCTAGAGCATTGCTATGGGGTTACTACTAGGACATTGCTAGGTGGTTGATAGGGTGTTCTGGATGGTTTATAGACTATTGTTAGATGGTAACTAGGGTGTTCTGGATGGTTGACAGGGCGTTGCTAGGGTGTTCTGGATGGTTGCTAGGGCATTGTCTGCAGCACAAACAGGACAAGTTACATGCAGATCTTTATTGTTTTTCATATCTCCAACACTAATTATAAGAAATGGTACTAGTGATGCTTGAGTTGGCAAACAACAGTAATTATAATTGCAATACCCAGAAGATTAGGAAAACATACACACATACATGCTCACACACACACACACACACACACACACACACACACACACACACACATGCGCTCTGGGCCACAAGTAAAAGTTAATCTACACACAGAGTCTAATTACATGGTTCAGTCTAGTGTGTTCAGGTCACAGATGCATCCTATAGCAATGGTTTTCAAATGTTTTTTTACATTGATATTAAGTGAGGACTCAACACATTAACAAAATCATATCATGTATTGTTCTGCTCTGGTCATTTTCTGTATTGGATTAATCACTTCTGCATGTATTATTCTCATTTGTAAAGTTGCACTGGATAAAAGCATATTTACATAAATTAATATCAACAAACTTATACCTAATCTTTGACCCATTTCTGGGTCACGATGCACTGCTCTACAGGATGAAGCACTTGTTTAGTGCAAGGGAAGCTCACAAGGTTAATGCTTGTGCTTTCTGAATATGTTGTAGTGTTTGAACTAGGCAAAGTGAGGGAATTAAGAAGAGAAAGTTTTCCCTGGAGATGTTCTTCAAGCGTCATTTTTAGTGCTTGACCAGTGAATTCTGCCTCCCTGAGCGTGTTGTTTTCCTGTCCCGGTTCATCTCATCATTAACTGTTTCTCTGCGCTGTGTCCATATCTGCGGCTCCCCGAAGACTGATTAGAAGTTTTTCCTCTACGAGTCGAGTCTAAGAGCAGCACTCAGCAGAAATAAAACACTCTCTCTCTCCAGGAAGACTATTTAAAACACAGACGACTCTTTCATCGTGCAAATAAGTTTGCAAAAACTTAATATAAAGTTGCTTTCCGTTAGTAAAACTGCTACACAGGGAATTTAAGCTGTATTGGTTTCCCATCATGAGTGCATTACTGTCAGTGATGGTGAGTAACTAGCTAAAAATAACTTTGGAGGAGCACACATAAAATAATATCCGTGAAATAGAGAAATCACATCTGTCTCTGTGACAGCACTAGAGTCTGTTAACTGAAAAAAGAGGCAGTCAGATGATGGTCTGTGCTTTTTTATTTAGAAAACTAGCCAGAAACACTCTCAGCCTGTCAATCATTTTATGCGTTCAGGTGTGCTTGCATGCCTTTAGAAAATTTCTTGAACTTCAACTGAATTTGAATAGAGGTAGCAAACATTAAAATGACTTGAAATTCAAAGTAATTCATATAACTGTGGAGCTTGAACCTTAAATCCTGACAAATGTGGGCAATTTGGATTTGAGATGCATTTCAGAGTCAAATGCATCTGTTTTAAGGGTTAGCAGGTCAACAGATAAGGGTCTTGTATTTAAAAAGAACACGATATTTGCTTCTACGAAGACAACAACATCCCGACATGACTGCAGAACTGCAGCAGCGGCGTCCTTACTGTAATTGTGCTCGTTGAACTGTGTTTATTGAAGTCAGCGCATAATAGGGGCCTTGTGAAAGATGTTAATTACATTGTACGCTGAGTCGATAAAGCAGGTGGCTCTGACATTGGGCGACTCGGGCTGGTATTGATATTCCCTTTCTTTGCAACTAGAACTAGAAATGCAAGGCAAGAGGAAAAGAACTCATTAGGTTCCTGTTTGTAGATAAATCAAAACCTGCGTATCTGTAATTGGCTTCTCTCGAATAATGCTCTCAAGCGTGATGATTTTTTGCGAGGAGTAGGAAATAAAAATTGGTAGTCTGCACAGGCAGGCGGGCTGATGACTTTTTGGCAGCTTTCCCCATTAACGCTTCCCCCCTTCAAGTAAATCTCAATAGAGACGTGCGGCGCAGAGGAATTACAATGTGAAGGGGCGTTTAGCTCGTCTGTGTTTCCTGTGCCGCTGCTCGATCTACAGAAATGATGCTTTGGCTTCAGCTGTGAGTTTGTAGTCTGAATTGAATGTGATGAGAGCAGAATAAATATGCAGTTGATCTTTTGCACACAAAAATAAACACGACCAGTGTAACCTGATTTGCAAACAAAAAGAGTTTGAATGAGTCTCTTCTGCTTATCAAGACTGCATTTATTTGACCAAAAATACAGTAAAATTGTGAAATATTATTATAATTTAAAATACCTGTTTTCTATGTGAATACATTGTACGATGTAATTTATTCCTGTGATCAAAGCTGAATTTTTCATCAGTCTTCAGAGTCACATGATCCTTCAGAAATCATTGTAATATAGTGATTTGCTGCTTAAGAAGCATTTCTGCTCATTATCAATGTTAAAATCAGTTCGTATTTTTGCGGAAACCATCATACATTTTATTTTTCATGATTCTGTCATAAATAGAAAGTACAAAAGAACCACATTTATTTGAAATAGCTTCTTTTGTAACATTATAAATGCATTTACTGTCACTTTTCATCAATTTAATGTATATTTGCTGAATAAAAAGAATAAAGATTTAATTGGTAGTATTTTTTATTTGAAACGTAGTATATATGAAAATATTAAGCAGCAAAAACTTTTATATATTATGTAATAAATTACATTTTAACATATATTCAAATAGAAAACATTTTTTTTTAAATATTAGTAATATTTCACAATAATACTGTTTTTACTGTATTTTTGATCAAATAAATACAGCTTTGGTGAGCAGATAAGATACATAAACATTTGCAATGATCCCAAACTTTTGACTTTTAGTATATACTACAAGTCAGAAGTTTTGACTTACAAGTTTTGAATTTGCATTTAGTATTTCATCACAATAATTTAATGGACTTTAGTGGATTTGGGTGGAAGAACACTACATTTCCCAGAATGCTGTGTCTCCTGTGTTGAATTTCTTTGAATTGCAATTCACTAAATTCCTCATCTTTCATTTCAATTCAGTTCAGATTCTCACCAAATGAAAAAGAGCCAATTCTTTTGTTATGAATTTTGCGCAACCCAATGTTTGTTGCAACACTAGATCCACATTCACAAAAGAGTTTTGTTGTAGTAGATGGTGTTTTAATTAAAAAAAAGAAAATAATTTAAAGGCTCCAAAATACATTCATGTGTACATTGGAAAACTCTATAAAGTATGCCAGGAGAACCTCCTTAATTAGCATGAATATTCATTACGAATGCGCAAAGCACACACAATTTTTTGAATAGAAGCAATGAATTCATGTGAATATATTTGAATCACTGGCAAAAATTGCAGACCAGACCGAGAGCAATCTTATTGACCCAGCAGGCCAATCAGATATAAGATTTTGATCATATACTGAACAAAATACTACAGTTTTGCTTAATATTAATATAAAAGTCAGACTCCCGCTGTGCAAAAACAAAAGCACACGAGGACTCGCACTCATATTTTACTGCGGTCAGAATCAGTGCTGGTCAGCATGTGATGAGAATCTCCTGGGATATTGTTACGGAGGACATTTGGAAAGTTAGATGGATGCATGTCAGGTCGTTAGAGACGAGCGTGAACCGCCGATGTGCCTCAGGGGCCTGTGCTCGGCCCGTTTTATTTGCAGATGCTGCAAAATATGCAACACAGCTCCTTCTGTTTGCTGGTCTGTCTGCGTGTCAGAGATCCCGCTGTCTCCTCTGGTGTCAGTGATATGTTTAGCAGGAACAAATAATGAAGAATAGTTGTACATTTGGTGGGAAATGTGAATGGTGCTTGTCTGTGCAAAATTCTCCAGCACAATGACATGGATTGGTGGGCGGTTGCCGAGGTGTTGCTATGCGGCTACCAAGATATTTTGACAGCACAGCTCTTCTTAACCCTCTTAACTTGTATTATATAACTTCTTAACTCTTCTTAACTTGTATTATATAATTCTTGGTACGAGCATTATGTTCCAGGTCAAATTGACCCAAACTGGATTCAATAAATTTCACTAAAAATGTTTTTGTGTGTGAGCAAAAACACGCCGTTTTTGTGTGTGTCGCATTAAATGCAAATGAGTTACTGCTCCCGGCCCCTTTTCCAGAAGAGGGCGGAGCTTTAACAGCTCAACAACAACAAAGCTGGAGAATCTCACGCAGCCAAAATGAGGATTGTCAGTAACGGTGTTCAGCCTTACATTGTTCAAACCGGAGTCGACACTGATGGAGAGACTCAGGAAGAAGTTACAACTTTTAGACGTTTCTGAATGGTTAGTGGATAAATTGATGTAGTTGCTGTGGAGTTGATTCAACTCATCCGTTAACATGTGCCGTCATGTTCATCTTTTGTGTTGAATTGACCCTCGTTTGTGAAGCAGTCCGGCGTTTGTTGCATGTTCTCGGGGGCGTGTTTATGTAAATTTTAGGGTTTGTGATGTCACAACCCAGGAAGAAGCTTCTTGTAGTCCCTACCAGCCGTTTGTTGTAGTCCTCAAACAGAGAGTTCTTTAAAACTAGATATCTCACTTTGCATTGAACTTTGAGCGTTGTAACTTTGTTTATGCTCAAACAGCAACATTACACACTAACGAGAGTTAAAAAAGTCAAAACATAATCAACAAGCTAGAGACTTAATTACCCTTAAAGTGGTGATAATTGGCTTCCTCAAGACTGTTATTGTCTGTTTCTCTGCAGATTGCTGGAGCTGGAGAGCAGCGGACAGAAGAGCGAAGTGCGTCTTCATTTCCAGACCAAAGGCCAGCAGACGTACACAGAGATCTTCCCCTACATGCTCGCTGACGACCAATGGCACAAAGTCTCCGTGGCCATCAGCGCATCACATGTGGCGCTCTATGTAGACTGCAACAGGTACACTGCAATACACTGTGGTGCACATAATGAAGCTCACCGCGAATATTTTGATGTTTATTGTGATGTTTCTGTCAGAATCTATGAGCGGGTGGTAGCTGTTCCTCTGATGGAGATCTCAGAAGACACATCGTTCTGGGTCGGACAGAGAAACAGCGCTCATGGCTTATTCAAGGTATTTCATCTTCGCCCCACAGAATCGCCACACATGCACATCAGCAAATACAGAGGCTGCTTCTCTTACTGCCTCCTCAGTATGAAGTGTGCACAGTATGTGGCTTCTCTGTATGCATAGAATACATGCATAGTGCAAAATGCAATGCAATGCAATTCCTCCACTTCCTTCTTTCTTCACTCATTATTTGATCAGACTGACACAAAGATTAACAGAATAACATTTTATGCATTTTTTATCAGTGCACACAATCTATGCATTGTTTATCAAAACGCATCATGCCAGAAGCTTGCTGAAATAAAATGCAACATATGACAACAAATGCATTATGCAACATAAAGCAGCGTGCAATTTTGTGTGTTGGAGTGTGCGTGTTTTTGTGATTCATGAGGACACAAATGTGTATAATGACATGGGTATTACACTGGTATTATGATGTAAACATGAAATATGAGGACATTGATATCTAAAATAGCTTTGAAATCATACTAAACAATGTTTTATTAAAAACTTAAAAATGCAGAATGTTTTCTGTGATGGGTAGGTTTAGGGGTAGGGTTGGTGAAGGGGGTGAGAATGTACAGTTTGTACAGTATAAAAATCATTACGCCTATGGAGAGTCCTCACTAAGATAGCAAAACAAACCTGAGTGTGTGAGAGTGTCATTGAGCCTCTTTAAGATTTGAAGTGTCGCTTCAGATTGTTAAATATCTCAGAGTTAATTGTCAGATGAGGGGAGGCTGGAGGTCGTTTGCGGTTCTTGACGAGTTTTCACACCCCTCCCCCTGCTTCTGTCTCCACAGAGGCTCTGATCAGCACTTAGCCGCTCAAGTCAAAAGCAAAGCGTCCCTCATTTGCACATACAAATCACAGATATCTGCCGTTTCGTTTCCGTCATGTCCAGGACGTTGGCTTTCATCTTCAACCAATTCATTTCTCCAGGAACATAACGCAGAAAAAGGCCGCATTAAACCTAACAGACGTCGCAGTGGCCGTTTGCACTCAGAAATATTGATGCGCCGTTGGAGACGGTGGTGATCAAAGGCACCATTACAGTTCGATTAGAGATGATTCCACACTTGTTGACCGGACGATTGCCTCTAATTTAAACAATCTCTGCATGCATGTGTGTGTGAGCGTGTTCGCTGACTCGCAGAGAAACCAAATTACATCCCGAGTTCCTATAAATCCAGAGCGTTCACCTCTATTTCCCTCTCATTGCCATGGAGAATCTGGAGAAACCTGCATCGGCTTTTGAATTTATGGTTGGAAAATTGAAGAGGCAAGACAATTTCGAAAACAATTTCTCATAAGTCACGGCGCTCTACTCCTGTGAGGGGCAAAATAAACGCTTTCTGGGCCGGTTGCCATGGCGACAGAGTGTCTATACGCGACGCCGCGCGGCCAGAGGATGGAGGCCAATCAAATTAAGGCACATATGAAACAAATTCAATCTGTATCTGCTTGTTTTGCTTATCAGAGTGGGACAGCGGCGACTGGGAGCTGTTATTACGCTCCCGCCACCCACATCATTTCCTCTCCGCGATGCGTATTATGTCCAATTACCAGAGTGCGCGGCCTTGCCCACCTCCTATTAAACTCGCCGCGGTTCCCCACGCACAGGCCGCGTTCGAGCGCCGGTTTCATCTCTGCTGGAGTCTGAGTGTGCCGTTTGATTATCGTGACGAGTCGGGAACTTCTTCACGGGGTTGGGGTTTGTACCGCCGTGCCAAGAGCTGCTGGCTGACAAGTTTTCGATGTCTCAAACAGACTGTGAATGTCTTGAAAATGTGTTTGTCATCAAGGTTTGGTTTTGTCAACGACACCTAAAAAAAGAGAGAGAGAGAGAAAATGATGTTCTTCCTCAGTGTTTCTGTCTTGTTTTCCAATACAAATATCTAAACATTCTTAAATCAAGATAGCAAAATGAGAGAAGATATTAAGTTTAGAAAAAATGAGGGAAAACATGTTTATTTTTCTGACTCCATTAGCAGATATTTGCTCTTGTTTTAAGCACAAACTCACTTCATTTTGATGCTTTTTTCTGACTTAATATCTTCAGTCATTTTGCGTCTCCAGTAAATGTATCTTGATTTAAGAATGTGTAGATATTTGTGCTGGAAAACAAGACAGGAATACTAAGGAGAAACATCATTTTTTTGCAGAGTAAAATGCATTCTAATGGCTTGCTGAAATAAAATGAATTATTAGTGTTAAAGTTAGCAGCTCTAAAGGATATACTAAAATACACAACATAAATATTTCAGAAAAATGCAATAAAAAGTGAAATGAACCAACATGGAGTGAAAACTTTGTTGGAATAACAGACTAAATATATGCATTTAATTATTTAAAATAGTAACTGTAACGCAGCACATGCAGACAATGTTATTACTATGTTATTACATGTTTATACAACATTCCTCTGGAAATATTGGAAATGATGTACAGTAGCACTTTAGAGATACAGTAACTTTCTTTTGACAGTTATGTAAACATTCAGAGAAAATGAAGGCAGATTTTTAAAATCTTTCTCAAAGAAGTCTCTTCTGCTCACCAAGGCTGCATTTATTTGATTAAAAATACAGTAAAATCAGTAAAAATTGTGAAATATTTTTTACAATTTAAAACAGCCATTTTCTATGTGAATATATAGTAAAATATAATTTATTCCTGTGATCAAAGCTTAATTTTCAGCATCATTACTCCAGTCTTCAGTGTCACATGATCCTTCAGAAATCATTCTAATATGATGATTTGCTGCATTTCTGATTATTATCCATGTTGAAAACAGTTTATTTTTTTGTGGAAATTGTGATACATTTTATTTTCAGGATTCTTTAATGAATATAAAGAAATAGAGATCATTATAAAGTCAATGTTGACTTATCCTTGACTCTTAATATTGATGTATTGACAAGTTCAGAAGCATGCAGGCTTTTATGTCGATATATAAGGTACAAACACAAAATGTGTTTACATTTTAGAAACTGTCAATATGTTGATATTGCACATACTGCATTAAAAAGTGCATTATTACACACAAATCATGTTGATTATAATAAAAGATAATCTCCACATGGCATCCGGCATCAGCTGGACTGAATCCTGAATAAAATGTGCAAGTTTGATTCGACACAGAGATAAAACCTCTAAATATAAACCGCAAATCGAAACTATGAGGAAAGCAATATGGCTTAACAGGTGCTAATCCAGAGAACATGTCCTGGGAAAAGGTCACGCTCATCCATGTCCGTCCTTCTGCTCTGTTAATAGTGTTTTTGGCGCTTAAGCTTTCTGTTCATATTCTGCCGAGCAAATAAAAGCAGCCTTGAACATCTAAAAGCCACAATTTCAGAACCTCCACTATGATTTTAACAATCATGAAGAACTGCTGGTGACTGCATACAGAGGCATTCCTAACTTTCCACATTAATAATTGCGCACATTTTTTGTTTTTTGGGTCAGAACGTGTGTGTGTAATTTATTAGAGCAGCTCAAGGTCTTCGTTCGCTAAGTGCCTGTTGAATAAACTCTCTCGGTTCTACTTAATGCCTTCAAAGTATCATTAAATGTAATGAATGTTTCTGATTCATTTCTGCTCTGATCTAATTGTGAACTGACTGCTGTGTGTTTTCCATGCAGGGAGTGATGCAAGACCTTCAGATCCTTGTAATGCCTCAAGGATTCATCACACAGTGCCCAGATCTCAACCGTAGTATGTGCCGTTAATTAGTTTTCTTGTGATTGCTGAATCAAATGTTTAGTCATTGCGTTATGATAAATGCATCTAATTTACGTCTCTGTCCTAGCCTGTCCGACCTGCAATGACTTTCATGGACTCGTGCAGAAGATCATGGAGCTTCAGGACATCTTGGCGAAAACCTCCAGCAAGGTGACGGACTCAAAATCAGCTGGCTTAATTTCATTTCATCAGCTGGAATGTGAATCGGAATGAAAGTCGCATTCACAGAACAGAGGAATTTAATTCGTTTTTAAACAAAATGTAATTGCATCACTAAAGTCTTCTTTAACACGTTGCTTTTTTAAAGGTTCAAGCATGTAGAGCTAGATCAGCATTCTCTCCTAAAAGTGATCTAGCAGACCAAACCGTAAGTCGTAGAGACTTGAAAAAAGACCCTATATGTCGTTTTTCAAGCACCTTATTACAACCTACACTCTAAAAAATGCTGGGTTAAAAACAACCCAAGTTGGGTTGAAAATGGACAAACCCAGCAATTGGGTTGTTTTGACCCAGCGGTAGGGTTAAATGTTTGCCCAACCTGCTGGGTAGTTTTATTTACCTCAACTATTGTTTAAAAATTACTGTATTGCTTAATTTAAATTAACCCAAAGTTTGTTGGAAATGAACATTTATTAATGTTCAATTAATAATTATTAAACAATAAACATTTATTAAATTGCTTATTAATAAATTTATATGAATAAACTATTAAACTATTAAATTTATATTAATAAAACATTAAAGCTTATTAATAAACATTCACCTTTTGTCTATTATTGTTGTCTCTAATTGCATATGGTTTTTAATTTCCCAACTATTTTGGGTTCATTTTAAGCTAGCCATATAGCAATTTTTAAATAATAGTTGGTTTAAATAAAACTACCCAGCAGGTTGGGCAAACATGTAACCCAACCGCTGGGTTTGTCCATTTTCAACCCAACTTGGGTTGTTTTTAACCCAGCATTTTTTAGAGTGTACATTTACGTGTGGAGTCATGCACACTCTGGTGGGCGTAAAAATAATGACAGTGTCGCATTATGTCTGTCGTCATTACTCGAATCATCAAAGTGTGTGTTCATTTAAATGCAATGAGTGGACTTTTTACACCATTTCTCCTATTTCCATTTAGCAAAACTATTTTTTTATTAACGACTACACCCACCCCCAACCTTAAACCTAACCTTAGTGATTTATAGTGCATATACACTTTATGAGCACGTGTTCCCTGGGATTGAACCCACGATCGCATGATCACATGATTGCATATTGTTGTTGCAATGCTCTGCCAGTTGAGCTACGTGAAACCCGAAACATGACGCAGATAAAAGGGAACAATGCATTAAAATGAAAGTGTCCTGTTGTCGAAAGGGGTGCAATTTTAGCAAACGCTCCTATGGGTCGTATTTCAAGGAAGTGACAAACGACCTATATGGTCGTATTGGTTGGAGAACATGTTGGTCAAGGCTCGCCCCGATTGGCCTGACGGGGGCGCTACAGCGGTCAAAAGTACAAAATGGATCATATTTTTGAAAAACATACTTTTGCAAACTAGTCCTAGGTTTTTGGCCCGATCAGGACCAAATCGAGATTCTCTGGAGTCTTATTGTCAATAATTATCAAAAAAAGCTTCACGGTCTCTAAAGGCCGCGAAAACATTTAAAGTGGGTGGAGCCACTTTTACTAATATGGCTATAATTCATGAACGGAATGAGATGTTTTCACCAAACTCAGCACATCTATGTAAGAGCTCATTCTGTGGTCGCGTGACAAAGGAAGTGGCGACTGGCCACTTGGTGGCACTATAACATGGAAAAAAAACATGAAACCGGCTATAAATACTTCACTGTTAGTCTGATCGATTTGAAAATTGGCATGCAGTGTCTTTGTCCGAGGTGCCATGACTTTTTATGAGGACATTGACATATCTCAAAAAACATGTCTGCCATCAGCAAATAAAGTTTGAGCAGCTATCAGTCAAGGTTAATGGAGGCCAATCGAAGCGAAATTTCCTGTTAGGCCTGTGAGAAATTCGAAAGAAATTGGACACCGAGGGGCGCCTTTGTGTTTTTCACATGCGTAAAGGATTTTGTATCGCACGATTTTTCGCACACGCCCACAACATTCGTACCACATGGTAGAACTCCTCATTCTGAGCAACTTTTCTCTAGGGCCGCCGCTGTCCATCGAATTGGTATTGGAGATTATTTCAAAAACCAACTTTGGCGAACTAGTCCTAGGTTTTTGGCTCAAGCTTGATAACAGTTAAAAAGCTTTACAAACTATATTATTCATATGGTAAATTGCCTGTATTTGCTGTAAATGGTCTTTTCCATCTATGATCGAGATGGTTACAGGCTTGTTAATTAAAACATCATACCTTTTTACACATGTGCTTAAAGGCCTTAAAGCACTTGAACCCCGATATTTGCTGCTCACAGCTGTATTTTTCAATGTGGAATCTCCATCAGATTAATCAAAAATAACTCACTTGCAATTTTATCTTCTAACCACTGATGGTGATAGAGAGCCCAGAATTCTGTAGTGCGCCTTTAAATAAACAAAATGTTTTTTCAAAGTTGTAAATTTTGCCCCTACTTAAATCTAATCATTTAAATTCAAATTATAGTCTCTTCTTTGGTTCCTCAAATTGATATTTAAAAGTATTTAAAAACTCAACCAAACGTCTCTTGGTCTGGCAATAAACACAGTACATTTCTCCAGTTTTTGTTTGACAGATGAATCTGAGCCCAGTTTTGGGGAACATCTGGGCTGCGTCTGTGCTGTGAATTTAAAGGCTTGTTTAAGGTGTTGTAATAACTCACAGCTGCCAAATGCACAAAACTCTGGCACTGATGAGGAAAAACTCCTCTGATCGAGCGTGTCGAAATAACACCGGCTTAATGAAAAATGCAAACAGCCGATCGCAAATAATCAATCAACCACAGGCGTTTCCTCATCTGCTTTCTGTCAGAAATGGAGTTTAATTGGGGTGAGGTGAGGATTTGCTCTCCGCTTCCTCATCCCTCTGTGCTTTTCTTCTCCTGCAGCTGTCTCTGGCCGAGGAGAAGATGAAAGGTCTGGATTCGTGTTACTGCGAGAGAACGTGTCACGTGAAGGGAGTGACCTACAGAGAGGAGCAGACGTGGACAGATGGGTGCAAGAACTGCACGTGCTCGGTGAGGCTCTTACCACAGCCACAGATATATGCATCAATGCTGGAGCTTTCGCAATAACGTTTATACTATGCTAGATATAATCGCAAAGACTGCTTTATGTTATTTACACATGAGAAATAAGAAGTAAAGGACTGTTCACACCAAGGATGATATCTATAATGATAACTATTAAACACACAGTTTTAAAAATTGCTCTATGAGAATAGCAAAGTTCACAACCCAACTATAAGGAAAACGACACAGATAAAATATATAGTTGAAATCACTTTCAAATTTTTTCCAGCTGATGAATGATAAAAACATCGACGACCAATCAGAATTGTAGTTGTCAATATTGTTAACGTTGTAGTTATTGCTATAGTAACCATTATAGTTATCGTTAAAGTTATCATTATAGTTATTGTTGTTATTGTTTACATTATAGTTATTGCTATATTATCATTGTAGTTATCATTAGTTATTGTTAAAGTTTAATCTTAATAGTTAACGTTATGGTTATTGCTACAGTAACCATTATAGTTATAATTAAAGTTATCGTTGTTGTTGTCCTTATTTTTAACGTTATAGTTATTGCTATAGTTATCATTATAGTTATCATTATAGTTATTGTTGTTATTGTTTACATTATAGTTATTGCTATTTTATCATTGTAGTTATCGTTAGTTATTGTTAAAGTTTAATCTTAATAGTTAACATTATGGTTATTGTTATAGTTGTCCTTGTTTTTAACGTTATAGTTATTGCTGTAGATATCATTATAGTCATCGTTATATTTATTGTTAAAGTTATCTTAATAGTTAACATTATAGTTATTGCTATAGTAACCATTATAGTTAAAACTGTAGTTAACGTTAAAGTTATCGTTATAGTTGTCCTTATTTTTAACGTTATAGTTATTGCTATGGTTATCGTTATAGTTAGCCATATGGTTATCATCGTAGTTGTCATTATTGTTAATGTTATAGTTGTCATTATAGTTATCGTTAATGTTATCATTATAGTTATAGTTATTGTTATCGTTATAGTTATCATTATAGTTATCGTTAAAGTTATCATTATAGTTATTGTTGTTATTGTTTACATTATAGTTATTGCTATATTATCATTGTAGTTATCGTTAGTTATTGTTAAAGTTTAATCTTAATAGTTAACGTTATGGTTATTGCTACAGTAACCATTATAGTTATAATTAAAGTTACCATTGTTGTCCTTATTTTTAACATTGTAGTTATTGCTATAGTTATCATTATAGTCAGCGTTATAGTTATCATTAAAGTTATCTTAATAGTTAACATTATAGTTATTGCTATAGTAACCATTATAGTTAAAACTGTAGCTATCGTTATAGTTGTCCTTATTTTTAACGTTATAGTTATTGCTATAGATATCATTATAGTCATCATTATAGTTATCGTTAAAGTTATCTTAATAGTAAACATTATAGTTATTGCTGTAGTAACCATTATAGTTAAAATTGTAGTTATCATTAAAGTTATCGTTATAGTTATTGTTATAGTTATCGATGTAGTCACTGTTAACGTTATAGTTATTGCTATAGTTATCATTATAGTCATCGTTATAGTAGTGTTAAAGTTATCTTAATAGTTAACATTATAGTTATTGCTATAGTAACCATTATAGTTAAAACTGTAGCTATCGTTATAGTTGTCCTTATTTTTAACGTTATAGTTATTGCTATAGATATCATTATAGTCATCATTATAGTTATCGTTAAAGTTATCTTAATAGTAAACATTATAGTTATTGCTGTAGTAACCATTATAGTTAAAATTGTAGTTATCATTAAAGTTATCGTTATAGTTATTGTTATAGTTATCGATGTAGTCACTGTTAACGTTATAGTTATTGCTATAGTTATCATTATAGTCATCGTTATAGTAGTGTTAAAGTTATCTTAATAGTTAACATTATAGTTATTGCTATAGTAACCATTATAGTTAAAACTGTAGTTATCGTTACAGTTATCGTTACAGTTGTCCTTATTTTTAATGTTATAGTTATTGCTATGGTTATCATTATAGTTATCGTTATAGTTATCCATATAGTTATCATCATAGTTGTCATTATTGTTAATGTTATAGTTATCATTATAGTTATCGTTAAAGTTATCAATATAGTTATAGTTATTGTTATTGTTATAGTTATCATTATAGTTATCATTACAGTTATCTTTATAGTTATTGTAGTTGTCATTATTGTTAACATTAAAGTTATTGCTATAGTTGTCATTATATTTATCATTTTAGTTGTCATTATTGTTATCGGTATAGTTATCATTATAGTTATCGTTATATATTTATAATTGAAGTTGTCATTATTGTTAACGTTATAGTTATTATTATAGTTATTGTTATAGTTGCCATTATAGTTATCGTTAAAGTTATCATTATAGTTTTTGTTATAGTTATCATTTTAGTTATCGTTATAGTTATTGTTGTAGTTGTCATTATTGTTAATGTTATAGTTATCATTATAGTTATCGTTAAAGTTATCAATATAGTTATAGTTATTGTTATTGTTATAGTTATCATTATAGTTATCATTACAGTTATCTTTATAGTTATTGTAGTTGTCATTATTGTTAACATTAAAGTTATTGCTATAGTTGTCATTATATTTATCATTTTAGTTGTCATTATTGTTATCGGTATAGTTATCATTATAGTTATCGTTATATATTTATAATTGAAGTTGTCATTATTGTTAACGTTATAGTTATTATTATAGTTATTGTTATAGTTACCATTATAGTTGCCATTATAGTTATCGTTAAAGTTATCATTATAGTTTTTGTTATAGTTATCATTTTAGTTATCGTTATAGTTATTGTTGTAGTTGTCATTATTGTTAATGTTATAGTTATCATTATAGTTATCGTTAAAGTTATCAATATAGTTATAGTTATTGTTATTGTTATAGTTATCATTATAGTTATCATTACAGTTATCTTTATAGTTATTGTAGTTGTCATTATTGTTAACATTAAAGTTATTGCTATAGTTGTCATTATATTTATCATTTTAGTTGTCATTATTGTTATCGGTATAGTTATCATTATAGTTATCGTTATATATTTATAATTGAAGTTGTCATTATTGTTAACGTTATAGTTATTATTATAGTTATTGTTATAGTTACCATTATAGTTGCCATTATAGTTATCGTTAAAGTTATCATTATAGTTTTTGTTATAGTTATCATTTTAGTTATCGTTATAGTTATTGTTGTAGTTGTCATTATTGTTAATGTTATAGTTATTGCTATAGTTAATATTATAGTTATTGTTAAAGTTACTGTTATAGTTATCATTGTAGTTATCATTATAGTTAATGTTAACATTATAGTTGTCATTATTTTTATTATTGCTATAGTTACCATTATAGTTATTGTTACAGTTATAATTATTGGTACAGTTATTGTTATCTTCATAGATATCGTTCTTGATGTGAAAATACAAAAATACAAGCAAAAAAAATCATGGAAAAACTTGCTATTAAGAGAGAATATTTTGCACAACTGAACTGAAAGATTTATCTCATCTTTCACTCAACACTTGCTTGTGATTGGTCAGTGGTGTCATTAAACTGTATGATTATTGTCTGTGTCTATCTAGCTAATCAGCTTCATGCTAAATAGCGCAATTCTTGTGCTTGAAAATGCTTCGCTCCAAGCAAAATGTGTTTTGCTCATGAATATTTCATATATTCATGAACAAAAACATGTAAAATCCCATGGATGTCACATTTGCTGTATTTTTACTAGTTGAATGGTGTTCAATCAAGTACCGCACACCCAATCAAGCAGTCTGCAATTAGCTAATTAGCAGTGTGCTTGTTCTGCAAACACCGAAATGGCAACAAGATTTGCATGTCGTCTCAAAGGTCACACACAACAGAACGTTCCACTTACACGCGCCCTCAACGTGTAGCAAACCTAATGTAAACACAGATGTGAGGTCGCTCTCAGTGTACCGTTTCACAGGGAAGGACGATTTCTCTCTCGTCTTTCTTTCTCGCTCATTATACATTTATTATCTACGAGTAAGACGAATATTGTGCCGAATGCAAAGTGACAGACGGAGGGATTCTGTCCTATCTTTAGAAGTCCCTGTGCTCCTCTAACAGACGTTAGCTGGTCTCCAATGCGCTCGATGTGTCCAAACAGACAGCGGTCTCGGGCTTTGGTACCGGTTCGGATGAGACAGACGTCCCAGTGAAACTACCAACAGGAAGTTAGTTTGTGAAAGGAACATTATCTTAATTTGGCTTAAAGTGAAGGATGTCATGCTTTAGGGAGACGCGAGTTCCTTCAGACTCTGTGAGGCTTGGAAATCTATTTTTGGGATAAATATGGATATACATTTATACCAACTGCCATAGAAACTATACTGACGTTTTTTTATTTTTTATTATTGTCTCATCTTCTAGTAAATCCTAATTACTTACTGAAACATCATTAAAACAATGTTAATTTACTTGAGAAGTAAATTTGTGTAAGATAAGACTTGTTTTCAAGGAATATATCATGAATTAAGTTAAGTATTTTTTCAAAGCCATTGGCAAATAGTTGACTTATTCAAAAATTAAATTAAATTAACTAATGCAGTTATATATATTTTATGACAATGAGTCTTAATACCTTAATAATAATAATGCAGTTTTGCTTCTCAATTGTTTTTAATATTTTATATTGGAAAACACTAAATAAAATTATTCAAAACTCTGATTTATTTAGTTATTCATTTAGTGAAGCATTTAACAAATTAATATATTATACTAGTTATCATTATAGGCATAGCTTTATGTTTTACGAATCATTTATCGAATCATTTATCGAATCATTTTGTGAATCATTTAGAGAATCAGCAATTTTTTGTAATTAATCATTTAATGAATCATTCAGCGAAATGTTTAGCGAATCATTTTGCCAAGTGCTTAATGAATCATTTTGCTAAACATTTTGGCTTCGTCCGAAATCTCATACTCTCTCTCTCGAGGTGGTACTTATTTTGAATAACTAATTATTTCGCGACCGATAAAAAAAAAAAAAAAAAAAAAATGAGTGTGTGTAGTATGATTGTAATCCAGACATACTACATTCGCCATGATGTCATTATCATGTGACCTACCAGCGTCAGTTGTGTCGCTTCACTGCCATTCACAAATACTCTCCCGTGGCCTCTTCTTTTGCCACATACTGTTTTTCGCCTACTACATAGTAGGGATGTATGTGATTTCAGATGAACATTTTAGAGAATCATTCAGCAAATTATTAGTGAATCATTTAGCAAATCATTTTGTGCATCATTTCGCAAATTGTTTATTGAAACATTTTGTGAATCGTTTAGAGAATCTTTCAGAAAATTCTGAAATGAATCATTTAGCGAATCATTTCACCAATTGTTCAACAAATCATTTAGCAAATCATTTTTTAAATCACTTAGCTAATCGTTTAACAAATCATTTAGCAAATCAGGGTCATTCTTATGAACCATCCTGGCAGAAATCACAGTGTTGCATTTTTACTTGTTCTGCAGCAAGCTCAAAACTCAATCTCGACTGTATTTTAACAACCTTTAGCATTACTACAGTTACCACAAGCTACTCACAGTAGTTCCAGCAGCACTGACTGAACGTTTGAACTTCTGTAGAATGGGACCGTCCGATGTGAGAAGATTTTGTGCCCCCTGCTCGAGTGTCCTGATGGTACGGCCCCGGGGTATGTGTCAGGAACCTGCTGCAAAGAGTGCCAGTGTAAGTACACACACACACACATTTGTTTTTGTGAATTGTGGGGACATTTCATAGGCGTAATGGTTTTTATACTGTACAAACCATATTTTCTATCCCCCTACACCAACCCTACCCCTAAACCTAACCATCACAGGAAACTGTGCACACTTTTACTTTCTCACAAAAACTCATTCTGTATGATTTATAAGTCTTCTGAAAAGTGGGGACATGGGTAATGTCCTCATAAGTCACCTCTTTTTGTAATACCTATGTCATTATACACATTTGTGTCCTGATATGTCACAAAAACACACACACACACACACACACAGACACACACACACACTCTCCTTACAACCGCCTCCACAGTGTTGCCTGACAACTGACCACACACTTGTGTTGCTAAGCTACACCCACACTCCATCTCCAGAGGTGTCAAGCTGCACATTTACATATTCAAATAAATTATTTATCACAAGCCAATAAACACGCAGCCCTGCAAGGGTTATGCAAATGCATATTTGATTTTAAACATCTCGAGCCACTTTATAGACAAAAAGCAGTTTCTATACGAGCCATATGAAGTGGAAACACAATCGCAGAGTCTGTTCTTCTGTCTTCATGCTCAATACTGAGGAATAAATCAGTTAGCATCGTCTGATGAGCTGCCGTCTGTGAAGCCCAGTGTTTTGATACGGGTCATTATCGTCACAGCTAATTTATTCAGTTATAATTAAGAAGTGAAGATGACCCTGCTGTATTATTAGTCATAGTTGATATCCATGCTAATTTCTGAGTTAGTGCTCATTTCTGCAGCAAAACCCATTCGTTTAACTGATTTAGCCTTAGCATGGGAGTAACGTAAAGTTACATAAAATAAAAACATAACACCATATATAAATTAAATATTACATAAACATTTAACCAAGTATGCCTGCTTTCAACGTAAAAAAAATATAAATAAATTTTTTTCAGCTTGTTGCACCCAATTAATTAAAAATATACAGTTTATTATTTACATAAAATCATTTGCACATATTTACATAAATGTTTAAATATGCTAATTATATCAGGGTGACTAAATCTACTATTTATTACATGCTAAATATGCTATTTATTATATTTCAACTTGATCTCATATTTCCCATTTTTATGTATAAACTGAAATGACATAATTTTATATAAATATATTATTATATATATATATAAAAAATACAGTATAGTAGTAGGTGATCTATACATAAAATGTTTAAATGTTTTATTACTTATATATATATATATATATATATATAATCATGATATATCATGATGGTTACATGATGCAATTAATGTTAATTAATGTGCAAACAACGCAACACGTTAGAAGTTAAATGCAGAGTTTTTCAAAACTGCTTCCTGTTTACAAATATGTGACATTCATTTCTGATGATCTTCTCATTGAATATTGATTCACTTGGAAATGAATCACATTACGGCAGAAAAATGGATTGCAAAAACCATTTCAAGTTGATTTTCAGAACAAACGGTTGAACCAAACTGAGTACTCAATTAGCTACAAGCTAGCAGTAGTTAATAGTTAACTTTCCACACCAATTAGAAACGACTGGTTGAACCCTGAACTCTATTTCAGAGCTTCAGCTGACTTCACTCACAATAAACATTAAAGATTCATTTCTAAGTATTTTTTTTATCTGTGGTAATTTAGCTGACACACGCTCCTTTTGGAACGACAGATTGTTTTCATCAGATATCTATAAAGGTTTCTCTTTCGTTCTGATAGTGTTTGTGGCCGTTTGGTTCAAAGCGTCTCTCAGTCTTCTGTTTCTGGAGAATATTTCTCTCCAGAGCGTTTTGGCTGCTATTTTCGGCTCGTGTCGATCTCCTACTGTGCCGTGAAACTGTGTACATTCGTTTCTTCCACCAAACGCTGGCAAACTTCATCCTGGAACAAAAACACAAACCTACAATTAAATAATATAGTGTTTATGCATGATCTACTAGAGCTTTAATTATGAAATTCACTTAGTATAATTACTGTTCAAGAAGTGTTTAATGCCTACCTGTTTAATGGTGATAAATAAATAAAAGCAGATATTTCAACATGCACACAGGCAAATGTAAATAGTAACTTCAGCTCATTTCTTCTCAAAAAGACACTTGATTTCAGGAAATCATTGGTGATTGTTGTAGCAAACAGCAGAAATGATTCATTTAATCTGTATGAAAGGTTCTCTGAGTCTGTATTTAAAGTCAGAGGAGGAAATAATTGCTGTCCTGGGAGCAATTATCGCCTCAGACGTCTTGTAATCGTCGGTTGTTTGCTGTTTTGTTTAACTCCAGATTTCCATACCGTAGCATTTCTACAGCTCACATTAATAGTGCAGGTTTCATTTGTGCTGCTTGTGTTTTCTGCTGAGTCACATCATGCTTTTGTTTGAAAGTTTCCAAATATTCAAACTAACTATCCATAACTAAATAACACAAAGTAAAGTGAGTTTACAGGGATAATTCACCCCAAAATCATCATTTACTCATGCCAAACCTGTAGGACTTTATTTCTTCTATGGATCATAAATGTTTCAGACTCAACACTAATTACTACTCTCAAGTGACAACAAGTCACATAAAGCCAATCTCATCTGCTTGATGCTCTCCAAATGTAAACGGTACTATCACCCATTTCTAAACTGCTCAATGTGAGGCATTAAGGTATAATAATCATTAGCACATGAATTTCTGTAAAAGTGCTCTACAGATAAAAGTTTTTTTGTCCATACAGTCAAAGTCAAATTGGTTCTAAAGGCTTGTTCGCACCAAGAATGATAACTTTAACGATAACTATATTATCATTGACACCAGGGTACGATATTTTCATTCTAAGCTGTTTTGTCATCTGTCACTTTAAATGCTCGAGCTCCTAAAAAGCAGAATAGATTCTGATTGGCTGTCAGTGTTTCTATCGTTCTTCAGCTAGAAAAAGTTCTGAAATCAATTTCAATGATATAATTTCTCTGTGCCGTTTTTTTAATAGTTGTGCTGTGGACTTCTTTTACATTTTAGAGCGATATCTTAATCCTTATAGTTATCGTCCTTAGTGTGAACGGCCTTAATGTTGTTTTGGACCCAATAAACTTTTATTGTATTAACAAAACCAGTGGAAAATCAGCAGAGAATATGTTCTTTTGCATTCCACAGGATCGTATCAGTATCCGGATAGGCCGCCTGCAGGTGTGTGCATATGGAAGAGTGTATCTGCATGTTTGTTTATGTTTGTTTGTGTTTTTCTGCAGCGATGTGCTTGTTTTCGGAGCAGACGCTGGTGGAAGGACACCGTTGTGCTGTTCATCATCCCTCTGGACTCTGCCAGCTGTTTGAATGCAGGGTACAAATCTTTACAACTGCTTCTATATATTGGTATAAAACACACAAAAATGTATGTATATGTGTATTTACATATATGTTTTGCGTTCCTCTAGAAACTTTGCATTAGCAAAAAACAAAAGTTTTAAAGGTGCCCTAGAGGTGCCTTTTCAAAAGATGTAATATAAGTCTAAGGTGTCTCCTGAATGTGTCTGTGAAGTTTCAGCTCAAAATACCCCATAGATTTTTTTTTATTAATTTTTTTTAACTGCCTATTTTGAGCCATTATTACATATGCACCGATTAAGCGTGCGGCCCCTTTAAATCTCCCGCTCCCCCGCCCCCGCGAGCTCTCAACTGCCTTAAACAGCAAACACAAAGTTCACACAGCTAATATAACCCTAAAAATGGATCTTTACAGAGTGTTCATCATGCATACATCGATTCCTGTGAGTATAGTATTTATTTGGATGTTTACATTTGTTTATGAATGAGTTTGATAGTGCTCCGTGGCTAACGGCTAATGCTACACTGTTGGAGAGATTTATAAAGAATGAAGTTGTGTTTATGAATTATACAGACTGCAAGTGTTTAAAAATGAAAATAGCGACGGCTCTTGTCTCCGTGAATACAGTAAGAAACTATGGTAACTTTAACCACATTTAACAGTACATTAGCAACATGCTAACGAAACATTTATTTAGAAAGACAATTTACAAATATCACTAAAAATATCATGTTATCATGGATCATGTCAGTTATTATTGCTCCATCTGCCATTTTTCGCTATTGTTCTTGCTTGCTTACCTAGTCTGATGATTCAGCTGTGCACAGATCCAGACGTTAATACTGGCTGCCCTTGTCTAATGCCTTGAACATGGGCTGGCATATGCAAATATTGGGGGCATACATATTAATGATCCCAACTGTTACGTAACAGTCGGTGTTATGTTGAGATTCACCTGTTCTTCAGAGGTATTTTAAACAAATGAGATTTATATAAGAAGGAGGAAACAATGGAGTTTGAGACTCACTGTATGTCATTTCCATGTACTGAACTCTTGTTATTCAACTATGCCAAGATAAATTAAATTTTTCATTCGAGGGCACCTTTAAACGCAAAGTTTCTCGTGGGAAATGCAAAAGCATCCAATGTTCTCGCAACTCTTTATGGTCATTTAAGAATTTTTAACACGTTTAAGACTGTGCTTACAAGGATACTTGCCAATAACGGCATTTCTTCATAATTTCGCCTTAAAGAACTCAATGCAGTACTCACATGCTGTCTGGAGCGGCTTTCTGTGTGCGCGTTTAGAGTGAGCCTCTTCATAGACATCGCACTAGTATATCTTTGAGTCTAATTGTGCTTGAAAAATATGTGCTTGGTTTAAAAGTACTTGAATGAATGAAAGAAAGATCGTATAAGGTAACGCTAGCCAAATGAATGCTAGGAACAAATGAATACTGCACCAATTGTGTTAAATATATTTAATATGTAAAAATGAAAAAATGTATCATAAATTTAACAAACAAATTCAAGTTAATTTTGACAGCCCTAAAGTTTATATACATAAGAATACACACAAACATATATAATTAATTTTTTTTTTTTTCAGGATCGTACTATGCATAGAGTTACGAACTCTGAAGACTGTCCACAGCTCACCTGTGCTGAATCTGATCAGATCACACTCACAGACAGATGCTGCAAAGTCTGCAGAGGTACGTAAGGATATCCGGCTTCATTCTGGCTTCAAAACCTCTCTGAGAATTTGTTGATTACTACAGTATGTACGATGATTGGTGTGATTAGTTTGACTGACCTTTAGCTGTTCAGTGTTTCTAGTAGGATAAATCCATAAATGTAAATCCAACTCTTCTATCTCGGGTTAAAGGTCACGACTTCTGCGCCGAGGACAACATCTGCACGGAGAACTCGGCCTGCGTTAACTTAGACGCCGGCGCTACCTGCAGCTGCAAGAACGGCTTCCGGCCGCTGCGCGAGGACAGCGCGTACTGCGAAGGTGAGGCGTCACTCAATCGGGTCAGCTGATCTGACAGATAATCCGTTAATTGCCTGGCCGTGTTGCTGCAGAACACGTGTGGCATTTTCATGTGCATACACTGCGGGAAATGAATAATAATTACAGCAAGCTGAGGAACAGGAATTTTAACAGCATTAGAGCCGCTGGCTGATTTTAATATTCCAGGATATACATTATTATTCCAGGACATCTGTATAATGGCTTTTCTTGTGATAATTGGATTTTTCTCTTGTTAAAATGCTGCAGAATCAAGTGTTGACATAAAATAGGTCACCATTACAGAGGAAATTATTTCAATGCTTCTGATATGAAGCAAATGTCAGCCAACATGTAATATTTAATGTGTGTATATATATATATATTTATAATTTTGTTCAGTGTATTTAAATAAAAAATAAAAAAAATATATATATATATATATATATATATATATATATATATATATATATATATATTTTTTTTTTTTAAATTTAAATACACTGAACAAAATTATAAATGCAACACTTTTGTTTTTGCCCCCATTTTTCATGAGCTGAACTCAAAGATCACACAAGATGTACACAAAAGGCATATTTTTCTCAAATATTGCTCACAAATCTGTCTAAATCTGTGTTATTGAGCACTTCTCCTTTGCCGAGATAATCCATCCACCTCACAGGTGGGGCTTATCAAGATGCTGATTAGACAGCATGATCTCTGCACAGGTGTGCCTCAGGCTGGACACAATATAAGGTCACTCTAAAAACTTACTAACCAAAGACTGTCAGAAACCATCTCAGGGAAGCTCATCTGCATGCTCGTCGTCCTCATCGGGGTCTCGACCTGACTGCATTCGTCGTCGTAACCAACTTCAGTGGGCAAATGCTCACATTCGATGGCGTCTGGCACTTTAGAGAGGTGTTCTCTTCACGGATGAATCCCGGTTTTCACTGTACAGGGCAGATGGCAGACAGCGTGTATGGCACTGCATGAGGCTAATGGTGGTCACACCAGATACTGACTGGTTTCGGACTCCCCCAATACAGTAAAACTGCACATTTTAGAGTGACCTTATATTGTGTCCAGCCTGAGGCACATCTGTGCAGTAATCATGCTGTCTAATCAGCATCTTGATAAGCCCCACCTGTGAGGTGGGTGGATTATCTCGGCAAAGGAGAAGTGCTCACTAACACAGATTTAGACAGATTTGTGAACAATATTTGAGAGAAATAGGCCTTTTGTGTACATAGAAGAAGTCTTAGATCTTTGAGTTGGGGGCAAAAACAAAAGTGTTGCGTTTATAATTTTGTCCATTGTATGTAATTTAAAAATATTTTATATATATATATATATATATATATATATATATATATATATATATATATATATATATATATATATATATATAATATTTAATGCATGAGATATGTATATATATATATATATATATATATATATATATATATATATATATATATATATATATATAGTTTATAGTTGCTAGTTTAGTAGTTTTTATTAGTACAGAAATGTGTCAATATTTAGTACAATTAATTACTATACAATAATTATTTTAATAATAATGCAATATTAACATATTTTAGATCATATATTATTAATAACTAATATAAATATGATAAATAGTATGTAAATTCAGCAATAAGGAATTTTCCGACCATGTTATTTTTGTGAGTCGCTCATGACGCAAGACGCTGAAAAACAGGAAAAGTTTTATGTACATTCATGAACAAAACGCGATGTGAAAGTGAAATAAAACAATGTGTTGAGATGTATTTGATGCTTTTCTCATCTAAAAAGCACATAATAATCCATCACATTGATATGCAATTAGTGTGACTAATTGATCATCATATTTTGTTATTCTATAATTTATTCAGTGACATTTCTGAATTGATTGACAGCTCTAAAAATAAAGAATCCTCCCTTATCCATGTTGTTTTTCACGCACATGACTAATTAACCAAGCGGCATTATTGATGCATGACTGGAATCCGTCAGATTCCTCTCCTGTTTTGGCATCTTAATTGGCTGCAATTGTGTATCGGTGAGAGTAAGTCATCAATGTCTTTCCCCTCCACCTTCCTCATCCTCCTTTTCCCCTCTCAAAGCCGAGCCGAGCCGCGGATGGCCTACTTTTGTTGAATGTCTAATGACTCCGGCTGTGTTTCTGGGGACGCTGCGCCCCCGTCACCTCCCCACACATCAGTCGGATCTCTAATGAAACCTGTTCATCTCGCCAGCTAAAAATAAACCCGGGAGATGCGTGCGGATGACCCAGCCTATGCTCACGTGCACGGCCGGTCAGGTAATTATCAAAGACCAGGAGGATATGAATAATTAAAGATGCTATCAGACACGCCGGCTTAAAGCAAGTTCGACGGTGGGTTCTGCCTAAATGTTCCCGTGGGACCCCGTTCTGGACGCTGTCAGATCTAGTTCGTCGAAACCGACGGGAAGGGGAACAGCGGGAGAAGAAATCAAAGCATGGATGTGTTTTGAAATAGAAAGGCAAAATAAAAAAGGCCATGTGTAACCCAGAAATGTTGGCTGGTGAGACGGATACACCAGCAGTGTCCCACTTCCAGACTCATTTGTCACCTCTTTCTTTTTAACCTTGCTGGTTTAGATGTAACACCTGGCGCTGAGGTTTCCATCATTAGCTGGAGGAAAATATCTGCTTTTAGCTCCATAAATTGAAGGCATTTGCACATTCTAGTTGTTTAGTACAGTAAACATAATTTTCATAGCTGGGCGGTTGGACCGAAATCATATCTCACAGTGGCTGTACATATTATTATCTCAGTTTTTGCCATAAGTTTAATTACAAATAATTCATATTTTAATAATAATGTGTTTATGGATTTTTTTGTATAATTCTCTTGTGATGCTTCCTTTTATATTATCAATTACTTATAAATTTGGATCTTTAGGAACTCAAATTAAACAATCAGATGATTCATTTTAAATTAATAAACTCAGTCTGACATCGGTGTAAAAACACATTTTAAAACAAAACTATAATATTAATAAAAATATAAATACATAAATATTTAGTTTCAATAAATATATAATTATTAAAGTGTTTATGTATTAAAAGTAATTTAACATGTATATATTTTAATTATAAATATATTAATATATATTAAATTATAAATAAATATATATTATAAAATGAATGTTTAATATAATTTTATTATATTAAACAAATTTTATATTAATATTTATATTAATATTATGCATTTATTTATTATATTATTTTTTTCAAACTGATGTGAATTTAAATGAATTGTGTATATATATATATATCATCACGTCATAGTTTGAAAAAAATTATATTTAATGCTTAATATTAATATAAATGAAGAAATAGACAATTATTATATATATATATATATATATATATATATATATATATATATATATATATATATATATATATATAGTATATAAAGTCACATTATAACTGTTTAAAACTATATGTATATTTATTGAAGTATTGTATTTTAATTAACATGTATTTAAAATTTTTGTATACACACACACACACACATATATATATGAAAAAAAATATATAAATGATATTTATATAGTGTAGATTATATTATTTAAACATTACAACACTTTAAAATTAAACAAATAATATGACAAATAATATTACATAAATAATATATAATAATAATAATAATAAATATATATATATATATATTTTTTAATAATAATATATATAAATATATAAATATATATAAATAATTTGAAGCTGTTGTTCTAGAACAATAGTTTGTTATAAACATAAATCGAATGTTCAACAAGTTGTAATGTCATCATATGGCCTCATTTCACCTGATATTATCATGAGTCAGCAGGATAATGTGTCCGATGACCAAACAACCTCAGATTCAAACCTGTGATGTTGAACCAGAACATGTTAAATTTCATGAACTGTTACTACAAATCCCCAAACACCACAGAGGCGAAACTTCCCCGTCGTCGTCTCACCATCTCCAGCATCAGGAGACTCAGAAACACTTTCCTTATTTCATTATGCAGGCGGAGGAGCGCGGAGTCTCTCTCAAGAAGCGCTACGTAGTTCTTTAAAGGCGTCATGAGCATTGGCAAGATAAAAATAGCTCGAGTCTGTGCTGATGAGATCAGTCCCGTTTCAATATTTCATGCGTGGTGTTGTAGGGCGTGAGCTCGAGGGAATACGGCACTCCCTCCTACAGCTTCTCTTTCACACACGCCCTGCTCGAGTAGATTCACGCTGCTTTGGCGCATAATAAAGGTTTCAGTCGTGTGCCGCTGGAGAGAGAGAGATGGACTGAAGGGCGAAGTGTGTCCTGATTATTCCAGACAGAGACGCAGACGTTTAGCGCTTCTCACTGGGAGTTACAGTAGATCTTCTGCTCGCCAGCGCTGCATTTATTTGATCAAAAATACAGGAAAAATTTTGAAATATTTTTATGATTTAAAATGGCTTTTTACTATGTGAATATATAGTAAAATGTAATTTATTCCTGTGATCAAAGCTGAATTTTCAGCATTACTCCGGTCTTCAGTGTCACATGATCCTTTTTTTTTAATGTTTGAAATAAATGTCCTGCTCTCAAGCTGTAGTAGATCTGCAGATGATGAATCCATTCAAGTCTCTTAAATCCTGCAGAATAGCTGGATGTCCTTGACGCTGTGGAGGCTTGAGTTCACCTTGTTAATTTGCAGTTATTCAAGCCATTTAAATGAAATATATCAAAAGCAGCGTGTACATTAACTGACAGGCTGATTGCGGCATGAACCCGGCGCACGATGTCATTTCCTGCAGGTCTGAGCAGGAAATGTCTGTAGGTGATCGGGGGTAATTGGCGCTGACTGTAAAAGTGCAGTTGAATCCCAAATGTAATTAGATGAAATGAGAGCGACGGCTGAAACTGACGCTGGTTTAGGGAAGATTGTAGGGCTGAACATCCGGAGACAGTCAGAATAGAGAGCATATTTAAAGTGATTTTTCCACATTCATCTTTCTTTAGTGTGTAATGCTGTTGTTTGAGCTTGAAAAAGCGGGAGTTATTCTCTATATCAGTCTCAGTGTTTCTGAACTGAACCTGTTCAATAAAAATAATCAACATTCAAGCATGAAAACCTGTTCTAGTACAGCCCAAAAACAACATCAAGTCTTTGAGAAAGGCATAATATGGGCTCTTTAATTCAGTGAGGTCGTGTACTGGTGTCGGATTTCAAGTGGAAGAAATTTAGATTAAATGAAATAGGCCTCATTGATGAAGCACTAGTAGAACGAATTTCTGTGTAAAGTTGACAGGTTATTTAGGAATTCACAACTATTTTGCAACTATTTACATAATCAAACTAATACATGAATGAGGCCGATTGGACGGATTAAACATCTGTGTCCCAGACTCAATTTCATTTGAAATGAAAAAGAAAATGCCTGAATAAAAATAAATAAATAAAAAATGGCACAAATGGAAAATGAATGGTTAATAAATAAATAAACAAACAAACAAACAAATAAATAAATAAATAAATAAATAAATAAATAAATAAATAAATAATGTGTTTTTCTTTCATATTGTCCCTATTAAAAATAAGTAAAAATGCATAAATAAATAAATATGAATGAATGAAAAGTAAAAAGGCCAAAAATGGAAAATTAATGAAATTTATGAATGAATGAATGAATGAATGAATGAATGAATGAATGAATGAATGAATGAATGAAAAAGAAAAAATGCAAAAAATGGAAAATCAATAAATAAAATACAAAAATGGAAAATGGAAGAAATTTGTGAATGACTGAATGAATGAATGAATGAATGAATGAATGAATGAATGAATGAATGAATGAGTGAAAAGAAAAAATGCATAAATAAATAAATAAAACACAAAAATGGAAAATGGATGAAATTTGTGAATCAATGAATAAATGAATGAAAAGTAAAAAGGCAAAAAATGGAAAATTTGTGAAATTTATGAAGGAATGAAATGCATAGAAAATAAATTGTATGAAAAATAAATAAAAGCATACATACATACATACAAGGATTGCATGCTTTTCTTTTCATACTGTCCCTGTTAAAAAAGTAGAAATGGAAAATGAATGAATGCATGAATAAATTTAGCTTGTTTGTAATTTGGCAGCTACCACAACTATATCTGTGCCGAGGAACAAGTGAAAATTACAAACAAACAAACAATAACAATAAATAAAGTAAATAAAGCGAATAAATAAATAAATAGTGTCTGTTCTAACTGATGTCAGTTCACTTTATTACTTCTTCTATTACTTCTAGTCACTGAGGATCAGACAAAATCTGTGGATTGAATTTAGGGTGAAATCGGATTCAAACCGCATTAAACGAGCCATGAGTACTTCACCTTTACTGATGATGATTTAAACACATTTATCAATCAAATAATCAAAGATTCCATGACTCTGGATTCTCATTTCTGCTGTCTTTCAAAGTCAAAGTCTATTCATAGTCTGATCCGTCTTAAGCCGGTTGCTGTGTTTTGGGTCTGAGCTGGTTTTTGCTGCTCAACCAGCTTAGACCGGCTGAAAACCAGCTACCGTGCTCCAGCTAGCATCTTAAGCTGGATTGTCTCTCTTTTTCTCCCCGGACTCCAGACTTCTGTGGCGTAAATGACAATTGATTACCGTGTGGGATTCTTGGAGGGCTGCGACTGATGACAAACGAGAGGCTGTTGTCAGTCTATTCTCCTCGGATCTCGCGGGACGCACCCGCTCTATGAGTCGCGCAGCTTCGTTTTCCGTTAAAAGAGCACTTTATATGAGACAAAACAATTCATTAGGATTAATACGGCCTGCCAGAGTCCATTCGTTCTCGCTGCGGTGCCGGGAAGTTTATTCACTTTATTGCTTCTGCCTCCGAATGCCAAAGAAGCTCTTCAGATAGTAGCGTGATTTATTGGCTGTGAGAGCGAGTTAATGAGACTATAGTCACGCTTTCCGAGGACTAGTTGTCAACGCCACCTTTTCATGTTATTGCCGCTTTGTTGTCATCTTGCCAAATCTCATTAATTATTTAAGGCACTTTCAAGGTTTCTTCTGTTGGCCAGGAAGGACAGTGTGTTTGAGTGGCTCTTAATGACTGAGGTCTGTCTGCACTCGTTATCATGAGGATCATTAGTTGAAGCACGACAGGTTATTTGTTAAGCACTGGACGCTGATCTTTCAGTTGAGGCTCGGGTGTTTAGTGAACACTAAAGAAATCAATGCGCTCTTTTCTTCATCTGAACTAAGATCATGTGTATGTTATACACTGACCACATTAACAGTCCAACAACTGATTAGTGAGGTCAACTTATTATTTCAGCTTTTTCAACACTTCTCACAGAGGGTTTTTAACATGCTGCATGCTGTGTAAAAATATCTGAAAATATATCTATGTTTGTAATGAAATATATTTGTAGGTCCTATTTAAAATAATACCTCATTAAAAAATAAAAATAAATAAATAACACTGATTCTTAAACAGTCCATCAAAGGAGAGAGATGGTGTAACCTCATCCACCAGCATATCACTAACTACTCATGATAACTAGCCAAACAATAACTATGATTTTTAAATCAGAATTTTAACTTGTCATAATTATACAATTTAAAGTCAGAATTTCAACTTTTTATGTCAATTTCAACTTTTTATTTCATAATTTTAACTGTCAATTTTGACTTTTTATAGTCATAATTACAACTTAAGTCAGAATTTAAAGTTAGGTTGTCATAATTTCGACTTTTTTGTCTATTTCAGCCGTCATAATTATGACTTTTTAAGTAAGAATTTAAACTTGGTATATCATAATTTTGACTTTTTAACGTCATAATTTTGACTTTTTATCAATTTCAACCTGCCATAATTGTGATTTTTTTTTAAGTAATCTGAAACTTTTTGTCATAATTTTTCTCTTTATGTCATAATTTTGTATTTTTACTGTCATTATTTTGTCTTTTTATGTCATAATTTTCTTTGTCATAATTTTGACTTTTAATGTCATAATTACAACTTTTTAAGTCAGAATTTAAACGTCACAATTTCGACTATTTGTCAATCTGTCATAATTTTGATGTTTTAACATCATAATTTTGACTTTTTAACGTCATAATTTTGACTTTTTAACATCATAATTTTGAATTTTTAAATTTCAAATTGTCATAATTATGAATTTTTAAGTAATTTCAACTTTGTTGTAATTTTGGCTGTCATAATTACGACTTTTAAAGTCAGAATTTCAAGTTGTCAATTATAAATTTGTCATAATTTTGACTTTTTATGTCATGATTTTGACTTTAATGTCATAATTACAACTTTTTAAGTCAGAATTTAAACGTCACAATTTCGACTATTTGTCAATCTGTCATAATTTTGTCATTTTAACATCATAATTTTGACTTTTTAACGTCATAATTTTGACTTTTTAACATAATAATTTTGAATTTTTAAATTTCAAATTGTCATAATTATGAATTTTTAAATAATTTCAACTTTGTCGTAATTTTGGCTGTCATAATTACAACTTTTTAAGTCAGAATTTAAATGTCATAATTTTTACTTTAACGTCATTATTTTGACATTTTTAACATCATAATTTTACATTTTTCAATTTCAACTTGTCATAATTATGGATTTTTAAGTAATTTCAACTTTGTCGTAATTTTGGCTGTCATAATTACAACTTTTTAAGCCAGAATTTAAACAGGTTGTCATAATTTTGACTTTTTGTTAATCTGTCATAATTCTAATTTTTTAAGTCAGACTTTAAACTTGGTATGTTGTAATTTTGACTTTTTAATGTCAATTTTAACTTGTCATAATTATGATTTTTTAAATAAAGTTTTGTCATAATTTTACTTTTCATACAGTAGTCAACATTTGATCAAAACATTTTGGATCAAAACCTTTCATCAAAGTTGATATATATATATATATCAGAATTTAAACTTGGTACGTCATAATTTTGACTTTTTATGTCATAATTATAATTTACAAAAACATGTTGTTTTTTTTCTTATGTGGCAGAAATGGGTTTCCACACGAATCCTCTTAGACTGATTTAGTGTCATGTTTCTTAATCCCAACTGGACGACTCGTCATTTTAGCTGTAGTTTTGCTGATTTCTGGTATTTGCAGGTGTTGTGAGACTCCAGCAGTTGGTGAATTTTGGTTCTGTGTGTGTGTTTCAGTGCGGCGCACCTGTGTTTGGGACGGCAGCCACAGATCTGTGGGAGGTGAATGGTTTATTTTAGCACTGGGTCTGTCAGGCAAACACACCGTGTGTTATCTTCCCACCGGCAGACAGACAGCACTGGAGCCGAGAGATAGAGCGAGACAGCAGGAGGAAAATAAGGCAGATAGAAAACACATAATGCCTCCCACAGCATGAAGGCATCTTGGCCCAAATGACACACAAACCGCCGCTTCTCTGGTGGGCCGTGACCCGAAAGGGCAGATCTATTCTGATGGGCCGCGGTCAATAGGGAAAAACAATGCTAAAAGCAAATAATGAAATGCAACTAACCATTTAATCTTGAGGTTAAGAGGTTGGAGAGCACAATAAATACACAACTGATCAACTATTAAAATATCATTTACCAGCTCAAATCTCACATTAAATAATATATGAATTAACATCATATAATGTATGTGTATATATATGTAATTATATATATATATATATATATCAGAGGTTGCGTTAGACTTTAACATTGTCCGTCCTTTTGACGGACAGGATCGTAAAAATCTGTCATAATCATAATCATAATTATTACCCTCATTTTAATTTTCATATTTTAATTATAATAACACATTTAATTGCTTTTATTTTCACACGTGAAATTTCTCTGTACTGTACTATAGGCTACGTGTTGGTAGCCATTAAAGAAAATGTAGTTTCATATTTATGTTTAAATATGAAACATGTTATGTTTTAAATTCATCTATTTGATTATGAAAAGTGAACAGCATGAGTAAGATGCATCATAAGATGCTAAATATATCGCGAGACATGGAGTGGGTCAGACATGATTTTGACCACTTCATTAAGTTGTGTTTTGTAGAAAGCCTTTCTTTAAAGTGAATTTCGTTTTGTAAAAATTGTATCTTAATTTTAATCAATGTTTCATTAACCAATTGCCTGGATTTAATAAATAAGAAGCAAATATAGTAGACAGTATAATCATGACATGGAAGTGCAGGCGCGATCACTTGCGCGTGAACTGGAGCGCGTCTTACAGGCTAAATGAACCGAAACTGTAAATCCCAGTCACTCTTTTGGTAGGCTATATGCTGTTTTCAGTTGACGAATAAACAGTGCATAGTGCGCCTCCCATCCAATAAATCGCAATAGGCTTAAAGCTTTGTGTTGCTTTTGATATGGAACAAATTCTGTCCATTTCATTACGAAATTCAAGCAATAAATACCGTTTTGACGCTCTTTAATGTAGCGTGATATATCGTTGTAGCTTCTGGGTACTTGCCTGTGCGTTATCAAATGCATAGCAAAAGATTTTTTGTTCTGGATCCAGTGTTCGAACTCGCCACCAACTGGACAGGGGTGGAAATTACAGTTACAATTTACAATAGATCACCATCAGTGTAATGGTCTTCAGATTTTTCCGTCATTGATAAAAAAATTCCGTCAATGACGGACAATTTTCGGTTAACGTGACCTCTGATATATATATATATATATATATATATCAATCAACCACTTTTTGAAGTTAATTTGGCCTATGCTATATTTGATCTGATGTAGGTTACTGATATTATCATCAGAAAAACTACAACACACTGTCCGTACGCTCTGGTTTAATGGCTTGCAATACCGTGGGTTAGATCGTTTATCTTGGCTGTTTATTCCATGCCTTACTTGTTTACTCCTGTCAAGATCCTCGTCCACATTTACTCTGAAGTAGACCATGTGTCTCCGTCAGCCCTGATTCATGTGCACTTAGCTGTGACTGATTTCCCTTCGCTGCGGAGAACACAGGACACAAAACCCAAAAAGAAGATGGATTTCCCTTCTATTTCATTATCTCACACACAAACCACGGCACATTCAAGCCAGGCTCCTCCAATGCTAATGTGATGTAGAAGGAAACCGGAGTAAAGACGCTCTATAGGCCGCAGTGATCAGCGACTAACAACAGCTCCAATTCTCAAACATCTTCAAGGCTCTTCAAGAGGCTGAAAACACTGTTTTGCATGCAAAAGTGATATTTTAGCATCATCTTTCATTAATAGTTATTTATTATTTTTAATTTTTAAAGTTTTGTGTTTTTATTTTCATTTTAGTGAGTTTTAGTAATTTTAATGTTTTTTTGTGATTTGTCAAGGTTTTTTAAAATATAACTATATAGTTTTTATTTCAGTTTTAGTTATTTTAGTACATCAAGTTAAACTAAATGAAAACGAGCAATGTTACCTTGGCAAGAGGGTTATTATCGTCAACTAAAACTTAAACAACTAAAACTATGAAATATAAATATTATATTGGCAATTGGCAATTATGACAATACTAAATCATTATTTTGATTTATTTTTATGTCATTATAATGATATTAATTATGAAATTATGAGAAAAAAGTAGAATTTTTTTAACAAAAATATGTTTTATGATCCTAGTTTTACTTTCCTTTTACTATATTAACCCTGCTATGCATGTACTGGTGTCAAGATTGGTAAAAACTTGAGAAAAACTAGTCTGCTTGTACGTACTGCGGTATCAGAGCGATCTGATGGATAACAGGAGTTGCAAAAAAGGTTGTTTGATTCGTTCAGTATTTGCGAGTTCTTTGTTACTGTGGGATAATAATCCCTGGTTATTCCTTTAAATAACAGAGGAGGTTTAATCACGTGACCTAAGTGAGTTACAGAAGAGAAGCGGCTGAGGTTATGCTGAAGGACGCAAGTTCGAAGTAAATCGGGTTAAAGTTTCATTTGAAGTCCTGAGCCATAAAGCCACTCTGAATTCATCACAAATGCAGCAGTTCAGCACTGGTGAAAATTCATAAGGCTTTTTATTAGATCTGTAAGTCTATGAGATTTGATTTAATACCTTTTATTTGATCTCACTGCGATAAATTCAAGGAGTCATGACACATGAGCAGGGCGATCACTCTGCCCTCCGTTTTCTCCAAACTTTTGCCCGGGAAAATGTCACGGATTTCATCTTTCCCTAGCGGCGCACAATGCCTTTTAAAAAGTTACAGAATTCATAATAAGGACACTTGAATCCAGTACAAAAGTCTATTGTTCAGTACTTGTAATTTTAAAAGAGTGTTTTGTTTACTAGATGAATAAATGAAAGCAGCATTTTCCAGTCAGAGGAACAATAAATCATTTCAACTAAGTAGCCAATGTTGCCAAATAGATTCAAGATGTTTAATGCAAAGAGTTGAACTTTAAACTAGTTAAAACTAACCAGCATGTTACACACGCTGTTTTACAATAATAGCGCAAACTAATCAAACTGATTTACTGAAACGAACAATTGATTCAAACAGCCTAAATCTTTTAGCATTTTAAATTCAGAGATGTTTTATATAAATAAGTTTATACTCGCAAGTCTCTTGTGTAAAAATGACATTAAAATCATTGCGATTTTCACAATGTTGCTTCTGCAAACATTGCAAATATGCACTGTATTATTTTATTTATGTACACTGTAAAAAAAATGTATTTTTTAAAGTTGCAAATAATGATTATTGGAGTATGTTTTAAAAGAAAAAACTGAAATTAAAAATTTCACATTTAATATAATGTGTTGCATTTTTTGCAATTATTTGTGAAATTAACTAGCAACTTCTGAGTAAAAAGCTTTTTCCGTTTTGTATTATTTTTTATTTATTTGTTTTTAATAAATTCTATTTTAATTTTTAATTAGTTTTTTTCTTACTTTTGTTTTTTCTCATGCATTTCTATGATTATTTTTTAAATAGTTTTTTATGTAAAGATGATCATTTCTTTTATGTTTAATAAATACTGCTAATCAATTTTCATTTCTTACTTTTTATTGTTATTTTTATTATGTATCTTTATGATTATATTTTAAATACTTTTTTATGCAAAACCTTTTTTTATTTGTTTTTAATACATTTTATATGAATTTTTAATCCATTTTTATTTCTTTTTTGTTATTTTTAAAAATTTAAATTTTATTTTTAAAATATTTTTTATGTAAAGAACTTTGAATTATCATTGCTTTTTATTTGTCTAAAATTATATTCATTTTTTATTTTTTTATACTCAATTTTTATGATTATTTCTTATGCCTCTTTTAGGATTATTTCTTAATCACTTTTATGTAAAGTACTTGGAATTACCATTGCGTATAAATTGTGCTATATAACTAACTAAACTGTCCTTGACAAATATTGAATATATCGTAAATATTTGATATCTCGACCACATCATGGTAGAAGTCTTTGACTCAAGGCTTCAAGCTAGCAGTGTTTCGATTAGCAGCCCCTCAGCTTCATGCTAAAGTCTGCTGATCTGATGTGTTTGTGCAGATATCGATGAGTGTGCGGAGGGGAGGCACTACTGCCGGGAGAACACGCAGTGTGTGAACACCGCCGGCTCCTTCATGTGCATCTGCCACACCGGATTCATCCGTATCGATGATTACTCCTGTACAGGTGAGAAACAACTCCAATCAATCACATGGCTTTCACATGTTCATCAGCAATGTCATTAAAATCACCTTTGATACAGCGGCTGGTTAAACGCTTGAGGATCCCAGAAAGATTTAATCACACTATCCACATAAACTCCATGAGAAACTTCTGTGTCTCATTACAATACAGATTTCAACCAAAATGCTGCAACAAAGCCAAAGGCCTAATCAATTTCAATCATTTGTGATATTGCAGGCTTTTAATTATTAGTTTAAACACATTTAAAAAAATATTTTAATTACTTAAGTGTGTGTGTGTGTATATATATATATATTGATATTGCACTTTGGAATTTTTATAAATGCAATCAATGAAATCAAGTCTTAATATATTATACAGTGTTGTTAATAGTTAATTTGTCTTGTTTAAAACTATCAAACTAGACAAATTGACAAAATGTAGACATAATATTCTACATAAACTCTAAATGCAGGCTTTCAATCAGATTTAAATCATTATAAATATATATGAATTAATTTTAAGCTTCTCAGTATTATTATGATTGCATTATTATTTCTAGTAGCTCCTCGCAGGTTGTCACCGGTATCTTGCCAAAAGAGTACAGCATTATATGCTGACATAGAGGATGTTTTTGCTGCTGAAACAGCGTATCTGAACCCCAAGAGTCACCCAGTCACTTCATACTTCCAGTTTCAATATGGACTATTGCTGTAATTATTTTAAAGTGTTTACTGTTGCTCTTTCACTAATTGCCCAGCAGTTACAGAAAGTGTGCGCTTGTAGACATCATATATCATTTCCGTTTATGGATTATTGAGACTGCTGCTACCAGACAGGATGTAGCATTTCGACTCCAGCACTTCCTGTTTAATGATAATTAGTCAAACTAGTACAAAGCCCAGCCAATTAGGTTCATTCAAGCACAGCGTCTCTCAGTTGGACATTCAAAAAATCTGCAGTATAATAAAATCCAGGAGGCGTTTTGTGCGCACAGATAAATGTCTTTATTATGATAGTCTAGATTCATCTTGCTGCAACATGAAGTGCTCCATGTCCTTCAAGGTTTTAAACAGTCTCTTAAAAAGAAAACAGCTTTTATAGTGCTGCGCGCACTGTATTTCTCTCCTCTGTGGAATTATTGATCGACTGCGGTAGAGAGCGTCCCAAAGCACCTCTCTCTATTCTCACCAAAACTGATAAACACTTTTAGCGTTTAATTCCTCGCATCCCCCAGAGATGAATATGAGAGTACTGATGGATTACATTCTATTGCACGGATCGATATTAAAATGTCTGTGAGCTACAAGAGCCCGAAATTCCCAGAATCCATCAGTTCGTGTGATTAAGTCGACTCCCCGCTGTAATGATTCTCTTGTCACAGTCAAGCGTTTGTCAGCCTCACGCCGACTTACCGAGATGGAGCCGTACAGCCGTAATCACGGTCTCTGTGTGCGCCGAGATACGAGACCCCTCGACACTGTTGCTTATGAAAAGAAAATGAGTTATAAGCCCATAAAGCACCTTACAGAGGCACACTGAGAATACATGCTCTTAATTGCAGGACGTTGCTTACCCTGAAAGTGGTTCATTGAGTCAGAGAAGTGACACATGCTTGCACTTTCCAAATATCAGGACTTCCCGTTTGCATGAAAAAGTAGTGTTTGGGAAACCTGTTCGGAAAAAGTCATGACAGTCACACTAGCAATTACATAGTGTTGCACTAACAACCATTCAGAATATCTTAGCAACCCCTTAGCGACCACCTAGAACACCTTAGCAATAATATGACAACACATTTACACACTTTCAACTGCATATCAGTGCCCTAGCAACCACTAAGAACACCCTAGGTATTACATAACAACACACCCAGAACACCCTAACAATATAGCAACATATTTACACCCTATCAACCGCACATCAGTGCCCTAGCAACCACCTAAAATACCCTAACAACATAGCAACATGTTTACACCCTAGCAACCGCACATCAGTGCCCTAGCAACCACCTAGAATACCCTAACAACATAGCAACATGTTTACACCCTAGCAACTGCATATCAGTGCTTGAGCAACCACCCAGAACACCCTATCAATTATATAGTATCACTTTTATACTCTATCAACCACATATCAGTGCCCTAGCAACCATACAGAACACCCTAAAAACAAAGCAACGTCTACACCCTATCAGCTGCATATCAGTGCTCGAGCAACCACCCAGAACACCCTAACAACATAGCAACAGGTTTACGTCCTATCAACAACATATCAATGCCCTAGCAACCATCAAGAACAAATTGATATAGAAACACATTTACACTCTATCAACCATATATCAGTGCCCTAGCAACCACCTAGTACACCCTAACAACATAGCAACATGTTTACACCCTAGCAACTGCATATCAGTGCCCTAACAACCACCCAGAACACCCTATTAATTATATAGTAACACATTTATATCCTATCATCCACATATCAGTGCCCTAGCAACCACCTAGAACACCCTAACAACATAGCAACATATTTACACCTTATCAACCGCACATCAGTGCCCTAGCAACCACCTAGAACACCCTAACAACATAGCAACATATTTACACCCTATCAACCGCACATCAGTGCCCTAGCAACCACCTAGAACATCCTAACAACATAGCAACATGTTTACACCCTAGCAACTGCATATCGGTGCTTGAGCAACCACCCAGAATACCCTATGAATTATATAGTAACACTTTTATACTCTATCAACCACATATCAGTGCCCTAGCAACCATCCAGAACACCCTAAAACAATACAGCAACGTCTACACCCTATCAGCTGCATATCAGTGCTCGAGCAACCACCCAGAACACCCTAACAACATAGCAACAGGTTTACGTCCTATCAGCAACATATCAATGCCCTAGCAACCATCAAGAACACATTGATATAGAAACACATTTACACTCTATCAACCATATATCAGTGCCCTAGCAACCACCTAGTACACCCTAACAACATAGCAACATGTTTACACCCTAGCAACTGCATACCAGTGCCCTAACAACCAGCCAGAACACCCTATTAATTATATAGTAACACATTTATATCCTATCATCCACATATCAGTGCCCTAGCAACCACGTAGAACATCCTAACAACATAGCAACATATTTACACCCTATCAACCGCACATCAGTGCCCTAGCAACCACCTAGAACATCCTAACAACATAGCAACATGTTTACACCCTAGCAACTGCATATCGGTGCTTGAGCAACCACCCAGAATACCCTATGAATTATATAGTAACACTTTTATACTCTATCAACCACATATCAGTGCCCTAGCAACCATCCAGAACACCCTAAAAACAATAAAGCAACGTCTACACCCTATCAGCTGCATATCAGTGCTCGAGCAACCACCCAGAACACCCTAACAACATAGCAACAGGTTTACGTCCTATCAACAACATATCAATGCCCTAGCAACCATCAAGAACACATTGATATAGAAACACATTTACACTCTATCAACCATTTATCAGTGCCCTAGCAACCACCTAGTACACCCTAACAACATAGCAACATGTTTACACCCTAGCAACTGCATACCAGTGCCCTAACAACCAGCCAGAACACCCTATTAATTATATAGTAACACATTTATATCCTATCATCCACATATCAGTGCCCTAGCAACCACGTAGAACATCCTAACAACATAGCAACATATTTACACCCTATCAACCGCACATCAGTGCCCTAGCAACCACCTAGAACATCCTAACAACATAGCAACATGTTTACACCCTAGCAACTGCATATCGGTGCTTGAGCAACCACCCAGAATACCCTATGAATTATATAGTAACACTTTTATACTCTATCAACCACATATCAGTGCCCTAGCAACCATCCAGAACACCCTAAAACAATACAGCAACGTCTACACCCTATCAGCTGCATATCAGTGCTCGAGCAACCACCCAGAACACCCTAACAACATAGCAACAGGTTTACGTCCTATCAACAACATATCAATGCCCTAGCAACCATCAAGAACACATTGATATAGAAACACATTTACACTCTATCAACCATTTATCAGTGCCCTAGCAACCACCTAGTACACCCTAACAACATAGCAACATGTTTACACCCTAGCAACTGCATACCAGTGCCCTAACAACCAGCCAGAACACCCTATTAATTATATAGTAACACATTTATACCCTATCATCCACATATCAGTGCCCTAGCAACCACCTAGAACACCCTAACAACATAGCAACATATGTACACCTGATCAACCGCACATCAGCGCCCTAGCAACCACCTAGAACACCCTAACAACATAGCAACATGTTTACACCCTAGCAACTGCATATCGGTGCTTGAGCAACCACCCAGAATACCCTATGAATTATATAGTAACACTTTTATACTCTATCAACCACATATCAGTGCCCTAGCAACCATCCAGAACACCCTAAAACAATACAGCAACGTCTACACCCTATCAGCTGCATATCAGTGCCCTAGCAACCACCCAGAACACCCTAACAACATAGCAACAGGTTTACATACTATCAACAACATATCAATGCCCTATCAACCACCAAGAACAAATCAATATAGCAACACATTTACACTCTGTCAACCATATATCAGTGCCCTAGCATCCACCCAGAACAACATATTTGCACCCTAGCAACTGCATATCAGTGCTCTAGCTACCACCCAGAACACATCACTACTCATATAGCAACATTTTAACACCCTAACAACTGCATATCAGTGCACTTAGTACACCATAACAATGATATAACGTTACAACCTAGCAACCACAAGGAACATCCTAGAAATTATATAGAAACACATTTACACCCAAATATAATTACCCTAGCAACAACCCAAAACACCATAGCAATGATACAGCAACACATTAATGCCCTTGTAAGCATTCAGAACAACAATATAGCAGGATAATAAATCCCCCATCAACTACATATCAATGCCCTAGCAACCACTCAGAACACCCTTGCAATTACATAGTAACATGCTAACAACCACTTCAAGCTGCTGTGTTTTTATTTCTGCACCAAACAGAAGTGGCAGCCTGCTAGAGCACTGTGCCAAGAACCGAATCAAGGTCGTAGGAAATGTGTAGACAAATGTACCTTGAATGCACTATAAAATGTTTTGGATAAAAGCATGTACCAAATGCATCACAAAAAATGACCCTATCTGACATTGGTCAGACAAACTGATATTTCTGTGCCAAAAAACACACCATTGCCAAAATGCCTGAGTCAGGCCACTCAAATTCATTTGATGCATGTAAATAAAAGACTGTTTCGCCAGTTTTGTGTTGCCAGGGTGTTTCATTACGTAAAAAGCTACTTTGGAAGATATTCTGGGAATATTCGTACGTCTGTATTGGTTTCTCCATCCTTGTGGATTTTATTGTTTCAAAGCAAACTGCTGCCAACTAGTTTAACAGAATTCCTTATCTAGTTTAACCAATAACACAGTTTTCGACAAAATCCTTAGTTTAACCAATAACAACACTTCCAACAAATATCCTTAACTAGTTTAACTGATAACAACCTCTTCCAACAAAAGTCCTTATCTAGCTTAACCAATAACACTGCTTCCAACAACAAAAAAATAAATACATTCTTAACTAGTTTAACTAATAACAATTTCTGACAAAATCTTTAACTAGTTTAACCAATAACACAGTTTTCGACAAAAACATTGTAACTAGTTTAACTAACAACCCCTTCAAACTAAAGTCCTTATCTAGCTTAACCAATAACACCGCTTCTGACAAAAAACTTAACTAGTGTATCCGATAACACCACTTCCAACAAAAGTCCTTAACTAGTTTAACCAATAACACAGTTTTCGACGACAAATTCTTAACTAGTTTAACCAATAACACAGTTTTCGACGACAAATTCTTAACTAGTTTAACCAATAACACAGTTTTCGACGACAAATTCTTAACTAGTTTAACCAATAACACTGCTTCGAACAAAAGTCCTTAACTAGTTTAACCAGAATAACCAGCATCAAAGCAGGATAAACCATACAGTGAAATCATGTTGTCAGCACCAGAACAGCCAGTCAAAAGCAAACAGATTGCAGATTTCATTTGATGCATGTAAATAAAAGACTATTTTCCCCAGTTTTGTGTTTCTAGGGTGTTTCATTATGTAAAAAGCTGCTTTGGAAGATATTCTGGGAATATTCGTACGTCTGTATTGGTTTCTCCGTCCTTGCGGATTCTATTGTTTCAAAGAGAACTGGTGCCAGGCTCCGCTGCGCTCTGCCAAGTTCTCCTCTGCTCGTCCCTGCGCTACTTTAATTTCATTCCCCTCTTTTTGAGCTCGGCTTCATGAAAAACCAGAATAAAAACGCAATGAGTGCGTACGGTACGGTGTATTCAAAGGCCGCCCGTACATTCGGCTGAGAGCGTACAGCTTTTAATGAGATGGAGCTGCTCTCAAGCCTCAAACGCAGAACATCTCATGAGTTTCAGCTTTCAGGAGACTGCAAAATGAAGTTCTACGCCCTCCGTCGCCACAGGTGCTGTAATTAATAGCTCCGGCACTTCTGTTTGCTTAAGACGGAAACCCAAGAGAGAGGTTTTCCCCTTCTTCAACGGCCGCACACAAACACACTTCACACACGGCTAATCCAGACCTGCGTCGACCCCAATGAGTCTAATGAAACGCGTTCTCCATAGAGAAGGTAATTAGTTGTGAAATGCCGAGCGCAGCGGTTTGTTCTTGGAAAAACTATATTGATAAATGTTTGATTGGTCGTGCACAGATGGCCGCTGGCTTTACAACTGAGCTTGCAGTTCTGCTAACAGAGCGCTGACGCTCTGAGCTGGAGTTACGAAGCGTTAAACAAACTCTCATCTGTTAGCTAGGCTCAGATTTGACAAGTACTGGCATGGATTGGAAGCGTTTATGTACTTATAGATTGTACTAGCGATGAACTGTGATTATTGAAATGAACAGTGTCAGTTTAACAGCTGCATTTATGCATTTGGCAGATGCTTTTTGTCTGAAGCGACTTACATTGCATTCAGTTCATCACTGGTGTTGCCGGCATCATCCGCTCTTCTCCTGCTCCAGCGTTGCTCTTTCACTGAGACTTTCAGGAGACTTCATGACGATCTTCCTCATGTCTTTCCAAACCTCTGTGACTTACTTTCTGCTGTGAAACACAAAAGATGTTTGTTATATTCAAGTGAATTTAGGTGAACTGTTCCTTTAAGCAAAAGTCTTCTCTTGCACTCCATTTAATCTCATTGCTGTCTAGTAGAAACAAGAGATTTCCTTTCCTCTGTATGTGTGTGTGTTTCGGGCCCTCGAGTGTCTCCAATGCACCCAACGATTAGCCCCGTAATCTCTGGCTCTGTTATTAGTCTTTCCTGCGGTGTGTAAGAAAGGTGTTATCTGAGATAGCAGAATCGGCTGACTCCACACCGGTGTGTGTGTGTCCATTCTTCACCGCCACGGATTAGAAAGGACCAATTCAAAGTGGCCTCTGGCGGTGCTGTACCGCGACTCCATTCTCCTGTCCTGTATCTCACCTCATACACATCCCGACTCCTGGATTCTGTTCATTTCTCACGGAGGAGTCGTGGACAGAGGCTCTCTGCATGAATGTGGTTTTGTCTGGGCAATGGCAGCTGGATTATGGGAAATGAAAACTCTCATTTTGAGTTCAAGAGCTGGGCTGCATTGGCCGTGACTTCTCCTTTTGATTGGACTCGTTTCATTCAGACCCAAATTTCACACCTTTTGAGGTGAATAAAAACATGTACAACTTATAGTCAGAGGAGAATCTTTATAACTGAACGTTTTGCTTATTTTCATGAGGTTAAATGAAGGTTAAAGACTAGTAGAGCGGCTCACGCATATCATAAAGATCCATTCAACATGCTGCACTGCCAAAAAAAAAAAAAAAATCAGCAGTATTTTTGACTCATTTTCAGTGAAAAATATTCCAGAAATATATAAATAAATATTATTTATTATAATATTTTTTTATTTATTTACATTTATTTATTTATAATATCGTTTGGAGTTGTTTTTAACTAATATATATATATAGATCAGTGGTGTGCAGTGGTGTTCTGAAATGAGGAGGCACATTTTTTTTTTTTATGAATCATTGTAAATTCATGTGCAATACTCTTAAAGTTGACAAATCTTCCTTGTTAAATTAACATTACTTTACAGTACATCAAAAAGAAAAAAAGAAAAGAAACCAAATACAACTCTATTTTGTAATTTTACATTAACAATGTAATGTTCTATTTATCAAAACCAAGTCAATCTCATCAAGCATCAAGTGTTTTAAGCATTTCTACATTCATTTCAAAATAATAACTAAAGGCAATAATAATTTAAACAATATATTTTATTTGTTTATTGCGGTTTTTCTTTTTAATTGTCAACCTAGAATATTTTGGATCATCAGTCTTGCTCCATTAACACCGTCTGTCACAGACACGAATTGCATTTTTAATTTCACCAAACTGATTGCACTAAAAAACCCCGCAGTAATCATGCTTTCAGTCCATTTCAAGTTTGATTTTGACGTGACAAAGCGGTGACATCTAACTGGGTGATCTGTTTACTTACTTTTCGATTAGTCTTCCGATTGACGCCATTATTTGTTCAGTCAAACCTACGCGCGGAACGCGCACGTCAACGAGAGGCGGGATTTATCGCACAAACCAATCATATCCAATCATAACCAATTACATCCAATCATAGCGCGATGGAGACATTGCCTCCTCTCACGTGACTTTCCCCCATTCATTCTCAATTACCCCCCACAAAACCCACCGCACGCCGGGGTTCTGATGATTTTCTATGGATTCTTATGAGAGGAAAGGGAGGCATGACTCCTCTGTGTAACTTTACCTGCGGGTGTCGCTGTTGGGCAGTGTTCCTTAAGAAATACGCGTGACTTGCGCTCTTTTTAATGTCATAATTTGTAATATTTGTGTTGTTTTATATGTAATATGGATTATTTTCTCATCCTATTTTTTTGAGGAGGCACTGCCTCCCTTGCCTACTCGGAGGAAACGCCCCTGATATAGATGTATAGATAGATAGATAGATAGATAGATTCACAAATTTACTTGAAAAGGAAAATGTTGTAAGTTATTAACTTGTTTTTGTTTTATGACTTGTTTTCAAAGATTATATTTTGAACTCAGTTTTTTTTTCTTCCTTCCCCTAAGCCATTTTGGCAAATGCATAAACCTCACTACAATTTATTACTTGTAAAAACAAGAAAGAAAAAAAAACCTTGCTGCCAAAAGAGTGAATAAAAAAAACTTAATTCAAGATATATTGGCTGAAAACAACAAATCTTCCCAAACATTCATTCAAGTAAATGTGATGTTTTAAAGGGATGTTTATCATGTGTTATTTATATGCTATTATATACCACATTAAATACTATATATGTATTCATATTTTCATTTAGCATTTAAATTTTCATTTAATTTTAGTGTAATTATTGGTAATTTTGTATGCTTTTGTCAGTTTGATTGAAATTTCTAAGTAGGTTTAATTTTTAACTTTTGTTGAAATTTAGTCAGTAATTTTATTTCTTAAACCTAAATTTATTTCAGTTAGTTGCGCAACATTTTTAAAAAATGTTCATTTAATAAATATTCAATTAATATTTATGTTATTTCAGCTTTTTTTCAATTAAGATTTTAGTTTTTGTTGACAATAACAGCGCTTCCGACAAAAGTCCTTAACTACTTTAACCAATAACAACTCTTCCAACAAAAGTCCTTTACAAGTTTAACCAATAACAACTCTTCCAACAAAAGTCCTTAAAGGTGCTAAAGAGGATGTTTTGTTTTATACATTTTTGCAATATTACTTGAAACTGTCTTTACTAACTGATAAAAGACTATTTATTAGGTGCACTGAAAGGAATAATATTAATATACATCATCTGTGCACGAGGTAGGGCCTTAAAAACATCAGCCAATCGGTTACGCGATCATCACATCACCTCTGGCTTGTCAATCACTGCCGTGACGTTCCTTGTGAGAGACGTGCGTGGATTGGCCCTCTGGATTGTCAATCACTGCCGTGACGTTCCTTGTGAGAGACGAGCGCGGCTGCGCGCTCCAGTAACTTTCCACAGTCCAAAGGCGCCGCATGCAATGTTTTTGTCAGGAGACAGGAGTAACAACTGCAGATTATGAGTTACCTGTGGTGATCCGACATAATGAATCCACGAACACGACACAGCGAATGCCGATGGTAAACAATCGTGTTCCAATACTCGTGGCACGAGTTTTGGGAGGCGTTCCCTCGAAAGGAGGGGGGTTGTTCTTACGCATGCGCTCATTTAAAAAAACTCAGTAACAGTCTTTGGTTTCTCAGTCGACAAAAAGATCCTCTTTATCACCTTTAACTAGTTTAACCAATAACATCACTTCTGACAAAATTCTTAACTACTTTAACCAATAACAACCCTTTTTAACAAAAGTTCTTAACTAGTTTAACCAATAACATTGCTTCCAACCAAAATTCTTAACTAGTTTAACCAATAACAACCTGTGACGAGCAGGGCGGGCGAGAGCCGTGAGGGAACGGCGTGAGGCCGGTGACGCGAGTGATAATGAGCGTCACCTGCGAGGCGTGCCGGCCTCGAGTCTCTCACGGAGGAGCTCCGGAGGCATAAAAGGAGGAGCGACTACAATGAAAGACGAGAGAGGACCAGGCCTGGACTTTATTTTATGTTTTGTTATGTTTGTGTGGCCGGCAGACGTCCGCGAGGGTCTGCCGGCATTACTTTCGTTTTGTTTATTTTATATTAAAGTTTGGTTGAATGTTCGCCGGTTCCCGCCTCCTTCTTCCCATATCTACTAACCTCGTTACATTGGTGCCGAAACCCGGGAGGAAGGAGGGACATGCTGTCGGAGAGACTCGAGGCCGGCACGCCTCGCAGGTGACGCTCATTATCACTCGCGTCACCGGCCTCACGCCGTTCCCTCACGGCTCTCGCCCGCCCTGCTCGTCACACAACCCTTTTTAACAAAAGTTCTTAACTATTTTAACCAATAACAGCGCTTCCAACAAAAATTCTTAACTAGTTTAGCCAATAACATTGCTTCCAACCAAAATTCTTAACTAGTTTAACCAATAACATTGCTTCCAACCAAAATTCTTAACTAGTTTAACCAATAACAACCCTTTTTAACAAAAGTTCTTAACTATTTTAACCAATAACAGCGCTTCCAACAAAAATTCTTAACTAGTTTAGCCAATAACATTGCTTCCAACCAAAATTCTTAACTAGTTTAACCAATAACAGCGCTTCCAACAATAATTCTTAACTAGTTTAACCAATAACAACCCTTTTTAACAAAAGTTCTTAACTATTTTAACCAATAACAGCACTTCCAAAAAAGTTCTTAACTAGTTTAACCAATAACATCACTTCTGACAAAATTCTTAAATACTTTAACCAATAACAACCCTTTTTAACAAAAGTTCTTAACTAGTTTAACCAATAACATTGCTTCCAACCAAAATTCTTAACTAGTTTAACCAATAACATTGCTTCCAACCAAAATTCTTAACTAGTTTAACCAATAACATTGCTTCCAACCAAAATTCTTAACTAGTTTAACCAATAACATTGCTTCCAACCAAAATTCTTAACTATTTTAACCAATAACAGCGCTTCCAACAAAAATTCTTAACTAGTTTAGCCAATAACATTGCTTCCAACCAAAATTCTTAACTAGTTTAACCAATAACATTGCTTCCAACCAAAATTCTTAACTAGTTTAACCAATAACAACCCTTTTTAACAAAAGTTCTTAACTATTTTAACCAATAACAGCGCTTCCAACAAAAATTCTTAACTAGTTTAGCCAATAACATTGCTTCCAACCAAAATTCTTAACTAGTTTAACCAATAACAGCGCTTCCAACAAAAATTCTTAACTAGTTTAACCAATAACAACCCTTTTTAACAAAAGTTCTTAACTATTTTAACCAATAACAGCTCTTCCAAAAAAGTTCTTAACTAGTTTAACCAATAACATCACTTCTGACAAAATTCTTAAATACTTTAACCAATAACAACCCTTTTTAACAAAAGTTCTTAACTAGTTTAAACAATAACATTGCTTCCAACCAAAATTCTTAACTAGTTTAACCAATAACATTGCTTCCAACAAAAATTCTTAACTAGTTTAGCCAATAACATTGCTTCCAACCAAAATTCTTAACTAGTTTAACCAATAACATTGCTTCCAACCAAAATTCTTAACTAGTTTAACCAATAACATTGCTTCCAACCAAAATTCTTAACTAGTTTAACCAATAACAACCCTTTTTAACAAAAGTTCTTAACTATTTTAACCAATAACAGCGCTTCCAACAAAAATTCTTAACTAGTTTAGCCAATAACATTGCTTCCAACCAAAATTCTTAACTAGTTTAACCAATAACAGCGCTTCCAACAAAAATTCTTAACTAGTTTAACCAATAACAACCCTTTTTAACAAAAGTTCTTAACTATTTTAACCAATAACAGCTCTTCCAAAAAAGTTCTTAACTAGTTTAACCAATAACATCACTTCTGACAAAATTCTTAAATACTTTAACCAATAACAACCCTTTTTAACAAAAGTTCTTAACTAGTTTAAACAATAACATTGCTTCCAACCAAAATTCTTAACTAGTTTAACCAATAACATTGCTTCCAACAAAAATTCTTAACTAGTTTAGCCAATAACATTGCTTCCAACCAAAATTCTTAACTAGTTTAACCAATAACATTGCTTCCAACCAAAATTCTTAACTAGTTTAACCAATAACAGCGCTTCCAACAAAAATTCTTAACTAGTTTAGCCAATAACATTGCTTCCAACCAAAATTCTTAACTAGTTTAACCAATAACAGCGCTTCCAAAAAAAATTCTTAACTAGTTTAACCAATAACAACCCTTTCAACAAAAGTTCTTAACTAGTTTAGCCAATAACATTGCTTCCAACTAAAGTTCTTAACTAGTTTAGCCAATAACATTGCTTCTGACAACATTCTTAACTAGTTTAACCAATAACAACCCTTTCAACAAAGGTTCTTAACTAGTATAAACAATAACACTGGAACGGCTGTAATTCTTAACTAGATTAACGAGAATAACTTCCTTGGTCAACCAGCATCAAAGCAGGATAACCATAATGTGAAATCAAGCTGTCAGCACCAGAACAGCCAATCAAAAGCCATTTAAAGGCTGATTGACATTTCCAGAACTCAGCCGTCACTTGCAGCGTCTTTTCATGAAACGTCCCTGCGTGAGGCTTTTCAGTGCGTTTGAAAGTGCAGAACGTGTATTTGAGGCGACATCAATAATTGCCGAGTCTGAAAATTGTGGAGCGGCTGTAATTCTTGTTTTGTTTTCATCCATCAGCACTGTGTGGCCCCCTGCTGGCTCGCCACATCTTTAAAACGCCAATCACGTCACCCCGGCGTTTTTTGTGCATGACATAACAGAGCAGATGACATGCGACTGATGCAGACTTCTTCAGATGGGCTTTTTTCTGCAAAACACCTGACATTTTGCTGCCGATTTCACTGCCCCGCATCATATTTGCTGTATGAAGTTCTTACTAATTTTGGGGTGCTGATTGAAAAAAATAGTGTCTGTTTTGCTCTAGCATGTCACTTTCTCACAAAATATGATGTGCTTTTGACAGCCATTTATGGTGAAGTAGTCTCATATTATCATTTAATCAGCAGAAAAACTGCCACAAAGACATGATTCCCATCTTCCTCTGAGCCAGATCACTACTATCTGTTCAATTCTCTGCCCATTTTCACATCTTTGGCATTATTTAATGCCTGTTCCTGATTTCAAGGTCAGTGACAGAAGAAAATACATGTTTTCTGCTATATCTGTTTTACTACATCCAAGCAGTGACAGAAAAGTACAGCTTATGAACTTGTGCTCATGTAAAGTTCTTTGACATTAAATGGAGTATTTGAACATATTTTTACACTCCTTTGCAGATTGCAAGTTAAATGATACTTCTTTTGACTGTGCATTAGTGCATTACAGCTGATATATACATATAACCTGAAAAATCGTCATATTTCGTGAAAAACGAAAACGACGGAAACGCTGAGGAAGAGCCTCATTTTTGTAGAGCATCATGTAGCGGCACAGCCTGAGCACAGATGTTGTGGCGCAGAGAACAGAGGCGTCCCTGATGACTGCCTGTACATAATTGATTGTTTATCTGCCTGCTGCATGAATGACAGAAGCGCAGGAGTGTCGCAGCCTTTCTCGATCCCGATGCGATCGTCATGCAGGTGTGACGGCCGGCGGGCGGCAGTGACCTTGAGCTAATCCTCTCATCTGACATCTCCGTTCTGTATCGCTGTGATAGACAGCAGCACAATGCATGTTTGGGCCTGTCTGCATGTGTGTGTGTGTGTGTGTGCATCTCATAATGTAGTCTGTTGCATTCATCTCTTTGGGATTGAAACTGTCATTTCCAGTTTGCGTGAAGAAACTCAGGACACTTGGTGAACGACATTGACGGGTTTCAGGCCGGATTCGAGATGAACAAAGTGTCATTGTGCTCCTTTAGACAACTGAAAAATACAACAAATGCACTGCAGAGAAGTATTTTTGCCTCATTTTTCAATACAAATATCTAAACATTCCTAAATCAAGATACACTTACTTGAGATGCAAAATGACCTCAGATAAGTTTTGTTTACTCTATAAAATATCAAAATTAAGTGCTTAAAACAACAACAAATATCTGTCAATGGTATCAGAAAAATAATTAGTTTATCTGCTAATCTTATTATTAATTTATTTTAATCATAAACTGCATTTGTTTTGCTTATGAAGTAAAGGTATCTTTATTTAAGAATGTTTAGATATTTGTACAGGAAGACAAGACAAAAATACTGAGGAAGTACATCATTTTTTTGCAGTGTGCAGCATACATATTAATATTGGAACTGAATTTAGATTCTAAACATGCTTTTTTTAGACTCGAGAGGAAGTTCTGAAAGTTACGGTATGTTTTTATAGTCATATCGAACTCTTGCATCTCTTTTTTATGATTTGACCCCTTTAATAAATCTAAAGCAGGCATATGGGATGGCGATTGATTTATTCATACAGTTCTTGGCTCTCCTGAATATAGTAATGATGGGAAATTTTGGCAGCCTTCTTTGATATGAAGCCAGTGTTCCTTTCCTTCTGATTTTATATTAATTAGAGGAATTATGACAGCTCTGAAGGCATTTTATGCAATAAAAATATAATTTTCATTCACACCTGCGAGATGCTTCCACACAGGGTCTAAAATTAACACTCACCGAGAGCCAAATGTCAATAAAAACTGGCTTTCACAGGTCACTCGCCAGCTGGCCGGAAACTATATTAGGACCCACAATATAATATGAGATTTAGATAGAAATATATGAGAATATTCTGATGTAAATGATGGGAGTGATTTAAATTAGACTAACAAATGTCTACTGAACCTGGTGAATTTTACCTCTTCTTTATGTGTCTTCATGTGTTGGCAAAAACTACATTTTATGGACCCTGATTTCACATGACTTTCTGTGAACTTTTGAGGGTAATTTCATTCATAATTTTTCAATATCAGTTTTATAAGCACAAGAATCTTAGATCTTACTCTCTGAAGACCCTTTCATCTAAACAAACTTTGAAGCATGTCAGAATTCAAGAGTCTCTCAATGTAAGGCCAGTCATAAAGCAGATCATCTCGAGTCAATATTTTCATCAGACACATTGAAAAGACACTTCTGACCAATTGATGTTTCTTGTAAAAGCGTATGGATTTACCATTACTGACACAGCATGATTAAATATATCAGTACTAACTGCTTTTAAAAGTCAATGACAGTATAATAAAATATTATTTTTAGCACTGCTTTTTTAAAGTGACATATTTCCACAAGTAAGTCTAGTGATGACATGTAAAGGTTACAACTACATGTTTTCTAAAAGAACTAATAATTTCTTTTTTCATATCACTAAATGTGAAAAGTGTAAAAATGTGAAATACTCAAGCTTACCAGCTTTTGCTGTTGCATTTCCTTCCTGAATCACATGCACATGGTCTGTAATTATTCCTTCATTTGTGTTTATTTCCGCTGGGAGTGTGTTTGCTGGAGGATTTTATGAAATCTCAGCCGGTCTGAGAGATGAATGTATCCCACAATCCCTCATGGATACAGATCTCAGTCTGCGCTCACGGTCAGTTAGAGGGCAGGAGGAAAGCGTCACGTCTACAGCTTTCTGACAACTTTAGCTTGTGATGAAAATCTGCAATGCATCATTTCTGCATTAAAAAGAATGTTTAATGAACATTTACAGATAAATATACAGATATAAATATGGTTTGATTCATAATTTATTTATGAAAGGGAATGTACGGAAGCATTTTTTTCCGGAATAAAAAAGAAAGAAAGAAAAATATCATTTTAATCTTGGAATTGCAAGATAGAAACTCGGAATTGGGAGGAAAAAAATCAGAATCACCAGATATAAACTTTCAATTGAAATTTATAAAGTCTAAATTCTGAGATATAAACTTGCAATTCTGACTTTATATTTGCATTTTTTTTTAAATATCTTGTAATTGCGAAAAAATTAAGTCAATTGCAAGAAATAATCTCAAAAAAAAAAAAAAAGTACTCTGACTCGCAATTCTGACTTTATATTTGAGTTTTGATATAAACTGGGGGGGGGGGGATTAAGTCAGAATTGCCAGATATAAACTTGCAATTGAGTTGTCTAAATTCTGAGATACTTACAATTCTGACTTTATATTTGCAAGTTTTGATATAAACATAGAATTGCGAAAAAATAAAGTCAAATTGCAAGAAGACTTTATATTTGCAAATTCGCATTTCTGTCTTTATATTTGTGAGTTTTTATATAAACTTGAAATTGACAGATATAAACTTGCAATTGAGAGCTATAAAGTCTAAATTCTAAAAATATAAACTTGCAATTCTGACATTATATTTGAGAATTTTGATATAAACTTGGAATTGTGAAGAAATAAATTCAGAATTGTGAGAAATAAAGTCAGAATTGCCAGATATTTTGCAATTGAGAGTTATAAAGTCTAAATTCTGAGATATAAACTTTGTATTTGCGAGTTTTGATATAAACTTGGAAATAAAGTCTGGATTGCGTGAAATAAAGTCAGAATGCCAAGTTTATATTTCACAATTCTGACATTTTTTCGTATAATTGAAAGATATAAACAGAATTCTGAGAAAAAAAGTGAGATTTTTTATTGTTGTATTCCATGGCGGAAACAAGCTTCCACAGGAATTTTAGCAGAGCACATCTTTGTAAGCGGTGATGACATCAACTGAAAAAGAAAGACATTTTCTTTAGAATAAGATCACCAATGAATCAATCGATTATGATCTCATCTTTGATTTCTCTCTCCAGAACACGATGAGTGTGCGTCCGGGCAGCACAGTTGCGATGAAAACGCTCTGTGTTTCAACACCGTCGGCGGCCACAGCTGCTCCTGCAAACCCGGATACACCGGCAACGGCACCACCTGCAGAGGTGAGACAGCCATCCATCTGCCGTCTCACCCCGTCACGTGACCTGTCTCACCTCCGTTTGTCCTCTCTCTGACCCACAGCCCTCTGCGATGGACGCTGTCTAAACGGCGGCTCCTGTGTCTCTCCGAACATCTGCGTGTGTCCACAGGGCTTCAGCGGGCAGAACTGCGAGACGGGTAAGATTCACTCCAAACGCCTCTTTCTGATCTCGAGCACTTTCCAATGCCTCTCTCAGCTCCTCCAGCTCATCTAAGGACTCTTTCATCTCGTTGCGAACAAAGCATGAGTGTGTAAATTGCAGTTCTGAAGAAAAGTGCTTGATTGTGGCTGTGATTGTTTTATGTGGGAGCAAGAGTGGACGGCAAGACTTGAACTTAAACATCATAGTAATGGTATATATAGTTATTATTGCTGGACATTCAACAAGTACCCAGGTTCCTAAATGATGACAGAGCAGCCATCAAGTGTTAGACAGTATTCTAGGTTATTTTGTGTGAAGGTTTTTTGTCCAATAATTAGAATCTCTGTTTTTTCTGCATTTAGTAGTAGGAAATTACTAGTAATCCAGTTTTTGATATCAGCTATACATTATGTTAATTTAGCGAATTGGTAAGTTTTGTCAGGGCGTGAAGAGATATAGAGCTGAGTATCATCAGTGTAACAGTGAAAACTAACGCCATGCTTCCTAATGATATCTCCCAAGGGCAGCATGTACATAGTAAAAAACAACGGTCCTAGTACTGAGCCTTGCGGTACTCCATATTGAACTTGTGATTGATATGACATCTCATCGTTTACTACTACAAACTGATAACGGTCAGATAAGTATGATTTGAAGCATGCCAATGCAATTCCACTAATGCCAACATAATTTTACTCTGACTGTGTGTGTGTGTGTATATATATATATATATAAAACACATGCATGTACACAAGCATTTATCTATCTATCTATCTATCTATCTATCTATCTATCTATCTATCTATCTATCTATATATATATGCACATCTGTATACACACATATATGCATGTACACAAGCATTTATCTATATATCTATCTATCTATCTATCTATCTATATATATATGCACATCTGTATACACACATATATGCATGTACACACACACACACACACACATATACATATATACACATCTATACAGGTTCATGTATATATGCACATCTATATACACAAGAATGTATAGGATTAAACAAAAAAAAGTTAATCTTATTTAAATATTTTCTCTTTTTATTTAAATATTGTTGGACACAAAACAAAAGATCAGATTATTCTCGTTTGTGATGTTGCTCAGCATCAACTAAACAAACCGCTTAACATGTGTTGTATTTAATAACATGTTCTTCCTCATCTAGAATATTGTGAGGCATGTCTTGCTCTGTATTTTCACGATACCTTCCCTTTATGTGCTTGCTATTCTTGTTTTAAAAAAAATGATTATGTCTCCTGTACACGTGCTCGTTTGTCTTAATTTAGGCCTCAAGCTTTGTTTAGTTTACTAAATAGAGCATCTATTTCTCCTGCAGCTAAAGGGAAACGTGTCCGCCATCTGTGCGTTTATCATCTCTGTGAAACAGAGTCATCTTTTTTTCTCGTTCCCTCACTCACCTCGGGTCCTACTCACCATCGGCCCACGTTTATTTAACGGGTTCTGTTGTTATTGACCCCCAGGGTAAAATCTCCGCCCTCTGTTGCTCTAATTTTGAGCTGGATGGATACAGATTACGCACGACTGGTGAACACGTGGCAGCGTTTTAATGAAAACACGAGACAAACTCTCAGTGGAAACATGCAGCGACTTTTGCTTTGTGTCGTAGATTAGCATTGTGTTCTGACGCGCTAGTCCCGCATGAGCAATTTACAGCAGATGTTGCTTGTTTCTGGACGGTTTCACACTGGAGATGAAGTGAGCAGACACATCCAATGAGACACACAGTGCACGTCCCAACCCATCGATCCCATATAAAGGGCATTTTTACGAGATGCCCTCACTCTGGCCTTTGATTAAAATCAAATGGCTTTTCTTTTAAAATTTTCTGTTCGCTTTCTCCTAGAGGATACAAGATGGAATGAAGCGGATGAGTTTGCTTTTTTCCCCCACATAGATGCTGGAATCATATTTAACAATTTTTCACAAACCACCAGAGACCCTTGAAGCAAAAGGTCTTACAAAGTTCATGTACCGAACCGTTTCATAAAATCAAAACATGAGAGGTTGTGTTACACAATTTTCTTTCTTTCTGTTATTTTTAAAGGTAATCTTTATTAATCACGTGAAATGAATTGAAATTCAAAGAAATTGTAATATTTTGTAAAATGGTCATATTTAACTAGAAAAGCAAAGTGTATGAATATTTTGGAAGTCCTTTACAGTGATGACAGAACTGGGCTAATATGGTCATACTTCCTAGTTCTAGTAAGAACTCTAGCTGCTGCATTTTGTACGAGCTGTAGTTTATTTATCAAGCGGGAGGAACAACCACCCAGTAGAGCGTTACAGTAATCTAGCCTTGAGGTCATGAACGCATGAACTAACTGTTCTGCATTTTTCATTAAGAGCATATGTTGTAGTTTAGATATATTTTTAAGATGGAAGAATGCGGTTTTACAGATGCTAGTAACATGGCCTTCAAATGAAAGCTTGGTATCAAAGAGCACACCCAGGTTCCTACACAGCAAAATCTCCAGAGTTAAATCAACTCTGCACAGAGTACATATGGTCCCTCTCTAAATAGTGTTAAAATAACACTGAAGCAGAGTTAAAGTTAATGAGATAATTAAACAATTAAGTGATGATTGTGCATTAGTGATGAACACCTGCTGTTAACAAGCAGAATCACTGAAGAAAAGAGAAACACAAGAACTACAACTGACTTCAGTCACAGCCTTATTAATTGCTTAATTATCTCATTAACTTTAACTCTGCTTCAGTGTTACTTTAACACTATATAGAGTGGGACCATATGTAATCTGAGCAGAGCTGATTTAACTCTGGAGATTTTACTGTGTAACTGACGGTGAAGACTTAACAGAGCAGCCATCAAGTGTTAGACAGTATTCTAGGTTATTGCGTGAAGAAGTTTTGGTCCAAAAATTAGAATCTCTGTTTTTTCTGAATTTAGTAGTAGGAAATTTCTGGTCATCCAGTTTTTTATATCAGCTATGCATTCTGTTAATTTAGCGAATTGGTGATTTTCGTCAGGGCGTGAAGAAATATAGAGCTGAGTATCATCAGTGTAACAATGAAAACGCCATGCTTCCTAATGATATCTCCCAATGGTAGCATGTACAGAGTAAAAAGCAACGGTCCTAGTACTGAGCCTTGCGGTACTCCATATTTAACTTGTGATTGATATGACATCTCATCGTTTACTACTACAAACTGATAACGCTCAGATAAGTATGATTTGAACCATGACAATGCAATTCCACTAATGCCAACATAATTTTCGAGTCTATTTAATAGAATATTGTGATCAATAGTGTCAAATGCAGCACTAAGATCCAGTAACACTAATAGAGAGATACAACCACGATCTGATGATAAGAGCAAATCATTAGTAACTCTAATGAGAGCAGTCTCAGTACTATGGTACGGTCTAAATCCTGACTGGAAATCCTCACAGATACTATTTCTTTCTAAAAAGGAACATAGTTGTGATGAAACTGCCTTTTCTAGTATTTTTGACAGAAAAGTGAGATTCGTGATCGGCTGATTTGAGATAGATAATAGACAGACAGATAGACAGATAGATAGATAGTTAGTTTGTCAAGCAGCATTATGATACACAATAGCAATAAACGTAAAACGCACCTCCAGCTCAGGAAATCCAGTTTGGCAGAAAGTGTTTTGATGGTCAGTGATGGTCTTCATTGTGTGTCAGGATTGCAGAGGCAGTTCTGACTGTAATTTTGACGACATGATGTCTGTGCCATTTTCCATGTCCTGCCGTTTGTCTAGTAAACTGTCTGTTGGAAAAGAGTCTGTTTTTGATGCCTGCTGGGCAGCCAGAAGCCGCAGCAGTCAAATGAACTAATAAAGGAGCAGAAACGCAGAATAAATGAGGTGCTGTTGTTGATCCTGGATGCTGGAGCAGGTTTCCAAATGAAAGCGCGCTAGTTTGATGTTCACCTGGAGGCCCGATGTTATTTTTATTCAGCTCAAGTTTCAATAAACGTGGTTATGAATCAAACGGCATGAAAATGCAGCGAATAACAGACGAACACCTTCACAGGAGCCAGTGAATTTATGAAGACATTAGCAAAAACTTCTAAAGCAGCATCCAAAATGAAAAGGGACCTCATAAATGAGTGATTTGAATCTTAAATATTGCTCCTCGTGTGAAGTACATCAAACTGAGTCAAAATCAGAGTCGAGATTTTTTTAATTAGATGTAAGAAGACATCATCAATATGTTTTCGTCTGTTTACTTGAAAAAGAGATACTGTAAATCTATTCACTGTTTAAAAGTTTAGGTTTGGTAATGTTTTTGAAAGACATAAAATAGTAATCTTTTGTTGCTTATGAATACTGTCCATGCTGAGTAAATTAATTAATTTCCTTCCAAAAATTCCTCTCATAGAGTCTCCTAATGCAGTCTTGTATTGTGAGATATGGACGTTCACTTGCATCAGAGTTTAGCGCACAAACAAACACGAATAAACAATCATCAAAGCGAGTCCAGAATGAGAACAATCATCAACAAAAGACAAAAGGAAAGATGAAGAAACAGCTCTTTCATGAAGTTGAAAGAGAAGAAACAAACATAACACGACGCAAAATTAAGTCGCAACAAAACAAATAAAGTCCTATTAGACAGTTAAAGCAAGTTTAGAACATTTCTATGGTTTCAATAGTCAATCAGAGTATAAATCTTTCTCTAAACAGTCAAAATAGTATGTTTTAGTTTGATCGGCTAGTTTTATGTGATCCTCCATTTTTAAGGCATTTTCTGAGCATCATGCTACGCTACAATATTTATCAGCCTTGCATGAACTAGAATGTTCTGTTACATAATTGTTCGATCAGTAAACATTATTATCAGTTGCATATCACACGACACAAGACGCTGAGGGTTTCCTCAGATAACCGGGACGCTTGAGTCCTCAGAAGCCCAGAGAGATCCAAGCCAAATGCTTTATACGTCTCCTCTGGAGCCACCGAGAGCAACTCAAAGAGAATCACACTCTCCGAAATAAAAGAGACAGCTTGTGAGTGAGTGCGGGGCTCTGGGATACGACTGAACATGAAAATGCTTTCAATCGCCTGCTCTCTTGTCCTCTTCTCTGGCTTTTTACGAATTCTCTCAAGACCATCTGACAAACCGAGCAGAGAAAGACACAGGCGTGATACAGATGATGATTTGAGGGAAAATTTTACAGGAAACCTAAAGAAGAAATTATGCACAGAAAGAAAGGACACGTGATTAGCATGCATGCTAAGTGTCGCTGCACCTCGATGATGTCATCGCGTCCCTATAGATACTGCGGAGACGCAGAAGATGCATTATTCACACAGTCGCGCGCATGCAATCACAGACTATAAAACCACGCTGCATGCATTATTCACATGCACAATCACACACTTGCATGTACATGCAATCACAGATATAAATGCAAACACAAAAATGCACATTATACAAACATGCTATATGCATTATTCACAATGCACACAAACAACATGCATTCACACAGACAAATCACACACAAAATCACAAGTACTTGTGCACATTAAAACAAACATGCATTATTCACAAACTTGCATGAACATGCAATCAGATACAAGTGCACATTGTACAAATACAGTATGTGCATTA